>NC_087065.1:52274908-52583234 GCF_963678635.1 Symsagittifera roscoffensis
GCTGAGGTTCATGGCGCTTTCTCAGTCTGAAAAAACAAGGGAGTTCTCATACGCAACTGCGGCCAATTTCAAACTGTCGTTCAAAGAATCGACAGAGGTTCTTTTGAACGTAGCCCAAGAGTTCGTCGACTCGGCGTCATCTGTCAATGACTCATCTCTGTTAGGCGCGGTGTCGCTTCTGAAGACAATTCACAGCCCTCCAAAGTTTATACAAGATGAGAAAGACTTCATAGAAATGTTGACGAAGCTGCAGCAGTATAGCTGTAGTTTGCTGCCGGTGGTTATCCGAGACAAGTATGATTATGAGAGTCTCGTTAAGTATGTTCTAAAGGAAAATGTAGGCGCTTATACCAATTGGACAAAAATTCTGAAGATTGCTACCCTCTTCAAATCTCCAACAAAATCTGTTTCAAATGACGAGAAGAAAGCGCGGGTTTGTGCTATAATAGCCGAAAGCGCCTTAGCCGACAAGTATATTGACCTGGCGCTAGAAATGTGTCTTCAATTAATTGACCTGAAATACAGGAAAGCTTGGACGTTCTGTTGGACTTTAGTTCAGAACGAAGAACTTAAAGACTTGGAGGTGAAGTTGAAACTATTGGCATTTACGATGTGTTACTGCGATGAACAGGTCTTGACTGATGTTGTTCGAATGAACAACCGAGTTATGATTCAAGTTACAAGCCAAAAAGTAGATGAAGCGCAGTTGAGTTCTAAATCGGAGTCGACTGTCAAACTTTTCCCTGTTTTGGGAACCTTGGAAAAAACGGGTAAGGAGTTTTTCAAGGAAACTCAAGATAGCACTCAGAAATTTTTGACGTCACAAGGTATCAGTTTCCACGGTGATACAGCCAGTGCCTCTTCGTTCAGCGATTTTGGTTTGAGAGGAATCCATTTTTTAGACACCGATCTTGTATCGGCAGAATCAATCAAAATGTTTGATCATGAGATCGCTGAGCCCAGCCAATGTTTCAAACAACTAGTTGAAAGACCGTACTGGGATGTTGCCAACGAAGAAAACGATTCAGAAACTCTTCAAAAATCCTTACTGGACTGTGCCTTAGAGTGTTTCGATGTGGATTTGACTCTCAGTCTTTTCTTCCTTCTGGCTTGTAACAGCGAAGCATCCGTAGACTCTATGAAATCAAAATTGCCTCAAAACGAAAGAAGCTCAAGTTTCCTACTTTTAGCCTACACATTGCTAAGAAAAACGAACGATAGTAGCAGAGACTTCGATGTGATTGAAATGGTAAATAAGAAACCTTACGATTTGATCAATTCTGAAGTGAATGCTTTAAAAACAGAGTCGGAAAATTGTTCCAGTCCAGTTTTAAAGGCCCTTGAAAAACTACAATCATTAGTCGAGGCTTCGAAACTGGGCCAATTAGTTTCAGAAGTTGACACCTCGAGATTCTCGACTGACGAAGAGTACAAAACGAGTACAATTTTAGGCTTGGCTGCCAATACTGATCCGAAGTTAGTGGCACTCTCTTTAGAATTAGCTGAGCGTCATAAAGTAGATGTGTATAAAGTCAGACTACATACCCTTCTTCACGTTTTGACAGATAGCAAATACAGAGTAAATGACATTAAACGACATCTGAAAGAAATGAACTTGATAGAAGACCTCAAGTCGAAACCGGAAGATGTCGTGAAACTGTTGGAGACAGAAGTTTTGCCACTAATTCATCCGTCGGATTTTGAAAAATTGAAAGTTGTTTTTGAAATCTTGAAGTCTGGCAATGTAACAGAGTCTAGATTGTGCCAGAAAGCCGAATTGCATATCGAAGTTTTGACAGCCACTCAAAAACTTGCTCCTAGTTTACCATACAAAGATCTCATTAAAGTTGAAAATGACTGTGATTTGAACGAGCTGGTCTCGAAGTATTGCACACAGAAAAATTTCACCGAACTGTCTCAAACTCTAGCAAAAGTTCCAAACACTGCAAAGCCGATTAGCCGCAGCAAAATTCTCTATTTCTATTCTAGTAGGCTATTTTATGAGCTCGAACACAAATCAAGCAATGAATATGGCGACCTTATCAATAGCGTGAAGTCCTGCATTGATCTAATGCAACTTGAAGATGTTCAACATACTGCGAATTTAGTTGCTTTCCAAGAAGATGATATAAGAGTTACTGACCTTCCATCGGTTTTGGCACTGGTCCGAAAGTGCTTAGCAGTTTGCAGGAAAAGTAAAAAGAAATCTGCTCATTCTGAAACTATTCAAAATGTGGAACAAATTTTTGAAGAAATTGAAAAACTAAACAACGCTCCTTTCATGAACAAATGGTTTGCGAGTGACAATGAAATAAAACGTAGTGCGGCTAAGGCTTTTTGGCTTTCAAGAGGCGACATTGAAACTCAAAAGGAAGTTTTGATGGGTTTGGTACTCGCACAGATACCTTTTGAAGCCATAAGCGAAGCCATGAAATCCTTGAAAGTCGGATTTGAACTGACTGAGGTGATTGAAAATGTCATGAGCCGATGCATGGAGGATATTGCAATGTGTCAAAATATAGAACTGGTTGAAACTTCAAAGCCATTAGTCAGTGTTCTGACCAATGTGAAATCTCACTTAAATTCGGAAGACGAAAAGAGTTGCGCGGAAATAAGCGAGGGGAGAATCATTGCTAAATTACGAGAAGTCACATCCATTCCTAATTTGTCAACAGAAGCGAAAATTTTCATTTTAGAAAGAATCGAACATCTGTTTAATTTGAACGAACAAGACTTGAAATCATTGCTCCACGCTAGAACTAGAAATTTGATCGGAAGTTTGTTCTCGGAAAGTGTTTTCACAGAAGATGATCTGAGTTCTGAAAGTGGCCGTTACGATTTGATCTGTGATTTACTGGACTGCAGCGTAAACTCAGCCCAGTTTGCGAAGTTGGTTGAATTGATCGACGCTTGGCCAGCGTTCAAAAGCTACCCTGGAAACCAGCACCCTCTTGTAGCTGTAGCATGCAAATGGATCCAAACTGATTCTAAAGAAGCGATGCAAACGCTCAAGAAGGTCGTGGAATCGAAATTATCTGATTTTGCAGTGAAGCAGTGCTTTGCATCGGTGGTAGATTTTTGCCTGGACTCAGGAAACGAGGAGTGCGCTGTTGTCTTTGGACTGCGGTTGAAAACATCAACAGGTTTCCTGTTGATTTTGAACTCATTAAATTGGAGGTTTTCGGCTTGAAGTTTTCGGCTTTTACAGAATATGAAAAAAAAGCTATGTTCGCAACCCGGTCGGGTTTTTCTCAAAAGAAAACATCAATTTTTGTCACAATTTTTGGCCAGTGGTCGACGATTTTTATCATTGACAACAGCGCTGCAACTGGGTTTTAGGCTTTTTTGGTTAAAAACTTTTGGTTCACAGAACTCTTCTTCTTCGGGTGGTGAGAGTTGTAAATAATAAAGTAATATTGTTTCAGCTCACTTGGATAAAATTGTGGCCATTCTGAATGGAGCTGAGATACAATTCGAGCTACCACAAGACAGTTTCGAAGACGTAATTGAGGCAAATCTACTGCCCAAACTCATGTCCTCCAAGTATTACTCTCTCATAACGGATCACGTGATAGAAGAGCAAAATCAGTCTCTCATGCAAAAAGTGATAAATCAGTTGAACTCCAGAGACCTGGAAATAGAGGCCGCCGACTTCTGGGGAAGATACTCAGACAGTCATCCGACGTTTAACACAGTGGTGTCGGCAGTTGGCTTTTTAAAAAACTGGTTCAAGTCATGAGTTTCAAACAGGCAGGGAAATTGGTGATTTATAACTTGAGGTATCATGAAAAAATAAGTTCGTTAATGCGCTGTATATAAATGTTTAGACATGTACTTCAAATTGGTGCTGGAAGCTAAATAATTAGTAAAATATTAGCTCTCGTAATGAGATTTCCTTAAAATGGATAACAAACAAAAGATTCACATGCCTTGGGGAATCGTAGATAATCTATCAAAAGTGCAAATTTCATCCATCTGGTAAATTTATTGATAATGTTGGTTTTCAGATATTGACCATATTTGTAGTCTTATGTGTGAATAATGCCTGGAGGCGATGAGTTCAGAGTAGGATCAAAGGTCGAAGTAATCGGCAAAGATCTCCGAGGTGTCGTTGCATTCTGCGGACTGACAAGTTTTGCAACCGGAAAATGGATTGGAGTAGTTTTAGATCATCCGAATGGCAAGAACAATGGAACTGTTCAAGGCAAGACTTACTTCTCGTGTCAAGATAACTACGGAATATTCGTTCGGCCGAATCAGCTTTCTCTTTTGGAGGACGCTTTGCCGCCCCCGTCAACGCCGTCACGATCAACACAATCGAAGCTATCAAAACCGACAAGTGCGCTAAAGCCTCCTAGTTCGAGTCTGAAGCCACCACGATCGTCCGCTAGTAGCACCTCTCTCTCCAAATCGACCAGTCAGGTGTCGCTGACTGCTTCAGACGCTGGAGATTCAAAGCAGGTTGCGAAAGAAGACAAACAACATGCAAAAACTCAGGAGACGCCTGCGCCACCGGTGAAACAAGAACCAGAGGAACCCCCCGAATCTGTTATCCTGCCTCCGGAAATGCCTAAGTTCGGTAGCGCGACGACAGATGCTGCACTTGTAGCCGAGAATGAGAATTTGCGAGCCCAAATACAAGATCTAACCGAGAAATTAAACACTATCAAAGTGAAACGAGCAGAGGATCGAGATAAATTGAAAGATTACGGCGCATTGAAAATGCAAGTGAGCATGATTCCCGAGTACAAATCGAAGTTAGCCGAGTTGCAGAAAGAATTGCAGACGACGCAGAAAAAAGCAGAAGAGGCGGCGGCTAGTTTCAATGCAAAAATCGAGGAGTACCAGGACGTTGGAGATACCCTGGAAATGTTGACCCTGGACAAGGAAATGGCGGAAGAGAGGTGTGACACATTGAAGTACGAAAACGAGACTCTTATTTTGAGAGTGAGTGAGTTGGAATCTGATTTGAAGGTCATTAAGGAAGAGATTCAGTCGAAGGGGACAGAAGGCGTGGCTTCTGATTATGAGTACAAGCAGTTGGAGGCACAATGTACACGGCAAAAGGAAGCTTTGCTGAGACTTCGTGAACTGATGGCGGAACAGAATGCAGTCAAAGACGCCTTTGAAAAAGACCATAAGAGGTTGGAAGCTACAGTGGCTGCCTTGACGGCAGAGAAGGAAAAGTTAGCGAGTGAGAAGAAAGTGGCTGAAGAAGAATCATCTAACTTGAAAGAATCGGTGGACGCTGCGTTTGGATCGGAAAAAATGATTGAAATGCTGACTTCGAAGAATTTGGAACTGGAAGAGAAATGTTCACAACAAGAGGAAAATATTGCTGAATTGGAAGAGTTGATGGAAATGAATAATGAAATTGAGGAGAACTTCAAGCAAACAGAGCAGGGGCTGCGGGAAGATATCGACATGAAAGAATCGGAGTTGAGAGCTCTTAGTACGAAAGCGGACCACTTAACTGCAGTTGTGAACGATAGAGAAAACACTATTCTCAAATTCCGAAATTTGGTGCAACAGCTCAAAGAGGAAATAGAGACTCTAAAAGCTAGTCAGAGTGAAAATGCTGCAGAAGAATCTGGAAAAGGCGCGGATGAAATGAAAGTAATTTCTCCTCAGTCTTTCTCGCAGCCGGTTCCGCTACCCTCTGCGCTCAACGCGGAGTTGAAGGCAAAACAAACTGCACAAATAGTAGTAAAGTCACTAGAATGTGAACTGAAGGATCTCGAACTTAAAGGCCTCGAGGACAATTTATCCTTCGTTTTATCTTATTTGCCAGATACTTTTTCGAAGTCGGCCGGTGATTTGGACTGTATACGAGCTTCTATTTGTCTACCTAGGATGAGTGAAAAAATTAAGCTGTTGATAAAATACGCCAAGCAAAAAAACGGCGCCGTTGAAGAGAGTCTAAGTTCGTCTTCGGAACCAAAGAAACCTTCGGACGCCTCTGAAAGTCCTTCTTTTGCCGTGAACTTGTCAGTCAAATTGCTCAGTTTGAAAGTTCTGCTCGATCAAGTGTCTTTCATTTTGAACTCCTGTTCAGTAGAAAAATTTCTGCGTGTGGGCTCTGTGTACCCGGAAATGCTGGCACACGAGAAATCAGTGGAGGCTTTGATAAATCTGTTCAAAAAGGACCAATTAGATCACACTTGTCGCTTGGACAGTATCTCCAGAGCACAGACATTCTTCGAACAACTGCTGAAAGCTGTGTTTGCTGGAGAGAAAACGAATTTATCCGAAGTGTTTCATAGCTATATTGAAATTTTACAGGAAAGCGCGCAAGTAATTAACTTGAGCTGCGAGAAAGTTAGTTCTTATCTGAACCCAAATCTAGAATTCGATGACTTCTTAATGTACCTCAAAGAGACCATTCAGTTTAGCCAAGACATCAAAAAAGTAGCGAGGAAAACGAAGCGACAGTTTCCTTCGGCGGAAGGCCGGACGTTCAAGGTAACGATAGAGCAAGTAGCAGAAATGCAAAGTTACGTGGAAATGATTCGGCCTTACGCGTATGTGTTTTACGAACTAAGTCGGGAAACGGAAATTGCTTCGTCTGTTTTGAACGAAGGGGAATTTATTTCGAGTGAGCGATTGGCAGAATTGAGAGACCAGTGCATGACCGACGCGAATCAATCGTACGCCGCTATGAAGCCGGTTCCGACTAAAGTCCAAAAATACATTGAACATATTTGTACTCAAGCTGAAGAAGGCGATTTTGAGGAAGTCGACGTGTCACAATATCCCCAGCCGGTTTATCAGCACGCCGAACAAACGAAAGCCGAATTGGCGAACCAAACTCGGACCGCGGAAGACGCCGATATGAAATCAGCTGAGTTGAAGGAAGTTAAAATCAAACTTCGTCAGAAAGAAGAAGAACTTGCGAGCATGAATGTTAAGATAGATCTCATTGAGCAAAAGTCAAAAACGGTACCAAAAGCGATGGAGGAAAAAATGCGTGTGCTGAAAGAAGAAATCGAAAAAGGCAAGCAGGAGTTAGAAAACTGTAAACGGACGCATGCTATAACCTTGAATGGCCTGGACCAGGAAATTAAGGAGCTGGAAACAACTAACAAAGAACTGAAGTCGAAAATTAATGCTGTTTCTATGCGTGGTTTAGTAGGAGGTCTTTCGAAGTACGCAACGAATACAGCTTCAAAGGAAGAAACTTCAGTTAAAGTTGTTGACTCGCCTCTGCTCAGAGACGAAATTTCGTCTCTGAGAAACGCATTGAGGTTCTCACAACAGGAAGTATGGCGCATGCGTGGCGAAAAAATGAGGGCTCAGCTAGCGAAATTGAAACCTTTGAGGGTCCCAGAGAAGCCTATTGGCCTGCAAAGTCAGACCGGGTTCGTCAAGTTGGACGGAGGTGACAAGGCCTCGACTTTGGGATCCCTGACACGTCAAGCATCGGCTTTAGTTTCGGAGTTGGACAGACTATGTGTGAGTCCTCGAGTGGTGGATATTACGAAGAGAAAGGCGGGAACTGTGCCTACCGTGGACAAACTGTCTTCGGTGCAGCAGCTGGTGGCCATGAAAACTCATCATTTGAAAGTGCAGAATAAGCTGGAAACGCTGAGAGAAAAGGTAGGCGAACCTTTTTGGCTTTCTTTCTTAAAACTTTTGTGCTAACTTTTCTAAATGCGCCTACTTCTCTTAAAAGTGCTAATTTTTCGAGAAGTGCTACCTTTTTTCCAAAGGTTTGATGAAAAAAGATCTAAATTCTGAAGAAGTTGGCAAGCGATTGAAATTTTTTTCTAGATTCTGTCGTGGCAGCCGGAAACTGATTTTGGCTGGTCAAATTAGGTTATAAACTGTTAGGTATTTTTAATTTCTCAATTCCAGGTGCTGAATTACACCGCAGTTGAATATCCAGCCAAGAATGGAAACATGGCCAACCCTCAGAATTCTCTGTTCGCAGACCGGGAAGAAATTAAGAGAATCAAAGGCAACCTCAACCCGAATCTAATCGCGAAAATTGAATTACCGTCGAAGTCATCGCAAATTACTGACTCTACTAAAGTCTTTTTAAGCAGAGAGCAATTCTTCGAGCTACATCGATCGTTGTTCAGACCAGAATGAAATAAAAACGGGCTCGCAAGTTGTTGGGGGAAAAGCGGTGATTTTGTACAAGTCTGTTCAGAAGTCAGAATAAAGTAGAAAAAAAATCAGATATCTGATTTCTAGTTTTGCGTGTTAGTTCTCTCAACAAGAATCTAAAAGCTATCATAGGTGTTGTTCATTTTAGATAAATTTTGCTCTTTCAATTACAAATTATATGCCTGAAAAGGTTATTTTTTCTGACCTGAGTTGTACAGATTCATTCCTCATTATTTTGAAAACTCGATTCGAAGGTGGTGTTAGTTAAATTGTAGGAAATGAGGGTCCTTTAATTATGCTTTGTTTGGGTAAAATTAATTGCAAATAATTAACAATTACTTTACTTAAGTTTTTAAAAAGTATTCTTTCAAATGTCATTAAGTGTAGAAGAACGAAGTGATTTTCTTTTATAAAAGTCTTGATGATTGAAATTTTTTTAACCCTGGCGATAAGCAAGGGTATTCCAACCGGGCACTAGACTTTTTCTACGTAAATAACTTGTTCACACAATGGTAAATATTAAGAAAGAAGTTTGAAATGGTAAATTTTAAAATATGCAGCCTATTTGTATTGCCTCTACAGGGCTTGCATATTTTTGACTTTTTTTGAAATTACTTTGGCTGTATGTCAGTTTATTAAGTGTCGGCTTGTTTACCTATAGTTTTTACCCTTGTCTGTGCTTGCGATATTTTTTTCACAAGGTGTGTCGAAGTTTAAAATCACTTCTCCGACCTTGTTTGAAAAATGTAAGGAAAAATCATGAACAAATTTTTGAAATTGTTTGCTACATTTTTTTCTCTTTTCAATAAAGCTTCGTTCGGATATTTTCCTCAATACTTCTTGAAGGGCCTGCTGTTCTTATAATATCCTTTTTAGCGAAAGTAAATTAACTCATGAGTTTTTTCGCAGTTTTCTTGGTATAATTTCCAATCAGTTTTTTGTCAATTGATTTTTATTTTGCTTTAATTGCTTTCGAGTCTATTTGTTTTTGCAGAACGATAACTTCTTTTACCTAGAGGTTCGGTTTAAGGAGGGCTTTAAATGCTATCGGATCACAATTCACCTTTAAATATATATATATATATATATTTTTAATATAGCTCGTAATTTTCAGAATTTGCTCTTTTCAAAACAACAAATCTATTATTTTTTTAAATGCGGGTTTCTCTATCTCACCATGTTTAAGCTTTTTCAACGTAATATTTTTGCATGTTAAACAAAAGAATTTTTGCACCTTTAAGCTATATCGTATATCTCAATTGTTAAGATTTTTTTTCAATTTTCCAGCTTGAATTCAGTGTTTAGTTCAAGTTTCAAATTAGCAACCCAATATTGGGATGCTGTCAGGGTTTTCCTAGGGTTACGGATTCTGACCTCCATAAATGATTAACCCGATCCTTTCAGCTTACGAGATGCGGCACTTTTCACAAATTTCAAGAAAAATTAATCTGAAAAGTTTTCTCATTTTTTAAAAATTCTCACTCTGTAGTTGAATGTTTTCAGAGTACTACCAGAAATTGCGCATATTGCCTCCAAATCTCACTTTTCAAATCTCTGCAGTTTTCGAGATATCACGTTTTTTTCATGATTTTTTCAAATTCAAATTTCGACATTGGATCCTGTTGAAGATCTCAATCGTGTTGTTGGAAGCTGTGAGGGTACTCTCAGGGTTGCGAATCTTGCCTCTGAGCTAGTTTTTCGCTTTTTGCCGTTTTCTCGCTTGTGTTTGCGAATGGCAACTTTGCATCTCTGTATACTTGTTTTCATTTGGCTAATTTGATTTTCACAATTGTAGTTCTAGCTTTACTTTCCTCAAAGTGAAGTTCATTTGAGTTGAAAGCATAAATTTGGTTGATATTGTTTTTTGGCTATTTTTGTGTCGTATCAAAAGTTCTACGAAGCCCCGCTACACCTCTGTGTCGAAATTTTAAAATAGTTTAGGTGAATTATTTTTTTCTATTGCGAAGTAAAAAAAATTGTTCGCCAATCATTTTTCAGATTTCGTTGAGATCATTATCACGTTTCAAACTTTATGCTGGCCATAATCTAATTTTTCAGGATTTTTGCTTACGCTTGTGTAATAACAAGTTTACTTTTTCCAAATTAATTCGTCTTTTATCTCATTCCTTTAAGTGTAAAACAACGAAATGAATTTAACTTCTATCGGTCATGATGATGATTATTTTTGGTTTTTTTTCTGCAATAAGTCCTAAAATTAGTTTGATCATTTCATTTTCTGCGGTGTAACTTCTGATTTTTTTAAGCTCACTTTATTTCCCCATTTAAAGGAAGGCAAACTCCACTATCAACAGCTAACGTGTGAAGTGAACGAAAAACGTGATAGACTTCTATTTTCAAAAATGGATTCCCTGCGGAATAAATTTTTATCTATTGTTGCAGTATTTTAAATTTAAAAATCTTTTTTTTTAAATATTTTAATGTGATCTGTTTTTGTCTATCTATGGTTTTGTCCTAAAATGTTTAGATGCTTTCAATTTTGGGGAGATTTTTTCCATTCGCTAATTTTGTTTTCGCTTCTCTTTGGATCAAACTACCGCAGTCTAGCCCCATTTTGTTATCATGAAATAGTGAAATAGCTAGCGTTGCAGCTTTTAATCAGTTGCGCTTCAACTATGTTGTTTATTAAGAGCCGATGAACGTATTTCAGACTCTTATATAGGTAGAGATGATTTTTTAAGGAAAATTCTTAAAGTAAGTTCAGGCTAAGAAATTTTTACTTTTTCGCTGTGTGACTTTTGATTTGTTTTTAAATTCAGTTATTTTTTTATAAAAGGAAGCCATACTCCTCTACCGAACAGCGAAACTGTAATGGTACTGAAAAACGTGATCGGCTTCTAATTTCGAAAATGGAATTCAATTATCAGATTTTATCAGAAAATCAAAGAGGCTTTAACCCATCTTTTTAAGAATAATGAACGTAGTGAGTACTCTTATATAGGCCTTGCTGATTTTAGTTTGTTTTTTTTTAGGAAAAAGGTAATTTTTCGCGGTTTGACTTGCTATTTTAAGCTCAATGCATTTCCATTGTTAAAAGGAAGGCAAACTCGACTATCGAACAGCAAAAGTATAAAGATCACGAAAAACTTGATTGTTTTCTGATTTCGAAAATGGATATTAAATATCAGATTTCCCTGCGAAATAAAAGTTTTGCCTATTGATCCAGTTTTCTCACATTTGGTTAATTTAACCAAAAAAGTGTCCATCGATAATTTTTCTACAGATTTAAAGAGTTTTACGGCCATTTAATTTCTTCGAAATGCGAAATTAGAAGGTTTTTGAGAAAACAAGTGTTTTTTTTTTCATTTTCCTTGCGTTCATTACTCTTTTCCAATTGTCAGTTGGCTATGTTTTTCTTGGAAATTGAAAGTTGAGATTTGTTTTAAAAACAAGTCAGTTTTTTGTTTACTTGTGTTCATTGTTTCTTTTCAACTGTCTGTTGGCTGCGTTGTTTATCAGTTTCAATGAATGAAGTGAAGATACTAATTTAATTATGGTTTTTGTAGGAAATATTGTTCTCGCTCAAATCGGATTTTTGACTTGTTTTCTTTACGCTTCAAGTTTCTTTACTTCTCCGGAACGCTTGCTCTTGAGGTAATGACTAAGAATGGGAATGATGAGGGCCTAGATAAGATTCCGGCCAGGACCTGTTTTTTTTAAATTGAAATTTTTCAGTTTCAAAAACTATCGGGCTTTCGTTATTCTGTGTCTTAAGTTCAATTCAAATGATTTTGATAACTCTAAGGCTCATCATGCTTATTTTTAAAGAGCTTTAATTTGGTGTTTTTTTCTTTCAATTCGGAAGTTACAAGTGATTAAAAAAACAATCAATCTTTATTTTTCTAGCTTCCGTGTTCATTTTCTCTTGGCTGTTTTTCGCCAATATTTACTAATTTTGAGGGGGAGCGCGCGCCAAAAAAAACGTAATTTTTTTGGTCCTAGTTTCCCAAAAAGTGCCTAAAAATCCAGTTTTTGGCCTGAAAGTTTGACCAAAACAGGGTCTCTTTAAGCTTTGGGACAGCTCGGAAAATCAATTTGATGAACCTAAAAAAATGTTATACAAATTTTTTGAAAATCCCCTCCCCTCTCGAAAAAATCCTCGATCCGCCTATGTATAAGCAGGTTATGTTATAAAGGTGTTTCGTTTATAAGAGTCGATGACCGCAGCTCAGACTCTCTTATAAGTCGCGATGTTTTTGCCAGGAAATTATTAAAAATTTGTTCACGCTCAAATTTACTTTTTCGCGGTTTGGCTTATGATTTATTTTTAAGTTCTGATCATTTTTTTGTTAAAAAGAAGGCAAACTCCACAATCCAATAGCAAAAGTTTTAAGATCATGAAAAACATGATCGACTTCTAGTTTCGTAAGTGAATTTTAATTTTGCGATTTCTTGGCGGATTAAAAAAAGTACCTATTGAGCCAGTTTTTTCAGTTGGGTCAGTTTTCTCAAAGAGCTTTGAAATTAATCTATTTTTTCGTTGAAATTCGAAATTTGGATTTTTCTCTTGTTTTGTCTTTGAGCTAGATCTATTTTTACAAGTTTAATTCGCCGTTTTTGCCTAGATAGCTTGTCATCTACAAAGTTGAAGTCGATTGTTGGTGAAAGAATCATTTGCAACTGAAATAAATATTTCGCAGTAATTCAAAGCGTTTTAGTACAAATATAAAAAGGTTACATACTGCTGTTTAAGGCGCTTTTACCAATGAACACCTGTTTTGCAGTTCTCTAAATTTCGAGCTTCAAATGAAATATTCAAAAGATGAATGGGAGTGGAAAAGGGAAGGGGAAGTAGAGGGGTGTGATGAGTGAAATGAGTGAGAAAGTGCAAAGAGAAGAGTCTAGATATAATATTGCAGAATTATTAGGATGTTTTTCCCTGGTAGAGTTCTTCTCTCTATATAATTAGTTCATTTAATTCGATTTTCTTATGGGTTGTTTTTGACCAAGCGAACTCAATAACTGTTGGCTAGTTTTTTGGATTGCATCCAACACATAAAACCTTGTTTAAGCTTTGGGAGCATGTTATCGCTCTTGGTGTGTTTTCATGCTGATGTTGCGTGGTTCGCATCCATCACAGATTGTTGGTGGCAATTGTCGTCTTGGCCAAGTAGGGATGCACCTCAGTGCATGATGGGTATGCGGCATCGATGATCTGTTCGAACTCCCCCTCACTAGCTCCAATTCTCCTCTGCATTTTAACAGACAATTGGCTCACATCTTCGTCTAACTGGCGCAGGATGTTGTGAACGGTCTGCTGGAATTGCATGATGGCACAGTCGAAGTGCTGTAACAGACATGCTCTGTTAAAGCTTAGAGGCTCTTTCCATAAGCTCGAGAAAGCGGTGAAAATTCTATGAAAAACCGTTCACGCTCCTGCGAAAATGTTAATCCTCACCTTGGTTCTTTACGCTTGTAGCTCCCCCGTCAACTTATACGCTACCCAAACAAAAAATCACTGCTTTGAGGCTATTTTTTTATCAGCTTAAACATTAAATTAGGATGGGCGCGATTATCAGAAGACGCTTTGACATTCAAATTGAAACAGTACTTTTTCTTATCCATCGATTTTCTGTAGCAAATGTACCCACCCTAACTAGTAAAAGCATAAAAGCAGGCTAAATGGGCACATGCTGCCTAGTTGTGTGCGCAAGAATTCTTAGGCCAAATCTCGTGTTTAAGAGTCAATGAACGTAGTTTTTTTTTTAGGAAAAACTCTTATAGTTTGTCGCGCTCAAATTTGATTTTTTGCGGTTTGACTTATGTTCTTCTCCTCTTGAATTATCGGTATCTGGTGTTAAACTGACAGTTTGAGGCTATGAAGCAGTTGTGAAAAGATTAGACTCGCTTATTTTCGAAGCTTCCTTACCTATGTTGGAATTTTCTTGCAATCGTAAAGCTCCCTTTAAAGCTTGAAAGTTGAGCACGACGCTCGAATGACAAGCCAGAGTTCCTCTTTCGGCCTTTTTTGCCTGTTTTTTTTGGACCAAATATGGTTTAATACTTGATCTTAGCCTCTCAATTAAGTTGAGATCAGAAGAAGTGGGCGGCCGAACCATTAATTGTGGCCCAAGTTGGCCAATGTTTGCTAGATACGGCATGGTCGAGCCGGCAGCAATTAAAAGAATATGTTTGCTTGCAAGAAAGTTACAGTTTGTCAATTCGTTATAGGAGGTCAAATCAGGACTCAATTATCGGCTTGAAAAAAATGGGACTTTTTGATGGCATTCAATTTCATTCCGTGTTTCACGCGACGTGTTCCGGAAAGATGGTTATGATATGTATTATCATTACGTCCCTTGTTGCCCTCTCTCTTTGACAGCGGCCTGATCTAACCAGCTCCTCGAAAATAACCTGTGCCTTCTAGTCTAGCTTGACACTCATCTATAAAATTGACTCGACGAAAATTAATTCTTCAGGTTGTTTTTTGTTGTTAATCTTGCTTGACGTTTTTTTTCCGGTTGGAAGATTGCTTGTGCGCTACATGAACCGTTGCAATGATAGAGAAAGTTTTGCACGTAGACGGGGGATTCTTTTGAGTACCTGTGTTTTGAAACATTGCATTGCTAGCTGCCAAGGGGCGTTTTTTGCATTGCTAGCTACCAAGGAGTCGTCTAGTGTAGTTCGACATTTATTACCCTTGCGATAAGCAAGGGTATTGCAACCGGGTAATAATCTTTTTCCCCCGTACAACTTTATTCACAGACTTCAGCTTGCAATCAGTGCACGTCCACCGCATACGCCATATGCATGCTGTATGTGTGTCCTTTTTTGCTCATTGGTCTATTCATCCCTTAGTAGTGTTTTTTTTCGACAATTTTGCTATCGAAAATTTTAAATGAAAATTCTTTGTTATATTTCGATTTCGTCGTTTTCGAATTTTTTGAGGCTCATATAATTCATAATAATCCAGAAAATTATTTTTGCAATTTTTGACTTGACTGTGATGTATACGAAAGAATGTTTCGACTGTCGCGCGATATTTATGAGTATGGTTCTTTGTGGCTGACATTTTTTGGGGAAAAGAATTTTCGTATTTGTATTTCCGAAACGGGCGTCTATTTTTTGTTTTGATCCAGCGGTCGCCAGTCAACTACATATTTGATAAGTTTGATGTAATAGGGTTAATCAAATTTATCAGTTTCTGTAGTCTTCTAGAGACTTTTTTTTGGATTTTCTCAGTTCTTTTTGTTGTGGCAATTGTTTGAAACGTTTGCATTCATTTTGTTAAATTTCATTTTTCAATTGTGTGTATTTATTCTGATTTTACTTTATAGTAAACAACGGATAGGCCCTTTTGGTATCCCCAAGTTTTCCTGAAAGACATGCAGGTAGTTTGGTTGCATAATTTTAAGTTTATGAAATAATTTTAGCCTAATTTTGAGTTTTTTAACCCGAATGTTATGTTTTTGAATTCTTTGAGAGTTTGTAGCGCACAGTTTCTTTGACAGAATTCAATAGTTTTTCTATTTTTTAGCCGCTTCATCTTTTGAACTGATGCATTTTTTTGTATCACAAGTGTTGCGGAGCTCAGCTTCGCCTATGTGTGTACAGAAATATCACGGCGAAATTAACTTGTTTATTTTCGCTCATTGTTATTTCTGTTTTTAAACAAGTTAGTAATTTTCAATTTGCTGTAAGTTAATGCCTTTAAGCATGCTGATTTAACCATTTGCTCGACTTTTTTAGGTCAAAAACTTGTCAGCAAGAAGTAATTTTGAATCTGGAGTGCTTTTGCACTTTTTTCCTAAATCAGAAAACTTTAAATATCAATTGTTTGTTTTAAATCGTATTTTTGACCTATGAAAATGCATTAAGTAACAGTAGAAAATAAATAGATTATCTGATTATGATGTACACCACCAAATGGTGGCAGTTTTTTTGCATAATAGTTTCCGAGGACTATGGTGGTAGAGAAATTATAACCAAATTAGTTCAGTGACGAATCTGAAAATGTCCAATGATGCAAACATTTTGTCATTTATATCCTTTTTTGGCCGGTAAAAGGCTGATTTTGATATACAGTTCAAAAATTGATCATTTATTGGGTCAATTTTTGCTGAACTTTTTACACCGAAGACTTTAGTCAAGGTGTTATGGTATCGTGTAACGGGGGGTTTTTTTTAATGTTGTCTGTTGTCAAGTGTCGACAAATAACGTCCACAGTTATCAATTATCATGTGGGCTGGACTATATCGCGCTATGTCACGTGATTGCGTATGTTTGTTTCTTTATTTGTTCATCTTTATTTATTTAATTATCTGTTCTTCTATTTATTTAATTATGTTTAGTTTGCTTATATTTATTTATAATTTATGTATGTACATATTTATTTTTGTTTATTTTTATCACGTGTTTTTTTTATTTATTTAATTATTCTTTCTTTCATTTAGTTTTGCTTTTATTATTTCTGCGTGTGTATTTATTTAATTTATTTATTTTCATTTATTTATATTATGGGTCTGTTTGTTTGGTTATTTGTTCATATATTTTTTTTCATGTCTATTTAATTATTTGTACATTTCACTTTTGCTTTTATTTATTTATTTATTTATTTATTTATTTATTTATTTATGTATTTATTTATGTATTTATTTATTTATGTATTGATTTATTTTTTTATTGCTTATTTATTTATCAGGTGTGTTTTGTTTATTTGTTGATATTTATTTCTATATTTATTTAATTATTCTTTCTTTCATTTAGTTTTGCTTTTATTATTTATGTATGTGTATTTATTTCATTTATTTATTTTCATTTATTCATATTATGGGTCTGCTTGTTTGGTTATTTGTTCATATATATTTTTTCATGTCTATTTAATTATTTGTACATTTCACTTTTGCTTTTATTTATTTATATATTTATTTATTTATGTATTCATTTATGTATTTATTTATTTATTTATGTATTGATTTATTTTTTTATTGCTTATTTATTTATCAGGTGTGTTTTGTTTATTTGTTGATATTTATTTCTATATTTATTTAATTATTCTTTCTTTCATTTAGTTTTGCTTTTATTATTTATGTATGTGTATTTATTTAATTCATTTACTTTCATTTATTTATATTATGGGTCTGTTTGTTTGGTTATTTGTTCATGAGATATATATTTTTTCATGTTAATTTAATTATTTGTAAATTTTGGTGTATATATGTGTTAGTAAGATTTTTAGTTCTACAACGTTTATTCAGGCTCTTTGTCGATATAGCAAAATATTGGTGTATACATGTGTTAGTACGATTTTAGCTCTAGAATTGTTATTTCAGGCTCTTCGTCAATATAGCAATATTTTAGCGTATACATGTGTTAGTACCATTTTTAGTTCTCGAACTGTTATTTTATGATCTATGTCAATATATCAAAATTTTAGTGTATACATGTGTTATTACGATTTTTAGTTCTCGAACTGTTATTTCATGATCTTTGTCAATATATCAAAATTTTATTGTATACATGTGTTAGTACCATTTTTAGTTCTCGAACTGTTATTCCATGATCTTTGTCAATATAGAAAAATTTTGGTGTATACATGTGTTAGTACGATTTTTAGCTCTAGAACTGTTATTCCATGATCTTTGTCAATATAGCAAAAATTTGACGTATACATGTGTTAGTACGATTTTTAGCTCTCGAACTGTTATTTCATGATCTTTGCCAATATAGCAAAATTTTGGTGTATACATGTGTTCGTACGATTTTTAGCTCACGAACTGTTATTTCAGGCCCTTTGTCAATATAGTAAAATTTTGGTGTATACATGTGTTAGTACGATTTTTAGTTCTAGAAGAGTTATTTTATGATCTTCGTTGATATATCAAAAATTTAACCTATACATGTGTTAGTACGATTTTTAGTTCTAGAACTGTTATTTCAGGCTCTTTCTCGATATAGCAAAATTTTGGTGTATACATGTATTAGTACGATTTTTTGTTCTAGAACTGTTATTCTTCAATTATTAGTTGTTCAAGTTGTTTGGTTTTTGCTTCAGTTTCTATGCCTTCGGTGTATTGCGCGTAGCGCCTATGTTGATAAAACTTATTTAAGCAAAGGTATTACTTGCGCCTTTTTTTAGCTAAAGTTGACTTTATCGAGGCAAAACGTGCTGACAATATAATTGTTTTAAATAAGAGGTGTACTGCTACTTAAGCGTTTAATTAACCCAAAACTTATGTTCTGTATAGACAGCATCCTGTATCGCAAATTTTTATGAGGCAGTCGATTTAAACTTGGATTCGGGGCTAAGGTTTACACCGCAGAACTGTTAGGGCAATATTAGACGGTGGGTTCTTCAAGAAAAAGAAATCTAAGACCAAGCTTAAAAAGCTTGGTTTTCTGCTCTGGATTCGACGGATCTTGTTATTTATCCCCTCCCCTATTGCAATTGCAATAAGGGGGAAATAGTTAAGATCCGTCGTCGAATCCATATACGAAAGCATATACGACTTTTGTACCTTGTTAACTATTCCCACCCTTCCCCCTATTGCAATAGGGCGGAAATAGTTAACAAGGTACAAAATTCGTATATGCTTAACTGTTCAATTCTTTCTTTATAGGGGGTATTTTCGTTACAAGGTACCATAGGGGAGGAAATAGTTATCAAGATCCGATTCGACTAACACATTTTTATTTTATCTGAATCAGTTCTTTTCTTTGAATTTCATATTGGCTTGTGTTTTCACGCTTTTCTTTTGGAGTTTCTGCTTGTCAAATCCTGCTTTCTGGTTGTGGTACTGCAAAAACGAAATTACTACTTAATTGTTATCTTACCGACTGCGGAATAGAGGTAATGCACTTGTGCTCTTGTCTGAATGTCGCCCATGACTCATACTCTCTTACGTCATCGCTACCGACTTCGTACTGCTCACTTCCCGCCAACTCCTTTCGACTTGGCAGCAGCTTCTCGCTGACGTCATTTTCTAGGTTACCGTATAAGGTAACTGCTCGTTCAGTCTGCCACCATGTCGTGTCTGTTGACAGTTCCTGCAGGGCGTCGTTGGAAGCACTGAGAGCGGTGAGTTCGGCGAATCGAGTCACAACTTTTCGTTCGTCGTAGCGATGAGTGACGCGCGACTGATTTCGATAATCGAGGGACCGATTTGGAAATAGTTCTAAATTGGTTTTTGTATCAATGTTGGAAGATTTAGAAAGATCGAATGAATGATTTGGGTCGAAAGTATTTCGAGCTGGTTCGTTTGATAAGCGCTGCATTTTTTGGTTCTAAGTTGTTTCGCTGTAAAAGCAAATGAAGACAATCTGGTCGAATTTGCAGACTAGTGGCTTAATTGGTCAGCTTTCAGTTTAAATAATATCGATTTTTTTTATTACTGTGTACCAATGTTTTTCTAGTCTGAGCGGTTAAAGTTGCCTGGAGGCGTTTTTACCGTATGCTTATTTAAATTTTACCGTCTTGCCACGTTTTGATCCATTAAAGATGAGAGATTTGAAAGCTTTCAAATTGTGTTCATGGATTTAAAAATTTTCCATGGAATTATGGAAAAAACCGCGTTCAAAACACTTTGTTTACTCGCATCAATATTTGAATCACCATCTGCGTTTTTTTTTTCAAATCAGCACAAGTTTTTACCTTTTCCTTTTTATTAGCAAACAGGTGATTTAGCTGGAGTACTGTTTATTATTACCTTCGGTGGTTGGTATTAAATGATACAAATTTCAGACAATGAAATTGGGTGATTATTACGAGTGACAAAAAACTACTGATCGAATGATTGAAGTGTAAAGACAAGTTGAAAATCAAATCATTTTAATTTGTTTCCTGAAGGAAACATAAAAGGAATGCTCTTACCATGTTGCCCGCAATAACGCGACTAGCAATTAAAGTAATTTGCAGTAGCTGGTATATTTAAAGTTTGAATGATATATTAAAAAAGAAATTCGAATTTTGAAAAAACAAAAGTTTTTTTTCAAGGTGAGATGATGAATTTGCAGATTATGATGTTTTTTAATTTTTTACCATGTGTTCATATCGCGATGGTAAGAGAAAAATATTTCATGGTTGAGAAGAAGAGGGTGAACAAATAGCCTCAAATTCAGACCCCCTTAATCGTCACTATTATTTTTTTGATAACGTTTGCGATTAACCGTCGGAACAAATCGGAACAGAATTTTTTCAGGTTAACAAGTTGTTAAACACCCATTTGATGGCTTGATTGACAGAAACGACGAATTTTTCAATCTCCTACCAGTCACAAGAAAGCGATAAATTAAGCTTTGATTTATATCATTTCACTCTCCGTTACAGTAAGTCTTTACGCACCACTGGCATGAATGAAACATCATTTTTTTCGAAACCAAAAGGGCGTTATTTTTGAAAATCACACTTGATCCCTACAATTTTTTATGTACCTTAAACCGTACAAATAAACTATTGTATGCTAAAATTAATTCCCTCTCTCTCGAGAGATGTCTTGAAAAATAAAGGTTATTTAAGTCCTCTCAGCTCAAAAAAATTCTGATTCTTAACTAGTGTCATGTTCTTTCTGATATAATTTTCGAAAATTTCCTGAATAGGCGACGCTTTTATGAAATTCTTTTATTGTTAATATCGAAATATTATTGTCAAAATTTGTTAAAATGTAAGACATAAGATCAAATAATTTTGCTATCATTTATCGAGAACCTAATTTGTGTAGTTCAAGATTTTCTTTTGTTTCAGGTTTTTGATTTTATATCATGTTGGAAAAATAAGTCATTTTTGCGAATTCGTTCGAGATTTCATTGGAGTGTTTTTGCTGAATGATCAGCATTTCTCAAAATGGCTTCTGAACTAGAATGCTCTTCGGAGGGAATGAAAGATGAAAAGGGAACAGCGGGATGTTCGAGCAGCAACCTCAGTGGAGATGCTAAAAAGAAAGCGATGTGTGTTATTGTATTGGGCATGGCTGGAAGTGGCAAGACCACTTTTGTCAGACAACTGAACAGCCATTTAATTGCAAAGGGAAACAAGTGTTACGTCATGAACCTGGACCCTGCAGTTAACGAGGTGCCCTACCCAGTGAATATTGACATCAGAGACACTGTGAAGTACAAACAAGTCATGCAGCAGTATGGACTGGGACCCAACGGGGCCATTATGACGTCACTCAACATATTCGCAACCAAATTTCATCAGGTTTCATTTGAAAATTTGTAAAGAATTCGAGATGAACGGGAATGTTAATAATATTAGCACTTAATTATTGTTAAATTGATATTGTTATTTTTCCGACTTTCGATACGAAAATAACGGAATATTTGTGCTCGGGGTGGGTTTTTTTATTCAGACAAATTTCGACTTTTTAACTAGCCATTTTTGACGAATTTTTTTGATATCATTCAAAAGGTTTTGTTGTCTTGAGCTTAAATTTGAAAAGATATTTCACCTGTGATTGTTTTTCGTAAAGTTATGAGGGTTTAAAGATTGCCATTTTGACCAATTTGGGACAATTAACGCGCGATATATTTCGCGCTATTAACGCGTAAGCGGAGATTAATCCGTCTTATAAATCGTTCCAAATTGGTTGAACGAAGCTTATTTGCCATAATTGATTTGTTGGTTCCCCCTTTTTTTAACTCGAAACAACTTAACACCCTACAATTTCACTCCCTACTTTTTGTTGCCTTAGCAATATAATATTGCTACATTTTAAAACAGTTTTTATGACTTAACACCTTTGTAATCCAAAATGAAAAGAAAACTTACTTCAAAGGGGATTTCGGTAACCATCAAAGAATTAAACGAGAGAAATTTTTGCCATTTAAAGCCAGACAAATTTGCGCTAATTAATCTGCGTAAGTTTTGAATAGAATTGACCTTGCAAATGCTTTCTATGAAACGTTTGAAACCAAAATCAAATGGCCTTGCCAATATTTTCAATGAAGCATTCCAAAATGAACCAAAAACACGCAATAGTTCAATGAACTTCAAAAGCACGCAAATAATTATGGCCTTTGACTAATATGGCCTAATTTTGTAGACATTTTCAGCCGGTATAGAAATTTAAAAAAGGTTAAACCATTTCCAAAAGCCTTAAAATCATTATTTTTAGAATCATTCTCGAACTTAAGCTTATGACCTGATCGCTTTGTCAGCTTTTTTTGAATTGTTGGCACATAAAGGCAAAGCTAAAGGGTTTGCCCAAGCTAAAGGGATGCCGTAGTCCCAAGCTAGCATCCCGAAAATAAGGGCGATTGTCCTGGGATTAAATTGCTAAGGCACGAGTCATGTTCCTGCGTTTACTTACGTTTCCGGGAGTCTGCAAGGAAACGTCTTTTCAAAAAAAGCTGACAAAAATTTCAGTAGGTTTAAAATTTGAATTTTAATAATACGAAAGAATAAACAAAAATGAAATAAAATTTGCAATGGTTTAACACAAACTAGATAACGCTCTGAAAAAATACAGATCAGTTTTGTCTTCGTAAACGGACATTATGTTTTGCACTCTTTCATTTAATACTCGATACTTTTTCTTTTTTGTGAACCTTTGGCCACTCGATGCATCAAAGAAGTTGAGTTTTTGTACGGAAGCGTCTTTTTGCAGGCTACCCACTACTTTCCACATATTTGGGTGGGCTCCGCTGAAATATGATTGAATCCCGAAATGCCATCCCTCGACAACATTTGTTGTTCGAGCAATCCCCATCACGGCCGCATCTCGCTGGTTCCAAAGGGAGGGTGGGAATGAAACTTCACGGTTTGGCACCAAGCTTTTTATATAAGTAGAGCCGAAGTACAGACACAACTCGTCAATTTTTTCGGGTTCTAAACCATTTCTGTCGCATACAGTTTGAATTTCCTGAACGATCATGTCATAGGAATCGCCGATCTTTTTTTTTCAAATGCAAGGGATGGCAGCATTTTTAAAGCCAGCGCTAAATCGTGATTCGTTTCGTAGGTCACTTTCAGACCCAATTCGTTAATTTTTCTCATGTAACTCTGAGAGAGATGGAAAAAACAACCCGATCAATGTGCTTCGGGGAATGTTTTTTGGAAGGACTGAAGAGCAGCTTGCTCAAAATCTAACAAATTTTTTTTCAGGCCAACAGTTGGGTGCTAAATCAATTAACGCCTGCAGGAAGCGATGGTAGGTTTTTTCGGTTTTGTTAGGAAGGAAGGCGTAAATGCAACCGGGCACAATGCCAGATACACTAACATGAATTGAATAAAGCTGATAGAAAATTTTTGGAGTAATTTTAAAAGTTCCATCGGCTAACCAGAAAGATGACTTCTCCAGAACTCTCAGCATTTCGGGGTCGCCGCACAAAATGATTCGCTCATGATCATTTGATTCACTGTCAAACCGGATAAAATTTTCAAAAATTTCAGGGATCTCGAAATTTCGCGCAACGGGGATGGGCCGCATATTTACATCTAGCTGCTTACGAGTGCGAGCAGCCGTTCGGATCAGTTTGTCTTTACTTGGGAGAGCAAACTGACTAGCCAAATTGTTTGTAATTGGCAAAACCGCACTGGCAACTGCAACAGTCGGGGTAAATCTCTCGCTGAGATCTTTTATATGCTTTATGGTATTTCGGGCCTCCGATTTTCCCGCTGAAATGTCGTGGTTATACTCTCCACGCGTCTCGATTAATTCATTTTTTCAGTAATGGCAGTTGCTCGACATTTATGTGTTTGATATTTTTAGCAAATCCAGTTTTCTGTAAACTTATTTTTTCGCTTGAAATATAATTCGTGGCCGGACGCTATAAGGATTGGCTTGTATTTAGATGAAACTGTGAACTCGAAAGAAGACTCAATCATAATGTTTATTGTGTTTGCGTTTGTTTATCACTTGAGTAAAATATAAAGTGACTGTCAGAGTTTAATTTTTGTCAGAATTTTTACGTCAAATTGTTATGAATTAGCACAAGCAGCTTTTAGTAATCATAATGGTTTAGCGAAAAGTCTAATTGAAAATAAATTACAAACTTGCAGATAAGAGTCTTAAGTAAATTAGGAAGCCTCCTTTTAGCATGTATAACTAAGATAAACCAAGTTTTTCATTAGGGTGCGTGTGTTAATTGCAGGATTAACTTTGGTGTGATAAGAGTTAAGATAAGGAATTCATACAGCATTAGATGTAATAGTGAAATGACTAAGTGTTAAAAGTACTGTGTTTAACTGGAAAATAGGAGTTATATTGTTGTCGATTTAAATTGTTTAGTAGTGAAATGACTAAGTGTTAAAATGTACGGTGTTAAATTGTATGTCATTAAATTGTAGGACACCGATTTGTTACAAGGAACGAAATCTATCTTTTTGTACTTCATATGGCGTGTGGGGGATGAATTTCAAAAAAAAATGTCAAATTTTACAAAAAAAATTATTTTACTTTATTTCATTTAATTTTTTATGTTAATACTGCTGCTCCATAAACCTTAAAAGGCAGTCGGAACATTCAGGGCTTCGCCGTGATACGAGCAGTCTTGTTTTATTATTAGCACTGTATTGTATGTTCTTCTTCGACCGCCCTGGGCGAAATTTTGTATTCAGTGGCTTTTTGTTACTAGGTTGCACAAATAACGTCGCATTAATCCTGTTGAAGTCCTTTGATCGTTATTCGAGCTGCAAATAAAGTTTGTGGAATTTTTTTAACACGATGTCAAGAAAAAAGGTTTTATCGACTTAAATTGTTATAGGAGTAAGCTATTATTAGTTCTATTGGAAGCGTCAAGAAAGGTTTTAAGTCCCCTCACTTGATCAAAAAACTAAAAATCACAAAAGAAAATCCGAACCGCAAATTTGATTACGGTCGGAACATTCTGTAATACTTTGATAGCAACCGTCTATGCTATTAATTTATCCTGAGGGAAGCGCATCAAAAGTTTTGTGAAAGAAGGTCCGATATTGATCAGAGTTGAATGTTGGAATCTAGATTCTGCAAGGCTTTTTTTCTCATTGTCAATGCTTTTTTTACCTTTTCACTTACCCATTTGACTTTTTAATTTTTTTATAGCTACCTTGTGTTGTCGTTTTCCCGCTTGGGTTTGCAAAGAGCTGGTTTGCGTCTTTTTAAAGCTTGCTGTTTGATTTAGTTTTTCGAGCAAATGTTCAAGTGGTGTGAATCGTAACTAAGTAACTATTGTAAGGATTCGTAACTACAATGCGGATTCAACTTAACCGTTCAAGACTGAAAATTTCTAACATGCTTTCCTCAAATTGAGTTAAAATGAGACGAAAAACAATGAAAAAAAAATAATGAGAATTTGAATATGAGGAATGATGAAAATCCTGAAAATTGCATTGAATTAGTTTGTTTAAACTGCTGGTGTTGGATTTGGTTGAGAAACGAATGAATAATGAGGAGGTTGACTATGTGCTGGTTGACACTCCTGGCCAGATAGAAGTGTTCACATGGAGTGCCAGTGGGGCCATAATTAGTGAGGCCATGGCATCCCTCATGCCCACTGTAGTCGTGTACGTCATGGACACGCAAAGGAGCAGCTCAACAGGTCAGAAAACAGAACTAATTCAATCATTCTTGTGCAGTCTATGTTTTTGTGATTTATTTTGCTGCAGTTTTCAGCTTGAGTAGTTTCTGCTCACTCAGTATCTATCGGCGGTATGCCCAATCCGATTTGATTTCTTGAAAGGATATTTTAACGCTATTTTTCTTGTTTAATTTATTGCATACTGTTTAAGTGATTTTGCAAATTTTATGGTCATTTGTTTTCAATAAATTCATAATGAGAACCGTATGCAATGTTTCGACCATTTTTTTCTTTTTCATTTTACATTTTGTTAATTTTTGTTTTGCATTCAATTTCTGTCGGTTTCGATGTCTATCTTTTTACTGCCCTGTCTCCATTTTCGTTATTTTCACTTATATAGGTCTTTATATTTTCTTTTCATGATGACGATGACACGGTCTGTGGTGTTTAGTGACGTTTATGAGCAACATGCTGTATGCGTGCAGTATCTTGTACAAGAGTAGGTTGCCGCTAGTGGTGGCCATGAACAAAACAGACATTGTGAGTCATGCTTTCGCGGAGGAATGGATGCGCGACTGGACTGTGTTCGAGGACTCCCTCTCCTCTCAACAGTCTTCCTACTCTGCAAACCTCGCGAGATCCATGTCGTTAGCTCTTGGTCAGTAAAGAATTCAGTTGAACATCTCTTGAATTATTTGCACCCTTCTGATATCTAGCAGAGGTTATCAGCCTCTAAAATAGAAAAAACTCAAACGGTTAAGCATATGCGAAAATTGAACATTGTAATGAATCCCACAATAGTAAAGATTATTAACCATTTTTTTGGTGGTCAATAAAATACGTAGTTAGAAATCATTTGCAAGGATAACAAACATGGGATATCTTTAACTGTTTTCCCCCTTTTGCAAAAGGGATAGATTCGTTACTAGATACAAAATTCACGAATGCTTTTCCGTTGAAAAAGTTCATTATAGGGGTGGCAATTCATTACTAGGTACCAAAAGAGGGAATAGTTAAAAGATTCGAAACTTGTTATATAGAACTTTTTGATGGTACCTATCAGAACTGAATGAAAAACATTTAGATTAAAAATTATATATGGTAATTGAACAGTGTTACCTTTGCGATAAGCAAGGGTATTGCCCTCGGGTACTAGACTTTTTCCCGTCAAAAATTTTGTTCCTAGAATGGACGAAATGGTAATCATTTCAATAGCACCATGGTTAGTGTAGTGTGCATTAGTTACATACTAGGTGTGGGCTTCGGGTTCCTGTTAAAAAAATTTTTAAGAGTATTTCTGTGCCGAAAATGTTCGGTAGACTGCAAGAGTCGGCTTAAATTTCGTCGGCTTATTTTCCGAATGCATGTTTTTTTTCAATTATCTTTCTTTGCTATTATGTGGGAGTGATTGATTTTTATTTTGAAGTTTCGGAAAAATTTAAATCAACCTTCCCGACTTAAAAAAAATTAAAAAACACATTTTTTCAATTTTTTTTCCAGTTCAAGAAACATAATTTGTTCAATTTTTTGTTCTTTTTGGTTGTTCGACCGGCTGTATTCATCGCATTTTTTGGTGCACCTAAAAAGCTCGATGTTTTTTCGAAATTTGATTCTTATCTTTTTTTAAAGCTAGTCATTTCATTTGAAAAATATGACCAAGCCAGCCTGAAGTCCTATCAAATCCGAATTAAATTAAGTAAGTTTTCGGTAATGTTCCTCACAATTGCTAGACGCATTTATTGTTTTACTCTGTCAACTTGAGTTGCTGTCTGCTACTCTTCCTGATTAACTTGTATTTCTTTGGTTTAAAGTAGTTTCAATGTGTTAAAATTGTAACGAAATATTTTTTTAGTTTTTTCGATGTCAATTTAAAAAAAAACGTTGTACTTAATTTTTTTTCACTTCCAGATAATATTGATACGTTTCCGGACTCTCTTTTTAAATGGTTCAATGATACGTCTTTTTTCGTTTAATGGCATTTTTTGGTTGAGGTTTTGATCAACTTTCTTTTTCTTGAAACTTGTTTTGTCTGATCGGAGTTTCTGTCTTTAGGAATTAAAATTGTTGTTTGTTTTCGGATTCAGAATTTTTCCAAAATCATTTGTTTGCTCTGAGCAGCGTCTCTGTCTTGTATCTACATCTTTGTTTGATTCGATTTTTTTGAGCAATTTTTCTTTTAAC
Source organism: Symsagittifera roscoffensis (assembly GCF_963678635.1). Lineage (NCBI taxonomy): Eukaryota > Metazoa > Xenacoelomorpha > Acoela > Convolutidae > Symsagittifera > Symsagittifera roscoffensis. Next base: position 52,302,650 of record NC_087065.1, read on the forward strand.
AAGAAGAATAGTTTTTAGATTTTGAATTTAAAAACTATTCTTCATGTTCAATCGTTTCTTGTTTTTAGAAATGTTTCAGTTGTTTTTGGATGTGGCGTGTTGTTTGGGTGAGTCAAACTGATTTTGCTGCTTGTTTAGTTTTCAAAAAAAATTTCCAAGATTTTTTCCAACCGATTTTTTACAACTTTCTAGATGCGCTTTTTTCCATCGCAAGTGGTGCGCTCGAGTGCGCAATTTTCGATTGCGCTCGAGTGCGCAATTGTTATTAGTTTTGATAAAGATCGAGTGCGCAAATTTCATTAATTTTGATAATGAGTGCGAGTAATTTGGATCAAACTATAGGAAACAGCACATTTGTATACTATACCAGCCAGGAATATCCGATAAAATATTCTACCCGATTTTGATAATGCTCAGGTGGGAGGGGGGGTGTCATGAAATCTGAAAGAAATACACTCGAACATCTGAAATAAATACATCGTCAATTTTAAAGTTTCAGGGACATTGATGGTCATGAAAATAGCCGCCGTTCAAGTTCCTTAGTTCTTCGCTTATGATTGCACATTTGAAACTAACTTTCTTCATTAGATTGACAGCATGGTTAGAATTTATTTTTTTCTGGTGCTCTGAGAATATCCTCCTTTATGTTTAGAGGAGTTTTACCAACATCTTCGATGTGTGGGCGTCTCATCTCTGGCAGGAGTTGGATTTGAAAAGCTGGAGGATCAATTGAATGGAGCGAGAGAGGAGTACAACAAGGATTACAAGGCAGAGATGGCCTTGTGTTACTTGGTTTTAGAAATAAGATTGAGTTTTTGTCAAAAATTTCTAGTCATAGAATTGAACCATAGCTCGAGGGCCGGTGGATTAAGCTCCTATTGCGCCTTTAGTTTTCCGGTACACTATAGTTTAGGTTTTCGACATTTTTTCAATATTCCAAATAATGCTCAAGTTCTAAGTGGCCATTGTTTTATAGCGCTAGTTAGATTTGAGTACTTGAGCGTCAAGAAAGCGTTATTTTGTAATTGAAAGCGTCTGGTTTCGATGGCCGAAACTTGGCCTTAAAACAGAACGAATAATGTAGTTTTCTGCCGAACAATGTGAATATATAAGGTCATCTCTGGTTGATTCAAGGCACAGTACGAGAAAATAAAGGCAGAAAAACTTAAGCAAAACATGGAAAAATTAAAGGCTGACAGAATACAAGAGAAGGAAACAGAGAAAACCAAAGTCAACGTGCAGCAGAATATTGAGTCAGAGTCGAGCATGGAAGAGGAACAGGACAAAAATGGCCATCAAGGAACACCTTCTGTATCGAATCAATGAAAAACGAAGCAACATTTAACATTAACTGGTTCCTGTTGAAAGAATAACCTGGAATTCCCAGATAGCTTTGTGGAATCAGATGAAAGTCTGGTGATAAAGAAATCGATTGGAGCAGATTGTGATTAGAGAAATATGAAACAAATTCAACTATAATTTTGTTATGCTTTCCGAGTTCTTTTTTTCTTCCACTTGGAATTTATTTTTCCATGAAGTTTTCTCCTTTTTAGAAAAAGTTTCTAAGTCGCAATGAAAGAAGTGAAGAATCTTATTTATGCTGTGTTTTTTTTTCAAGATAATTTTAAAAGGTCATTCACGTTCAAATTTATGTTCTCATTGTTTGGCTTCTGATTTTTTGTAAGTTCACTTAAACGGAAGGCAATTTGCCGTTTTCAATAACAAATGTGAACATGGACGTGGTTGGCTAAATTTTTCAAAGTGGATTTTGCTTTTACATTTTATAGCGGAATAGAAAAATTAACCGTTGCTTCAGTTTTCTCAAATTCGGTTAGTTTCATCGAAAGAATATTAAAGATTCATGAAATTTAAAGAACTCTTATATAGGCTCTGTCTATCTTGTATTGGTTGATGTGTTTTTCCAGGTTAACAATTTGTCTAACAGAGTAACTGAATCATTTACTCAATTCTGTGATTTCGTTAGCAACAGAGATCTTTTGAGCATGTTTACATTATAAAATCCCGTTCTAGTTTTTTGTTGATAGTAAATTTAGCAACTCCGATTCTGTAGTGTAGCTTTTTTCGTTTTAACGAATGAAAACCTTTGAACTTATATAATTTCGGTTTGTCGCATCAGATTGCGTCGTTTAATAGGCGCAAAACATTTAAATGGATGTTTGATTTTCAGGGGGGGGGTGAAAATTTGGAGTTTCAAAATGCATCTTAGATCAAAAGTTTTTTATGAAAACATTTTTTTTGGCTCAACGGGCAACTGCCCAACTAATGTCGATTTAGTTACCGCTTTGTACTTTTTTCTATGAATATAGAACGCTGGCAATTGTCTTATTTGCATGTTTTTCTCAAAATTAACTACATCTAAGAAAACTCGAGAAACACACATGAAAGTTTTGGTTTCTAGCTTACATCTAATTTTTTTGGCACGATTTTTAGGCTTAACGGCTTTTGTCTCACTTTCTTTCAGCTTGTTTGCCATGCTTTTTTCTTTATATCGCAGAGGTCTAAGGAACATGGTTTATGCCTCGTATAGAACTGAAATTATCTAATTGCTTGATTTAGCGCTTTTTAAACGGGATGGTAGGAGAGAGATGGGGTTAGAAGGTTTCAGGTTTAATTACACGAACTAATCCATTTAAGCGTTTCAAATATTCTACTGTTTCTGATTTACTGCGAGGTGACACATTAATTTTGTTGATAAGTGTTTGGTATTTTTTTACTGTTTTTGTTCAGCAAAAAATGAGCAAACAAAATTGAAGAAGTTTGTTTTCACACATTCTTTCTGAAAAGTGGATTTTGTTTTGATTTTCACATGCTTAGTGCAGTGTTACATAGCATTGCAGCACTTTGTCCTAGCGCTTGAAACAGTGCATGGTGTTACACAGATATAGTTCTATTTGTGTACAGAAGTTTTGCAAGAAGAATTGGTGTTTTTCTCTGATATCGACAGGAAAAGATGCATTTTGGCATGTCTGGCTTTTAAATACCTGTTCCGTAGGAAATTGGTTACTTCATCGCTTGATGGGCGAAATAGAGTTTTTTTGCGTATGTGTTTAAGGGGTAGGATGGATTCGGATACTTCGGTACTTTTTCTTGAGTTTTTCAGAGAAAAGGAACAGGACAAAAATGGCCATCAAGGAACACCTGTATCGAATCAATGAAAAACGAAGCAACATTGAACTGGTTCCTGTTGAAAGAATAACCTGGAATTCCCAGATAGCTTTTGTAGAATCAGATAAAAGTCTGGTGATAAAGAAATTGATTGGAGCAGATTGTGATAAGAGAAGTATGAGACAAATTGAACTATAATTTTGTTATGCTTTCCGAGTTCTGTTTTTCTTCTACTTGGAATTTATTTTTCCTTGAAGTTTTCTCCTTTTTTGAAAAAGTTTCTAAGTCGCAATGAAAGAAGTGAAGAATCTTATTTATGCTGTGTTTTTGTTCAAGATAATTTTAAAAGGTCAATCGCGTTCAAATTTATGTTCTCATGGTTTGGCTTCTGATTTTTTTGTAAGTTCACTTAAACGTAAGGCAATTTGCCGTTTTCAATAACAAATGTGAACATGGACGTGATTGGCTAAAGTTTTCAAAGTGGATTTTGCTTTTACATTTTATAGCGGAATAAAAAAATTAACCGTTGCTTCAGTTTTCTCAAATTCGGTTAGTTTCAACGAAAGAGTGTCAGAATATTAAAGATTCATGAAATTCAAAGAACTCTTATATAGGCTCTGTCTATCTTGTATTGGTTGTGTTTTTCCAGGTTAACAATTTGTCTAACAGAGTAACTGAATCATTTACTCAGTTCTGTGATTTCGTTAGCAACAGATCTTTTGAGCATGTTAACATTATAAAATCCCGTTCTAGTTTTTTGTTGATTGTGAATTTAGCAACTCCGATTCTGTAGTGTAGCTTTTTTTCGTTTTAACGAATGAAAACCTTTGAACTGATATAATTTCGGCTTTGTCGCCTCAGATTGCGTCGTTTAATAGGCGCAAAACTTTCAAATGGATGTTTGACTTTAAGGGGGGGGGGTGAAAATTTGGAATTTCAAAATGCATCTTAGATCAACGTTTTTTTATGAAAACATTTTTTTTGGCTCAACGGGCGGCTGCCCAACTTATGTCGATTTAGTTACCGGTTTGTACTTTTTTTCTATGAATATAGAACGCTGGCAATCGTCTTATTTGCATGTTTTTCTCAAAATTAACTACATCTAAGAAAATTCGAGAAACACACATGAAAGTTTTGGTTTCTGTTTACATCTAGTTTTTTTGGCACGATTGTTTTTGTCTTAACGGCTTTTGTCTCACTTTCTTTCAGCTTGTTTGCCATGCTTTTTTCCTTATATCGCAGAGGTCTAAGGAACATGGTTTATGCCTCGTATAGAACTGAAATTATCTAATTGCCTGATTTAGCGCTTTGTAAACGGGATGGTAGGAGAGAGATGGGGTTAGAAGGTTTCAGGTTTAATTACACGAAGTAATCCATTTAAGCATTTCAAATATTCTACGGTTTCTGATTTACTGCGAGGTGACCCATTAATTTTACTGATAAGTGTTAGGTATTTTTGTACTGTTTTTGTTCAGCAAAAAATGAGCAAATAAAATTGAAAAAGTTTGTTGTCACACATTCTTTCTGAAAAGTGGATTTTGTTTTGATTTTCACATGCTTAGTGCAGTGTTACATAGCATTGCAGCACTTTGTCCTAGCGCTTGAAACAGTGCATGGTGTTACACAGATATAGTTCTATTTGTGTACAGAAATATTTCTCGAAGAATTGGTGTTTTTCTCTGATATCGACAGGAAAAGATGCATTTTGGCATGTCTGGCTTTTAAATACCTGTTCTGTAGGAAATTGGTTACTTCATCGCTTGATGGGCGAAATAGAGTTTTTTTTGCGTATGTGTTTTAGAGGTAGGATGGATTTGGATACTTCGGAACTTTTTCTTGAGTTTTTCAGCTTTATGAGTTCTGCTCTGATGCTTAAACCGTTGCGATAATCACGCACTTTGTCTAACAGACTCATTTGATACCTTGATATATAATAAATTGAAGTCCAGTGTCTAGTTGTGTTAATTTCGGTTATAGTCAACCTGCGCTCTAGGGTCGAAAAATTGCAGGGTTTGAATCCGGCATGGGGCTATTTTTCATGAGAACTGAAAATTTTCTTGTTAAAAAAATCAGTTTGCGAACTATCGTTTAACTGCTTATTTGTTTTCGGCTTAGTTTCCTCACCTCGATTTTTCTTTTTTAACGGATTTCAGTTTATAATTCGAAATTTTTTTTAATGTATCCGATATTGAGTAATTGAGTTTCATGAAGTTTTTTAAATTTTGATTCACGAAGTTTCATGAAGTTTTTTAAATTTGATTTTAGATTAGTTTTTTGTATGTTTCTAATAGTCGCAAGAAATCTTTGAATGGAGCTCTGTCTAAGACTAATTGAATTTGTTAATACACTAGCCAGCTTGCGACCGTTAGGGTATTAGTTCGTAACTTCTTTTTTTTCTAAGTTAACTCGCCAATATAAAGTGTTCATTAAAATTGTTCACTTGTTTGGTGGCACTATTGCTGTAATCACGATCTGTAGCATTAAAATTTTCATAGCATCCGTTCTCTGCTTTGTTTGTGGCTAGTGTTTGTGATAAATTACGCGTCCGTGGCTGAGTGGTTAATGCGGGAGACTGATAAATTCTAGATCGCAGATCGAATCCGAGGCGTGGCAGAATTTTTACTAATTGTTCTCTTGTGTTTGCCAAGCCCAGCTTCGCTTCTGTGTCATGAGTACGAGTTGATTTATTTTAGAAGGATAAGCCATGAAACTTTAAATTTATACAAATACAAAGTCTTTTTAGCACCCTTTTGGGAATAAGTTTTAATAATTTATAGTGAATTTCGCAAAAATAATCGGAATGATTCGAGTGATATATCATATTAAAGCTTTCTCAGTCGTATTTTGAACTTTAAAAAATTTCCTAAAGTTGTTTTAGTGTCGAGAAAATTTGGTTGACAATTGTTTCAGCTTCAGTTCAATTTTGAGCGATAAAAGCAAACGAGCAGGTTTATTATAGAAGGATAAGCTATGGAACTTAAATTCTACTCCAGTAATTTTTTTTTCGAAAATTTTTAATGTCTCCTAAAGGTCGCCTTAGTTGCCGCTCGGTAAATGACTTCCAATGTTTTTAAAAGTGTTTTTAAATATCATTCAATGCAATTAGAAAATTTGCAAACTTGTAGAGATAATGTTTCAATTGTTTTTCTATACTTTTTTCTTTAGTTAACTTTCTTTTTGCTTTCTTTGAGTTTTGCATTATATTTTGAATTCCTTCTGGATTTTTATTGATGTCTCAACTTAAAAGAAGCTGGAAAAATGCACCGTTTTGTCAATGGCTATATTTTTGGTAATTTTATTTTGTTCCGACCATTGAAAATTGGGAGGAACTTTGTTTTCGGGTATTTTAGTTTTTTTTGCTTTTTGTTTTCCACGCAAAATCAGGTACGCAATAATCATCGGACTGGGATGAGTGATATATTATATTAAAGCCCTTTCAGTCGTGATTCGAACGAAATTTAAAACTGTTGAAATTTTTTTCACAGTGTTGAGAAAAACCGATTTGGAGTTTTGATATTTGGTCTAATTTCGAGCTAATAACGTGACCCCATATGCTAATAAGGTGACCCCATATAAAACGAAGTTTTCAGCCGTGAAAACTTAGTTTTATTCAAATAAAGGTAATTTCTGGAGTTATTAGCTGCAATTTTGGGAATCAAAAACCTGAAAATTCAAAAAGTTTTTGCAAAAATTTTTATAAATTTTGATTTTTTAAATTTTTTTTTCGTTTTCTAGTGATATTTTTCAAAAACTGGTTTCCAATTGACCTATTTTACTGTGCCTCTCCTAAATTCTATTTTTGCTTAGGTTTTTTATCATAACATGCAGAAACAAAAAAACGACACCAACTTGTAAAAAAAACAAGTTTTTTTTTGTATTTCTTAAGTTTGATTGGAACTTTATGTGCTACTTGCACAGTAACCGGCTATCCTTGTTTAAATTTGTGGTGATTTGATTTTCTGTATAGCAATTAATGTGATACTCGGCTTCGCCTGTATATAGAATATGCCCTTTTGCACAAATGAGCGAAAGCGTAGCTTAGTGTTATTTTTCTGCACCTGTATTTAAAAGTAAAAGCTTTGAAATCGAGGTTAATTTCACATATCAGCGTAGATGGGAATTTTGGTGTATTGATTTTGTTTATTCGCAGTATATTAAAGACAATTTGCAGTTAATCTACGCCTCTCTGGCGCGGTCAATCTGGCGACTGAGGTTCAGTATGGCGGTTTTGGGTTCGATTTCTACATAACCATTATATTTTCGATATTTTCGAAAATTTATTTCTCATTTTTTTTCTGAATAACCGGTTTTTTTCTAAGTCAACTGAAGATTTTTTAAAAGCTCTCACTATTTGTTTTCTCCTTTTTGTAAATTGCTATTCAAATTTGTTTTTCACACACTTACTAGTTTTGATGGAAGTTTTGTGCTCAATTTTGCGGATTATTGAGATTTGAACTTCCAAGCAAAATATAGGTAAAATTAAATTAATATTAGTTTTATTGTTTCGTGGGCTATACAAAAAGACCTTTTGAATGTTTAATTAGAAAAGAACGCTTGGAAATTGAGTTTTCGGCATTGCCTGTGGAATCAGGTGCCCTTGTCTTTACGCCGGTGAATTGATATGAAATTTGAAAGAAATTCCATGTGCGATAAAGGCTTCAGTTGACTGTGTTTTTATTTCTGATTTTTTGATGATTCGAACTTTTTTGTTTCTCCATTAGAAGTTTTGGAATAATATTTGAAAAATTTCGTCTGAATTCAACGGTTGTTTGAATCATTTATCTGCAGAACTAACTAAATTTATTTGAATGTATTGCGTTGTCACCATGAAAAAAGTTATCATCACGGAACAATTATCTGGCTGTTAATGAAAACACCCACTTGGCCACTATATAAAATGGAAAATTGAATTAGACAGAATTGGTCTTTCAGAATGGTAATCTGAAATAATCGCAAAATAGAGCTCTGGTTTTTCTTTTTTCAAGTGAAACTTAAACTGATTAAAAAATAGATCACCTCTCATGGCGGTGATAAGCATTTCCTTTTTGGGTCGGACTAAATGTGGAATGCATCAAATATAACGAATTAAAGGTCATCATCCATCGAAGCGTAGTCTTCTTTATGTCTTATTAATCTGAAAACGAAAAGAGAAATAAAATATATGGATCAACAGACAAATTGACCTTTTTTGAAGACTTTTTCGACCTAATTTGTTGAATCGTTTTCAATTTCCGAGCTATTCAGTAGCATTAGAATTACCTTATTTGGCAATCAGTCGGTCAAACCCCTATGTAATAAAAAGGCGCCGAAACCCCTCCTCGTCCCACGCTATTGGTAATATGCCTTGATATCCTTAAATAGATTACCGGCGACCGATTACAATTGCAGATCCCTATCAATGGGTCAATGATATCTCGGATGAACAACTCGGCTGTTATTTAATACGACTTGGTTTAGATTCTGCTACGATTTCATATAGTGTAGTTTATTACTGAATAGATTAAGATTTTTAAGATCTGTATGTCGATCCTCCACTATGGCTGAAAGTTTTTAAATTTGTAATGAACGTAGTGAAGATTCTTATATAGTCTTGGTGATTTTTTTGTTTTAGGAAAAAATTTTTAAATGCTTTTATAACTACAGATGTGCATTCACACATATTGATACCCAAATAAATGCACTTAGGTATATATGCACTTTTTGAGTTCAATTCAAAATCATCTGCTGAAAGTGACGGAAGTAGCACTCTCCAAATAGGAACGTGGAAATGGCGCGAAAAAACGTGAACGATTTCCAGTTTCGAAAGTGGAATTAATTTTAAGATTTCCAGCGGAATAAAAACTTTAGCTGTTGATCCAGATTTCTCAAGTTGGGTTAATGTTATCAAAAAAGCACCATTCATAAATCGTTCTAGAAATTCTAATTGCTTAAAGGGCATCTATTTTTGCTTAGAAATTCGAAAGTCTCGTTTAGTTGCGTTCATTGCTCTTTTCCAATCTTCGATTGGCTATTTTCGCTAACTAGTGATCAATTTTTATGACAAGTTTTTAGCTTTTTCATAACATCACGCGTAGTTTTTTAAAGTAACGATACCGAAATTTTGATCAAGCTTTTAGATAATCTTGAGCTTTCTCTTTGTCTTATAAACAATGACGTTAAAATCACTCGACTTTTCTGTGCACTTGGACGTGGATAGACTGGAACATATCTTGGCGCAGATTAATTCAGTCCAATCGCTCATCATAGATGCTGCAACTTCCCTTACTTTCGGTCAAATCCACTTTTCTCTCTCTGATCACTTTGAGGACGCAAACAACCGCAGTCAGATGTTGAGTAGCGTGAAAAAGTGTTTGAAGCGCAAGACATGCTCGCCCGTTGAGAGTGCAAGTGAGCGAAAGTCGAAGCGTCTCATTGAGCCGATAGCTCGCAAAGACGTCCAAACTGCGCTGAAGGACCTTAACTTGATGCCTGACATCGGAGCTGATTTAGCATGTGCTATGTGTCCGTATATTGCCACCCAAAAAGGAAGTCTTAAGATTCATTACAAATTGAAGCACCTCGGAGGCGCCGATTTGATTATGACTTGTCAAATTTGTCAAACTAAATTGAAAACTAGGTCTTATATGAAGAAACATTACATGAAAGTGCATAAATTGTTAGAAAACGCAGCTCAAAACATGACAAATTCAAATCTATAGAAATTCGTGGGACTCACAGGATTGTTGAATTAAAAGACTCACAGACTGCAGTCGATATCCATAAATTAACAAACGTAGCTTTAAAGTAATGATCAAATAATGTTTCCTAAAAATTTACATGATTTGTCGCTTTAGATTTGTATGTGTTCCTAGCTGAGAAGATTTTGTTAAATTGTATGATTCTATGAACTTTCGGAATCTAATTGAAAACAGTGCTGGCTTAAAATATCCGTACAAAGCAAAAATAGAAAATTTACACCCATTTTTAGGCTTCATTTTTTGATGTAAAATATCTGTACATTTTTTTAAAAAAATTTTTGGTGTAAAATATTCGTACATTTTTTCATTTTTTGCTGTTCAATATCCGTAGAAGAAAAGAATCGAAGTCACCCGTTTTTGCGCTTCATTTTACACCTGTTTTCATTTTTGGTGAGTACTTCCTCGCAAATTAACTTACTGGGAGTTGATTTCACCACAAGGGTTGCGTTGATGTTGTGTTGATTTGGGCAATGGTTTCGACTTCCTGAGGGGGCAAAGGGAAGCGTACCACCCCCTAAATCAACAACTACGGAGGGGTAGTTGTGAAAAGGGTCCATTAGGGATCTCGCTGGTAAAATCTGTGTACACAAATGAAAGTAGCGGTTCAATATGAAAACCAAAACATCAAAAAAAGTATGGCGTTGTTTTGTGTTACAACTTGAGTTACAATTTGAATTACAAAAGTTACAAATTGATTCTGGCTACCACTATTTCTCTCAAGTTGAGTTAGTTTCAGCACAACGATGTCACTGATTAAGCATTCTGGAAACCCTATCAGTTTCTACGTGATTTTAAGTTTTCCTATTGAAAGTCAAATTTTTTCTTTCCAATTACAATAAAAACGAAAGAATTTTCAAATCAATAATTGTAAGCATTCTGAGGTATTTTTTCTTCAAGTTTCTCTTGAAAATACCTTCCGTACAACTGTGAAATTGACGCATGGAGAATTCTTTCAAACTGAACATTTGCTCTGAGCTATAGCGAGTCAAGATCACTAAATCACATTTTATTATATTATAATATGCACATATGGTTTCAGATTCAGAGCTTAAGTTCCATCTATTGTTTGTATAAAGTAAACGTATTTTTCTATGCGTTTTTTACTCAACTGGCCTCGTTTTATGCAGTCACACATAGATGAAGAAATTTATGTATTGCTTCATATAAAACGCGCAAATCTTTTCGCTTATATAATTAGTTTTTCTTTGTTGGCAAGCCATTCGGTCGCACTTTGAAATAGATTGGTACATGCTTTATAATTGAGTAAATTTTGTTTTGAAGTCTTATTTGAGAACAATTGGTACCTTCATTTGAAATGTGCCTTCGTTTTCTGAATAAATTTTATTCTTTAACGAGGTCTCGCGCTGTTACTGATAAGCAGTTTTAAAATTCAACAAATGGTGTCTAGCGTGTGGTAAGTCCAACTTTGAGCTTCATGATTTGTTTGTCAATAATTTGGCGTTTAACATTTTGTATTTTTTTTCGAAGGGGTTCGATTCTTCTTCATGTTCATCAAAAACTTGAAAAAAATACTTTGAAGGAAGGAATACTGAGTCGCGTATTTTATATAGAACTGAAATATTAAATATTTTTAAAAATACTCGTATCTTTGAATCAATCGAGGTTCCATTTTAAATTTTTATTAAAAAATTCTACTTTATTTGCAGGATAACCATTTCGAAGCTTAACTGAAATATATACTTTCGAAGGTTGATTTTCCTAGGGTTGGAAGCAACCTCACGTTTTAAATTCCAGTTTACGAGTTTTTTCCTATCATTTTCTAAGAGCAAAAAGAAAGAAAACGCCGTCAATAAAAGCAAAAGCAAAGAGTTTTTGTTTGCTAGGATTCGTTTTTTCCTTACTGTAATAATCAAAGACAATGAGAGTAACTAGTGTTTGTTATTGCTCGTACTTTCGTAACGAAAGTAACGGAATATTTGTGCTCGTGGTCGTTTTTTTTTGACAAATTTCGACTTTAAAACTAGCCATTTTTAACAGAATTTTTTTAACAATTAAAATGTATTGCTGTCTTGAGCTTAAAGTTGAAAAGATATTTCACCTGTGATCGTTTTTTGTTAGTTATGGGACTTCAAGGGTTGCCATTTTGGCCAATCTGGGACAATTAACGCGCCATATATTTCGCGCTGTCAATGCGTAAGCGGGGATTTATTTCGTCTTAAAAATCGTTCCAAATTGGTTGAAGGAAGCGTATTTGCCATAATTGATTTTCATTTTAATTTTATTACATTTGATTTTGTCATGTTATTACTACTCTATAGACCTTAAAAGGCAGTCGGTACTCTCAGGGCTTCGCCTTGATATGAGCAGTTTTGTTGGTGCTTGAAATGCTTTGAGGCCAAAATTTTGTAGGTTTTTGCATCGAGTTGTTTTTTTTTCTTAAAATTTTTTTCAATAAAGGCCAGGAAAATAGTGTCTTTTTCGATGCAAAATGGCCAAGATGTCGTCTAAAACATTTAATTTCAAAATGAATAAATGTTGAATCTTAAATCAAAATGAGAAAATGTTTATAAATGGTGGGTAGTCAGAAATTTTTCTTCAATTAAACCGTTAAAAAATTACAATTTTTTGTGATTGTGCCGGCAAATTTTTGTAGCAGCTAGCCGAATAATCTCTTTAGGTGCCATTAGGATGCTTTTCATTGGTTTTTTTCTCTTGTTGTTATTTGTTATCCTTGTAGTCTTGAGACTATTGAGTTCAATTTATGATCCAACATTTTCAGCTAAAAAGGTAAAAAAAAAAAACATTTTATTTTGTGGGGGAAAAGTGCGCGAGTTGTTTTGCCACCAGTTAAACGCTTCTTTGCTCAATACGGGTATTTTGAGTAAGTTGAATTGGAGTAAGTTAAAAAGATGTTTGACAATCATCTAACCTAAGATTCTTTGTTCGGAATTAACAGAACAAGACTGCTCATATCAGGGCGAAGCCCTGAATGTTCCGAGTGCCTTTTAAGTTCTATGGAGCAGTAATAACATTAAAAAGTTAAATGCAATAAAACAAAAAAAAATTTTTTTTTTCTAAAATTTGAAATTTTTTAATGAAAATCATCCCCCACGCGCCATATAAAGAAGAAAAGGATAAATTTCGTTCCTTGTAACAAATCAATTATGGCAAATAAGTTTCTTTCAACCAATTTGGAACGATTTCTAAGACGGATTAACCCTCCGCTTACGCGTTAATAGCGCGAAATATATCGCGCGTTAATTGTCCCAAATTGGCCAAAATGGCAATCTTTAAACCCCCATAACTATACGAAAAATGATCACAGATGAGATATCTTTTCAATTTTAAGCTCAGTACAACAATAGTTTTCGAATTATATACAAAAGATTCCGTCAAAAATGGCTAGTTAAAAAGTCGAAATTTGTCTGAAGAAAAAAACCCACCCCGAGCACAAATATTCCGTTACTTTCGTTACGAAAGTTGGAACAATAAAACGTAAGAAGGAATCCGACTGAATTGTAATCGAAATTGATTCAAATGGTTTCCATCATCTATCCCATACTATCCTTTCCTATATTTCAATCTACCCTAAGCTGTTCAAATCTACGCAGTTTTAATCTATATTTAAAGCAAGTATCATTTACTTCATCTCTTTGAAAAATCCTAGATATAATATTTCAGAACAGATCAAAGGACCAGTAGATTTGATCAAAGAGTAATTGTCGCGCGCGCATAAATTATCGAAGCAACTTAAAGTTTGTTTGTTCAAAGTGGAAAATATCTCAAAACTTTTAATGCGTCGTTTTGCTCAGACTTTTAATGCGTCGATACTATGCTATGAACGTACAAAAATCAACAATCGCGAAGTAGCTACAATTAATTGGATAGTGTAAGCTCTTTAATATGCAATGCTGAACAAATCTGATAGAAAAGTCCACAAAATTGTTACTGAAATTCAAAAAAAAAACGCTCTAGGAATAAGACCGCCCAAGGCCAGGCCAAGGCAATAATGGGGGCGGGCGAGGGAGAAGGGTTTATTTTGCCTCTCGCATTGTCAAAAACATCAGCCATCTAGCGTGCCGGGAACCCTATTATACATTATAAAATCTCGATGGCATTTTTTAAAGTCTTAAAAGCCGTGAGTTGTTTTTTGATTACATTAGGAATATGGGGTCTGGGATTTTTCTTCTAATTATTTCCTATTGGTGTAACTGCGTTGAAAATTAGACGCTACTGAATTCAAGTTTATAAACGCTCACATAGCTCTAATTATTCTCTCTTTCGCTGTTTCAAGTTATCCGATGTTTTTGGTCAAAAAGTTTTTAGTTGATTGCTTAAATTAGCTTAAGTCTGACTTCAGTAACCTTATAATTGAAGTCCTTGTATAAGTGAAAATCGCAGCCTTTCATGGCTTATCTGTTTGGTCAGCAACGATCAGCGTAGGGCTATCTTTAAATGTTGATGAACCATTCAAGAATTTTTGGTCAGCATTGACGTTTGTTTGGAAACGATGTGTAGACTAATGACAGATGAAATCCGGCCAGTTGTCTGCAAATGGTATAAAAAAACACAAAAAAAACTGCACTTTTGGGCAACTTTGAATGTACCATTGCACAGTCAGAAAGGGCAGTGAGCCTGAAGAGCGCTGATGTTGTCTAGATTACTGTTATTAACAATTTCGGGATAGTCTTTTCACTGCCGAAAAGACAGCAGTTCTGGTGGCACCAATGGTCGCTCAGTTTTTAATCGGTTGAGGGCTTTGTGTAATGCAGACCGACTTGCAACAGCCAATTGAACAGTTTTCTCGTCTGCTCCACACTATTGACACGTTGGTATGATGCTGCTGTTGACAGGTTTTGTTTCGTTTTTTGTATTGGTTTTCTGCAGTGCGAACGTCCCGGAAAAACGTTATGAGCATGCTCATTCTTCTCGGATACTTTGCTGTCCGTTAGAGTCATTGCTGTCACTTCAGTTATGTGAGCTCAATCTTGCGAAAACGGCAACCTTCACTGGTCTTTTTACTTAAGTCAACAGTGAGCAGATCATTTTTCGGAAATGATTTAACTTTTGGTTTGTTTGCCAATTTTGGGTACTTCTCGCAGTTTTGAAAAAAAAATCGAAAGCAATTTTGTCAGGCATATCTATTCGCAACAAAGTTTTCATCAATTTTGTGGTGGAAACTCCGTTTGTTTGCTTTTTAATTAACGTAATGTATTTTGGCGCCGAATCGAATCCTGCTCGAGCAATCAAAATATTTTTCAATCTAAATTGATTGATTTAAATTCAAATTTTCATTTAATTGGAGTTTGTTTATAGTTTTGCGTTTAAACAAATTGAAATTTTTAAATGAAAACTTGAATTAATTTGAATTTTAGTTTAAAATGGACATCCCCACGGTTGAGATCAAATCGAGGCGGGAGCTTTCTTTGTGGAAGCAGTAGGTATTGATTGTTTTTTTGTTGACCTTGTCAGGGTCATCTTCCAAAGTTATGATCTCTGGCTAAGTGCCGTACGTCTTTTATCCGTTATAGGGGATATCTGATCAACGCTTCAGCTCTCATTGCTAATTGAATTTTACAAGATTAACTTAACGTTTCAGAACCGACTGAAAGGGGGTATTTTCTATGATTTTTGTGCTATTTGAAAGTTCTGATGGCGATGATATAATTCGGATGACTTAGCTTTCCAAATCACCTGTAGTCGTGTTTAAATGATGTCCAGAGATGTATATTGTTCGCACTAGTTGATCACAATTCTGGTTTTCGTTTCACACTTCGATTCCTTTCGGGGGATCCGTCCGATGGTCCCTAAGATACTTTTCCTTCAGTCTTAACTCTATGTGTTGGCTGTTGACCTTGTGAGAGTGGAATCAAGTTGAATTCAAGGTTTTTTTGGATGAGCCAGTCATTATCTGGCTCGTCCAAAAAATTTTACCTTTATAAAACGTATCTTTTCCCCAGGAATAAATTGGCCATCGTTCTATTTCTCATCGGTTTTGTTCATTATCGTTTCCTTCGAAACGTCGATGCTCGCGTTTCTTCTGATCTCGATTAACGAGCTCGTGGAATTCCCGTTTTTCTGGGGTTCATCAAAGCAAAATTTTACTGAATCGGTGGGACATGGAGACGTTAAAGTGCTACTTTTTATTTGAATGACTGTCATCGGCAACTGTGTTTACTTATTGTCAGGCCAATTAAGTTTTGGCTGCATTTCCGAGCCTATCCAGGGTATATTATCTTAGGAATCAATAGCGATTTCTCATTCAATGGTATTTAGTGGTTGATCTTTCTTTCGGTCTTTTTGTTTGCTTTACCCTTTTTGACATCTCTTTGAGATAATTGAGCTCCCAGAATCTCATGCTTTGTTGTACTCATAGGCTTTTGTGCGGAGTCTTCTTTCCGTTTATCTTTGTTGGAGTGGAATCCACTGTTTAATAGATTAAACATTGATGTTACTGGCGCGCTATTTGCAAACTTCTTCAATGTGGAACCCACTGACAAAGGCTAATACATTCTGCATCGGAAGCCAATAACTTACCTTAGTTTTAACTTGCATTAGAATTTACACGTTGTATTCGCAAAAATGTTTTCGCGACTTAAACAGTCAGTCTGATCCAATAGTTGGTTGTGATAGTCCAACATTGTTCAGCTCTATGGAATCATAATTACTATCAATTAAACTTTTTTCCGAAAAAGAGTTTCTGAAAGGGCTATTTTGGAATGTAAGGTGTAGTCGACAATAATTTTGGTTAAAAATTGTTTAAGATGAAAAGTAGGTGGTTGATTAGGTTTGCAATAGGTGCTACATTACATCATTCACAAGGCTGCGGCAAATATACGTCGTTGTATAACCGATGGGCTTTGTTGAAAATCAATTGAACCTAAAAATTACGCGAAAAACACAAAAAAGAGCGGTAACTATATGTAAAATAACGTTGAGAATGCAAAATAACGTTGAGAATGCAAATAAATTGGACTTGGGAGGCCAGTTTTTTTTTCTTCATTTTTTGCCAAATATATTATATATTTAAATACGGGCTTCACTAGCTCCCCATGTGTAAGTGTTTTCAACGCATAATTTTCACATGTTTAACAAAAGAATTTTTGCACATTTAAGCTATATCGTATAGTGCAATGCGTAAGAAATGTTACGATTTTCTCGTTTATGTATGCTGGGCTAATTTTGAGGCCCGAATGTAAGACTGTAGCTATGATGCCAGTATGGGAGGTGAGGAGAGTTCAACGTATTGTAAAGATGGGATTCAGCCATCTGTCTATCTATACATCATTCTCTACATTTTTCAGCGGACTTTTCACTTGACGCATACAAAAATTTTTTCTCTGTATTGACCTGCTGAAATTGCAATTTTTTTTGCAACGGTTGAAACGCAGTTTTCTATGCTTTTATTTCAGTCTTAATTTCACCAAATTGGAAATTAGCAAACCCTATGGTGTGGCACGTTCATGGTTCTTTCGAAAAACTGGCCTCCAGAAAAATAACCCAAATATTTTCAGTTTTTGATATATGGCGATTTTTGTGGCTTTTTAGATGTTTTCAAAAATTGTCACAAAAACTTTGCCTAACCTCTAAGCTTCTTGCTTCTACTTTGCTCAACCCATCTTGCTTCCAATTATGACTGCTCAATTTTTTTACCCATGCGATAAGCGAGGGTATTATAATAGGATTCTAGAGTTTTTTTCAAGACCCATTGTATTCCTGATGTACCTTGGTTCATAATGATACCAAATTTTGTAGTGTATCTTGCTCACTTATCCTGGTGGTAACGAATGCGCATGGAACGGCAAAGGTCCTTGATTCGAATCTGACCAGGACCAGTTTTTCCAAACTAAATATTCCGGTTCAAATATTTTGGCCTACTGTTTGTCTGCTTATGTTTTGTCGGCTTAGTTGCCACATCTAAGAATCGTTTATTTTAGCTGCAAGAAGTTTTCACTGCCGTTGCTTTAAGAATTTTAAACTTTCGGCTGAATCGAATTTTGCTTTTCACAGTGGTGGTAATTTTAGCAGCTCGATTTGTCAAAATTTCACTTTTTTTGTCTTATTCATCGGCTTAAAAATTTTCGGCTCAACTAATATCGACTTAGTGGCCTCTTATTGCGTTGTTAGGACCGAAAAAAGTTCTTGTGCCTCTGTGTATTTTTACAAGTGAAAAATTTTATGATTTTTTTTCGGCATGATTTTTTTTTCTGCTGCGGTATTTTCGGCTTTGTTACCGCTTGGTAATTATAAATTTAAATCCAATCAACCATCCGGTGCATCTGGCGTGGAGGTGAAAGATTAGCTTGAGGCGGCAACGGCTTGCAGTTCGAATCCGGCCGGGGCCTTTTTTTTGCAAACTAGTACTTTTGTACTAGAGTTTTTGTACTTTTTCGTATTATCGTCTTTTTGTCGGCTTGGTTCCCGTTGCTCGATGGTTCAGCTTCAATTCAAGTTACTGTAACCTCTTTGCTTGAGATGACTAAGCCCGGGAGTTCGATTCCAGTTGATACCTGTTTCTCTTTTTGCAAGTAGAAAATTTTGGCTAGTTTAGATTATCCTTTTGTAAATTTGCCTTTCGTATAGCATTCCCAAAGCTCTTTTTAGACTTTCCAATGGTGCAGGCAATTTTGTTCTGCATATTTTGGACTTCTGTTAGAATTTTCATTGACAAAAACGGTTTGTTTTTAATTCTTTCAGTTTGTTTTTAATCATTTTCATTCTTATTTGTATCGCAAGGTGTGCGAAGCTCAGCTTCGCCTCGGTGTTCGAAATATGATGTTTTTATAATGTTTCAAACGTTTTCAAAACGCTTGGTGTTGTAACGTCACAAAATATGAAGTTCTCAACCCTATAGTTGGTTGCTGTCAAGAAACTCCCATGATTTGCAAACGGGTTCGTCAAGGTAGTCTCTGGGGTTGAGAATCTTAACGCGAATTTTGACTTCCCAAATCCGTAAAGTTTTCGAGATATGACGTTTGTTAATAATTTTTTCAGAATCTGTAGGGTAATCTCAGGGATGTAAATTTTGCCTCCAAATGTGGTTGCTCAAACCATTTTCAATTTGAGATATGACTTTTTAGGAATTTTCAGACATTTTCAAAAAACATGAATAAAAAATTCAAATTTTGAAATTCCCAACCCGATGGTGGGGTGATCTGTGTTCTCGCTGAGTTTGCAATTCTCGACTCCAAAGTAGACAGTATTTCGACCCTATGAAGTTTGAATTTCTCGATTGATGGCAGGGTTATGTCAAGTATGTGACCTTCAAATAATACTGCTCTAATTCACCCTTCATGAATGCGGCTCTATTCACTTTTTAAAAAAATTCAGTTCTAACCTAATGTTTTGTTGCTATGAAGGTAGTCCCAGTCGTTGCATATCTGGTCTTCTGGTCTCTAGATACGACTGCTCTTTTTTTTTCGCGAGACGTTTTTTGGCATAATTTAGGTTTTCAATAAACTTAAATATATTTGTTTCAAAAGCACGTTTTTTTTTGTATAAAAAAGAATATTTAAGTTGGTTTTGTTTTTAAATTGTTCAAGTTATGATATATAAATTGTTTGACGCCTTCGTCAATTTCTATGGTTGCATATAATTCCTTTGTGTTTTTATATATATATATATATATATATATATATATATATATATATATATATATATATATATATATATATATATATATTTTACATATAAACAGTTTTCACGTTCATCAATCTCTTTACCCTCAAGTTTAGTCTGTCAGACAAAAAATTCCGACCTCTTCTTCTTGAAACTGAGACAACGTTTTTAAAAATAGAATACCAAGGGAGTTAATATGATACTTCGTTTATTTACCCTCTACTCAAGTTTAGTTACCCTCTAGTTTAGTCTGTCAAACAAAAAAAATCCGACCTCTTTTTCTTGAAACTGAGACAACTTTTTTAAAAATAGAATACCAAGGGAGTTAATATGATACTTCGTCTTACCTGTACGAGCTTTCCTTGATGTAGTCATCATTGGCTGGAAAAAAATTAAATACGGACCCTAGTCCAGAGTTCCTTCGCACTCTATGAGAGTGGTCGGAACAATTATCAGAGTCCTAAGTTCTCAGCTAGGCCTAAATCCAAAATTTAGTCCTGAACTAGTCCTTAAAACGGAACCAATTCTAAATGCTCAAATGTTACATCACACTTGCCGTTGATGAATTGGGCTGAGAATATCAAATTGCTTGAACATTATCACTAGATTTGTTAGTGGAATCCAGTGACATTTTAGTTCATTCCATTCATCTAAAAGGTTCAACTCAATTTTTCACTATTTGATCTCAATCCGAGGATTTTGCAGTTGTCTCTAGATTCCACTTAAGATCTATATCTTTTGTAAGAGCAGTCAAAGCTAATGAGGAATTTAAGAACGAACGTTAAATCCTTGTGTTGGAAAGGAGCAACAAGTGTTAAAACATTGTATGATAATGTTGCTATTATCTTGGTGTTATTGTTATGTTGTTAGGGATGAACTCTTATTTATACCAGTCTTTTTTCTCGGTTCCTCCAAAACGTTCTGTTTTCTGCAAGGTAAATTACAGTTCTGAGTTGAAGATTAAGGATATTTATTTAGTAGCTCCGTAATATGGTGGTGATATTTTGCAACCATTAAGGGCTTTTTCAAGGGATTTTTTTATAAAAGACATTTTGAACGGATTTTAACAAAAGGAACCCTAGATTTTTGATACTCCGCGACTTTTGAAAAAACAAAAGCCGCCTTGTTTTGGATTTGAACCGGGGTCTATGTCGTGTTGGGCGCATGCACTATCAACTAGGCTATGGGGAGAGCCCTGAGCATTTCCCAAAAATTATTATTGCAAAATGTCTTGTTTTTTTGTGCCTGTTTTTTACAGTGTTTTTGGTGTATGGAAAATGGACAAGGTTTCTCGCGGGAATCGAGCCTTGGTGTTTATTGTGTGGGACAAAAGTCTTAGACGCTCGGCCTTGAGAGATATGTTGATCTAACTAATAGTTGAATGCAATTTACGCTTTTTCCTGGCCTGCTTAGTTTTAGCTAGCTCTATTTTGTGGGACTGAATAACAAATGTTAAGGTTAAAATTGTGGCATGCAATATAAATTTGTAAATGCACATCAAAAGAGTTATCTTATCTAAATTTTTCTCTTTTTTTGTTCTTTCTCTCGTTATTCCTCGCTGTCATAGCGCTCACGTTATCGTTTAGAGTCGGGCCGCCGTCTTTCCGTCGTTGATCTGGAGCTGGAGTCCATTGAGGCTTCCCTTGCCAGCAATATACTGATAAAACCCGCTGTTTTAGTGCTCGCGCGCGGAAAGGCCTAATTTCTGAGGGTCTGCAGCGCAGTAAGATAACTGTATGTGAAGAAACCCACATCCGCCATCAAGCCATGTGGTGGGTAGTACACCCGACGCGAAAGGCTAGTGAGTCGTTCATCGGAATGGCGATGTGACGGAGATAAACTTTTGGAAATTGCATCTTGGGTTTTGTGAAAAGATATAATTTAATTCGATTTGGGCCTTCATGGGATGTGATAAGCATTTTGGCAAAAAATTCCATTCGCTTTTCGGTTGCTTTTATTGAATATCTGTCAATCTCAGGCTGACATCTAATACGTTGAAGTAATGTTTAATTGTAATTAAAGAGAATAAATAGAAGATTTTGTTAATTACCAGTTAAATATCAAAAGTTCTGGGCGTTTGTTATTACTACTATGCCAAAATCAAAAAGTTTGTATGGATTAAATTTAAAAGAGTGTGGCGTTGGTGGTGAGAAAAGAAAGTGAAAAGGCTTATTGTAATTATCTGAGGTGTTCGGTTGATGGTTCCGATGGGCTTTTGATATTTTTTCTGTTCAGTGTGTCCGGCGGCACAGGTAATTTGCAGATCGAGAAGTTCGTTGTCGAATTCTTCGACAGGTCGCGGTCGCTGGAATTGGTGTAGAAGACAGTGAATTCTGTCGGCGGCAAGGGAGTAAAGGATTGGTCTTCCTTGCGGGTACAGTTAATAAGTGAGGGGCGGGGTGAGCTTGTTCGTGAAAACTGATAGCCCATTGCGCCTTTATCTGTTGAGTCGGAGAATTTTCTCACTTTCCGTCCCGGGTTTTTGAAAGAGTTACACGGTGTGTCGAGTGCAAACAAGTCTTTACCATTTAATAGTCTTTTGCCCAAACACTTGAATAGAAACAGGAAATACCAAGAAATTTCTCCGCACAGTTAACTGAACGGAGCATAAAGGGGTCAATGACTTCGCCTACTAGTTTTACTGCTCTAGTTACTGGTTGGGAAGCTTGCCGGTTTGAAGATCGCAGTGGAGACGAAGTGTTGCAGAAATTCGCGTTCGGTGTGCGCCGTGGAAGAGCTCAGGAACTTTTGAGCGAAATTATTGCGAGTTTGCAAAATTATGGCTGGGAGACGTGATTAAGAAAAGGGATCATCTGATACTGTGGATTACGTGAAGGCATTGGCTGTTCACGAATCTGCTGTATGTTTCAAGCATTCGCTTCAGGCTGTCAAAGGTGGGTCAAGCAGATAGCTTCAGTGTTTATTTAGTCGGGCGCAGCATTTTTTTTTTGGTTTCGCTCACGAGGTGTGTGTGAGCTTGTTCAAGAGATTATGTTGTTGCCTTTGTAACATTCCAATCTGTTTGTCGGGCCAGGTGGAGAGAATAAGTTAATTTGTCCTGTGGGCAAGCCGTTTTGAATTCTTTGTCCAGCTGGTCTGAGTGTGAGTCTTCGCTCAATTCTGAGTGAGTTTTGAAAGTTTTATTGTCCTCGGTTAGTGCTATGCGCGGTGAGTCATTAGTGCTAAGTTCAACAGTCATTTTGGGCAAAAAACAAGATTAGTTGGTGGGAATTGTGTGTTTTATCGATCGCGTTGCCCTGATTTGCACATTTCTGTTTTCATAGAAATAGGCGTTTTAGATGAGTCTCTCTGCTCAAAAAATGATTGATTTAGTTTTGTTCTTCTAATAGTTGATAGGTTATTGCGCGATCGGGTGGTTTTTGAATGGTGGTTGTGGTTTGTTGACTGTCTCGTTGGGCTGGGGTTGTTGCAGTGTTGTGAAAGTGCTTTTTTCTGAACAGCTGGTGCTAAGTCGACCCCTCACCAAAATGATCAGTTAGATTTATTTTTTTTAAACCTTTGTGTAGGTTGTTTTCCAGATTAGTAACTTATTTTGTTTCAAGTTTGAAATTTTGTGTTTACTTAGCTTCGTTTGAGTAGCGCTAAAAAGGCTTTTTTTGGCAAAACCGCGGTTTTCGCCAGTTTTTGGGATATAAATTAAGTTCTGTGCTTGCAAGTAATGAAAACGCTGTGGAAGTGCCGCGTGAGTTGCTGTTTTAGTAATGTAATTTTAAGGAAAACCGTATGAATAAGTAAATTTAGTCATAAAAGGTGAAGAAAGAAGGTTGAAGTGTAAGAGGTGTAGAAGAGTGCAGTCTTATGATCTTTTTAGTTATTTTTATGTATTGGAGATGGTCTAACGGAATAATATGACATCGAAGACTAGCAGAATTAGATTTTGGAGCCCCAGTTTTTTTCTGGCTCGTTTCTTGAGACGAAGGGGCGTAACTGAAGTTTGTCGAAATTAATCAATTATAATAAAGTGGCTTGTAGAATCTAGCCATAGGGGTAAACCCTTCCGAAATTTGTAGGCACTGATTCAGAGCAGCATTTTTGCTCAGGCAGAAGACTAATTTTTGTCAATTTCTTTATAGCTGTTCATGAATTGAATAAGAGTAAGAGAATGAGCAGAAAATAAGTGTAGTAATGAAGAGTCTTAGCGCTACATGAAGAGTAGCCCAAATTTTTTTTGATGGGGATAGGTAAAGAGAGTTAAATACAGCGACCTAGCTGTCGTGTAGCTCGAAATCGCCACCGATGTTTTCGTCGATGTCGTGCAGAATGAAGTGATGAATTGGGCTGTCGTTTGGGCCACGGTTGGCAAAAAATCTCTTCGTGGCGCACTGTGATTGTTCCGCAAGGTAGCAATGAAGATTCAGAGAAGGTGTCCTATTTGATGTTAAAGTCGATGTGGACGTAGTGGTCTAGAGGGAAGCGGATGGGTGTAGATGGTATTGATAATCGTTAACTTCAAACGGGAAAACTTCGTTCAGTGTGTCCATTGGCTTAGTAATTCCTGTTTTCGAACTCGCCGAGGTATGACATTGGGGTTTCCAGATCTTCAATAGCCTTGTCGTAGTCATCAAGGATGGAGTTTATAAGGTCTGTTTGGGACATGTCGCTGTTCAGGAAACCAACGAATAGACTGATGGTTAAGTCGTCAAGGATGATGTAGTTATCAAAAAAGCCATCGACGGATTGTACGCCGTTGTAATCTCGAACAGTTTTGGTAAAGTGTAATACTACGGGCTGGTAATAGGTGTCCTTAAGTTTGCTGAATTTGAAAAATCATGGATCTCCTGAGGTTCTTTTGAATTGACGTCAGTATGGTCTAAATACCATTATAACAATTTGTTAAGTGGTTTAATTGGGTGGGGGTAATTTTACACCAATGGTGTCTAATTGGCTAAGAAAGGAGTTGATAATCGCAGAGGAGCCAGGTTGTTCATGTGTACAGTAAAAGTTTATTCGTTGTGGAAGCCAGTGATTTGGGTGCAGCAAATGTTTAACTTTGATTGGTCCGGAAAAATGTAGATTCTAGATAATCTGGAGAGTTAGCCATCTACTTCAAGAAGAGTTTTTATAATCGAGAGTAAAATCCATGTCCATGGCTAGGCAAAATTTTTTGGGGCTGTATAACTATTTTGTATAAGGAAAATTTCTACAAGTGAAAGATATTGTTCGGATGTTGAAAGATGATATTGGTCTATATTGTTCGGATGACTAGTGGTTATTTTATTTCTAATAACTAAACGTATTTGTTATTTCAGATTCTTTCGCAAAAGACAGCAAGGTTTCTAAAGCACCAAACTTCAACCAGATCTGCCTGATTTCCTCGAGGTTTGCTCACTGAGTGGGCCACAAAAAATTTAGTTTTTGTTTGTATTGTGAAAACATGTTTTTGTTGTTGTTTTTTGTTGTAGTTTTAGTTTTTTTAAATAGTCTAGGAGAAGTTGGTGGAAAGGTTAGTGATATAAGGTCACTATAAACAGTTTTCACGTTCATCAATCTCTTTACCCTCAAGTTTAGTCTGTCAAACAAAAAATTCCGACCTCTTCTTCTTGAAACTGAGACGACGTTTTTAAAAATAGAATACCAAGGGAGTTAATATGATACTTCGTTTATTTACCTTCTACTCAAGCTTAGTTACCCTATAGTTTAATCTGTCAAACAAAAAAAATCCGACCTCTGTTTCTTGAAACTGCGACAACTTTTTTTAAAATAGAATACCAAGGGAGTAAATATGGTACTTCGCCTTACCTGTACTAGCTTTCCTTGATGTAGTCATCATTGGCTGGAAAAAAATTTAAATACGGACCCTAGTCCAGAGTTCCTTCGCACTCTATGAGAGTGGTCAGAACAATTATCAGAGTCCTAAGTTCTCAGCTAGGCCTAAATCCAGAACTCTTCTACCAGCCTTTAATGCGAAAAAATTTAGTCCTGAACTAGTCCTTAAAACGGAACCAATTCTAAATGCTCAAATTTTACATCACACTTGCCGTTGATGAATTGGGCTGAGAATATCAAATTGCTTGAACATTATCACTAGATTTGTTAGTGGAATCCAGTGACCTTTTTAGTTCATTCCATTCATCTAAAAGCTTCAACTCAATTTTTCACTATTTGATCTCAATCTGAGGATTTTGCAGTTGTCTCTAGATTCCACCCACGATCTATATCTATTGTAAGAGCAGTCAAATCTAATGAGGAATTTAAGAACGAACGTTAAATCCTTGTGTTGGAAAGGAGCAACAAGTGTTAAAACATTGTATGATAATGTTGCTATTATCTTGGTGTTATTGTTATGTTGTTAGGGACGAACTCTTATTTATACCAGTCTTTTTTCTCGGTTCCTCCAAAACGTTCTGTTTTCTGCAAGGTAAATTACAGTTCTGAGTTGAAGATTAAGGATATTTATTTGTTAACTCCGTAATATGGTGGTGATATTTTGCAACCATTAAGGGCTTCTTCAAGAGATTTTTTTATAAAAGACTTTTTGAACGGATTTTAACAAAAGGAACCCTAGATTCCTGATACTCCGCGACTTTTGAAAAAATAAAAGCCGCCTTGTTTTGGATTCGAACCGGGGTCTATGTCGTGTTGGGCGCGTGCACTATCAACTAGGCTACGGGGAGAGCCCTGAGCATTTCCCAAAAATTATTATTGCAAAATGTCTTGTTTTTTGTGCCTGTTTTTTACAAAGTGTTTTTCGTGTATGGAAAATGGACAAGGTTTCTCGCGGGAATCGAGCCTTGGTGTTTATTGTGTGGGACAAAAGTCTTAGACGCTCGGCCTTGAGAGATATATTGATCTAACTAATAGTTGAATGCAATTTACGCTTTTTCCTGGCCTGCTTAGTTTTAGCTAGCTCTATTTTGTGGGACTGAATAACAAATGTTAAGGTTACAATTGTGGCATGCAATATAAATTTGTAAATGCACATCAAAAGAGTTATCTTATCTAAATTTTTCTCTTTTTTTGTTCTTTCTCTCGTTATTCCTCGCTGTCATAGCGCTCACGTTATCGTTTAGAGTCGGGCCGCCGTCTTTCCGTCGTTGATCTGGAGCTGGAGTCCATTGAGGCTTCCCTTGCCAGCAATATACTGATAAAATCCGCTGTTTTAGTGCTCGCGCGCGGAAAGGCCTAATTTCTGAGGGTCTGCGGCGCAGTAAGATAACTGTATGTGAAGAAACCCACATCCGCCATCAAGCCATGTGGTGAGTAGTACACCCGACGCGAAAGGCTAGTGAGTCGTTCATTAGAATGGCGATGTGACGGAGATAAACTTTTGGAAATTGCATCTTGAGTTTTGTGAAAAGATATAATTCAATTCGATTTGGGCCTTCATGGGATGTGATAAGCGAGGTGTTCGGTTGATGGTTCCGATGGGCTTTTGATATTTTTTTCTGTTCAGTGTGTCCGGCGGCACAGGTAATTTGCAGATCGAGAAGTTCCTTGTCGAATTCTTCGACAGGTCGCGGTCGCTGGAATTGGTGTAGAAGACAGTGAATTCTGTCGGCGGCAAGGGAGTAAAGGATTGGTCTTCCTTGCGGGTACAGTTAATAAGTGAGGGGCGGGGTGAGCTTGTTCGTGAAAACTGATAGCCCATTGCGCCTTTATCTGTTGAGTCGGAGAATTTTCTCACTTTCCGTCCCGGGTTTTTGAAAGAGTTACACGGTGTGTCGAGTGCAAACAAGTATTTATCAATTAATAGTCTTTTGCCCAAAAACTTGAATACAAACAAGAAAAACCAAGATATTTCTCCGCACAGTTAACTGAACGGAACATAACGGGGTCAATGACTTCGCCTACTAGTTTTACTGCTCTAGTTACTGGTTGGGAAGCTTGCCGTTTTAAAGATGGCAGTGAAGACGAAGTGTTGCAGAAATTCGCGTTCGGTGTGCGCCGAGGAAGAGCTCAGGAACTTTTGAGAGAAATTATTGCGAGTTTGCAAAATTATGGCTGAGAGACGTGATTAAGAAAAGGGATCATCTGATACTGTGGATTACGTGAAGGCATTGGCTGTTCGCGAATCAATCTGCTGTATGTTTCACGCATTCGCTTCAGGCTGCCAAAGATGGGTCAAGCAGGTAGTTTCAGTGTTTATTGAGCCGGGCGCAGAATTTTTTTTTGGTTTCGCTCACGAGGTGTGTGTGAGCTTGTTCAAGAGATTTTGTTGTTGCCTTTGTAACCTTCCAATCTGTTTGTCGGGCCAGGTGATTGAGAGAATAAGTTAGTTTGTCCTGTGGGCAAGCCGTTTTGAATTCTTTGTCCAGCTGGTCTGAGTGTGAGTCTTCGCTCAATTCTGAGTGAGTTTTGAAAATTTTCTTGTCCTCAGTTAGTGCTATGCGCGATGAGTCATTAGTGCTAAGTTCAACAGTCATTTTTGGGCAAAAAACAAGTTTAGTTGGTGGGGCTTGTGTATTTTATCGATCGCGTTGCCCTGATTTGCATATATCTGTTTTCATAGAAATAGGCGTTTTAGATGAGTCTCTCTGCTCAAAAAATGATTGATTTCGTTTTTTTCAAATAGTTGATAGGTTCTTGCGCAACCGGGTGGTTTTTTAATGGTGGTTTGTTGGCTGTCTCGTTGGGCTGGGGTTGTTGCAGTGTAGCGAAAGTGCTTTTTTCTGAACAGCTGGTGTTGAGTGTGCTAAGTCGACCCCCCTCACCAAAATGATCAGTTGGATTGATTTTTGTTAAACCTTCGGGTAGGTTGCTTTCCAGATTAGTTACTTATATTGTTTCAAGTTTGAAATTTTTGTGTTGATTAGTTACTTATTTTGTTAAACCTTCGGGTAGGTTGTTTTCCAGATTAGTTACTTACATTGTTTCTAATTTGAAATTTTTGGGATATAAATTAAGTTCTGTGCTTGCAAGTAATGAAAACGCTGTGGAAGTGGCCGCGTGATTTGCTGTTGTAGTAATGTAATTTTAAGGAAAACCGTATGAATAAGTAAATTTAGTCATAAAAGGTGAAGAAAGAAGGTTGAAGTATAAGAGGTGTAGAAGAGTGCAGTCTTATGATCTTTTTAGTTATTTTTATGTATTGGAGATGGTCTAACGGGCCAGTATGACATCGAAGACTAGCAGAATTAGATTTTGGAGTCCCAGTTTTTTTCTGGCTCGTTTCGTGAGACGTAGGGGCGTAAAAGAAGTTTGTCGAAATTAATCAATGAGGATGAAGTGGCTTGTAGAATCTAGCCATAGGGGTAAACCCTTCCGAAATTTCTAGGCACTGATTCAGAGCAGCATTTTTGCTCAGGCAGAAGACTAATTTTTGTCGATTTTTTTTTATAGCTGTTCATGAATTGAATAAGAGAATGAGCAGGAAATAAGTGTACTAATGAAGGGTCTTAGCGCTACATGAAGAGGAGCCCAATTTTTTTTGATGGGGATAGGTAAAGAGAGTTAAATACAGCGACCTAGCTGTCGTGTAGCTCGAAATCGCCACCGATGTTTTCTTCGATGTCGTGCAGAATGAAGTGATGAATTGGGCTGTCTTTTGGGCCATGTGTTGGCAAAATGTCTCTTCGTGGCGCACTGTGATTGTTCCGCAAGGTAGCAATGAAGAATCAGATAAGGTGTCCAATTTGATGTTAAAGTCGATGTGGACGTAGTGGTCTAGAGGGAAGTGGATGGGTGTACATGGTATTGATGGTCGTTAACTTCAAACGTGAAAACTTCGTTCATTTTGTCCATTGGCTTAGTAATTCATGATTTCGAACTCGCTGAGGTATGACATTGGGGTTTCCAGATCTTCAAGAGCCTTGTCGTAGTCATCACGGATGGAGTTTATAAGGTCTGTTTGGGACATGTCGCTGTTCAGGAAACCAACGAATAGACTGTTAGTGGAAAGGTTAGTGACATAAGGTATGATCCGCAATTAGTCTAAGTAGTAAAATAAGGATGGAGAATTGATCATCAGGAAATACCAAACCGGAAGCTGTGCATTGGTTGTCCTCTATACTCTGATATTTGGTGTCCTTGATCAGGTAGATGGCTATACCATGGTTGTTTTGGCTGTTGTTTGGCTGTTTTGGCTATGGTTGTTTTGGCACTTTTCGCGGTAATTCCTGAGTTTCTCTATCGGGAATTTGTTCCAAACTCCGGATATATTTGCGTAGAAAATTTCATGGCGTGCATTTTTGTTTGGTTCAAGCGTAACTGTATCAAACGACATAGTTGATAGAAAAATAGTTTCGGGTCAAAAGGTAACTTCGATGTAGCTTCGATTGTTGTATATTTAGTCTGAGAATTCGGTTTTATCGGAAGGTTAATGCACTGGGTATTTGAAAAACTGATCTTCTGAAACGGCTGATACCTTAAGAGGCGAACAATTTTTCGAGAATAGGCTGATTATTTGAGAACTTCGCGCTGAAAATCTGCTTATTGAACTAAGGAGATGCTATCATTAATGACGAAATAGGTTACTAAATGTCTGTAACAGTGTTAAGTCGAAGTTGTGGTAATTCAATTCAACGGTAATTTAGGGGCCAGATGAGACCGCAACAATTCAAATAGCTTGCTTTGAAATTTTAAAACAGAGAAAGAGGCTGATGTCGTGGGCATTCTATTCAAAGGTAAATTTTGACCAAATGAAGCCGCAGTAACACAATTAACTTTTCCTGTTAGTTTGTCGCACCGAAGTTAGTCCTCTGAATTTGATAATAGCGCATCGATTTATGTGGGCCCCACTTGATTTTGCTAGCGTTTTTTGGTATCGTCAAATAATTATAATTGCTTCAAAAGCTAAGGTTTTCCTAAAGAGTTAAACTCGTATCCTATGCCATTATTAGGATCGGGATGAAAGTCATTGCTCTCTAGTTTCCTTCGTAGAGCCGATTTGTGACTGCGCTTTTTAATTTTCTTCGTAGAGCCGATACGTGACTCTGCACTTTATTTGAAAATTGATAAGAAGATTCTTTCACAAGTGATGTTTGTTTGATTTCGTATATCCAAAAGGCCAGAATTTGAAGATTATAGCTGTGTCTCGATACTGTTGTCGGATGACCAGTACAAAGTTATTCATAGTATTGAATTGAAGATAAGATTAGCTTTAGTAGAAAAGGGGAATCATGCTTTTTTAATATTCTCAGTCGAGGTAGGACAGATATCTTGTACATTATTTTCTGAGATGAGTCTCGCTGGTGCATAATTTGCAAAACAGCGGGCTTGTGTTTGTGCAGCCTGGCCTGTCGTTGACAGTCTGAGGTAGTTCCTGGTCAGAGATTTGACTTGATTCCTGGTCTTCAGATCCAGAAATGTCTTCCTGCCTATCTTGACAGTAATCAGTCATAATAATCCGCCTGGTCAACTAAATTCGGTGGTTCGTATTCGTCTTTATGATCGGTGTAATATTCTTCGTTTTATTCGATGCCGTGATCGACATTATATCTATCGTTTAAATATGAGTCGACTGCTAACTTTTGACTGCTCTCTGCGTACTTTGTATTTGATGAATTTGCAGATATATGCCAAATTCCGTTGTCCTGATTGTATTTGCTGGCATTAGTTTCAATGGCTGAGATTGCAAAACCTTCTTGTACTTGAAGGACATTCCGCCCATGAATTGCTCTCTTACTCGCCTGTTTCGCTCATCTGCTCGGATTGTTCCTGCGTCGCCGTTATCTAAAATAGTCAAGCTTGCTAGACGATTCAAATCAGTTAGATAATCAAGTGCTTCTTCATTTTCGGATTTGAAAACTCTGTTTTGCAATTCAAAGTCATTTTCTCGGATTTGGTCAGGCCCTGCGTATCGATTTCGCAATTGCTCCAAAGCTTGTTCGAGATCATTTCGCGCAGCTTGAACAAGATTCGAATCGAAATTAAGCGCTTTTCCATCTAGATGGAGATTTAAATAATGAACTGGCTGATTTTGTGCTTCTGGTATGCTGGCAACAATTATACTTGCGCGAAGAAGTCCTTCGAATTGGCTCCAGTTTTCATTAGGGTGTCCCGAGAATCTCTTAAGTGAATCTTGAGGTGGGTTTAGATCAGCCATTGATGGTAATTGGTGCTAATGAGTTTTAAAGTAAGAGTCGCTGTTCTCACAACTGGTGCATTTTGTTTGGCGTTTTTTTGAATGTTCAGAACAGTGTGGCGGTATAAGTTTGAGTGATTTGCTGGTTATGGTGAGCTGGTTAAGGCTTATCTGATAATATGTAAAGAAAGTGCATAAAGGTGATAAACTGATGACAGTTAAGGCGGCTGTTTAAAAATACTCTCGAAATGAGCTTTTGATTTTGATATCTTCAGGTCTTCGATCAATTACTTGTAGCTCTGCTATACGGCTGTTGATTTAGCAGTTGTATTGGTTAAATACTTTATCTTATGACAACATATTGGTATTTTTGGTTAGTTTTTGGAAGAGCATCATCATCTTCGCAAAGGGAGATGATGTGGTTCTGGTCGCTCTGAATTTTTGTTAGGACGATGTGGCTTATCGCATTGATGGCCTCGAATTCGGAGATTTCGAGGAGATAATGCGTCGAGTCAAGCTATAGTGAATAAATGAGGAACTTATGCTTCAAGGGAGCTATCTCCGTGATAAATGAGAACTCCGGTTTCGGTTGTGATAGCTTATGGTGATGAAAGAAATGTGGATAAGTCATTGGTTGCTTGTTCCATTGAATGTGAAAGTTGATCCCAGCAATTTAACCTTGTCGCCTTATGATATTTCGGTACTTAATCAAGAAGGGGGCGGAAGTCCACATGACACTGCGTTGAATTTTTTAATGAGTCCATTGATGTTGTGATTGTCTTTGTCTTCTGGTAAAATTTTGATGCTGCGTTGTTGGGTGTTTGAAGTAAAGGTGATGTAACATCCGTTTTTCAAATGTTGAACGTCAGATAAGTGGAATAAGCCTGTGGATTCCATGTGCTAGGAAAGTTTTTCGGCTAAGATTTTTGCAGAAGAAAGGTGACCATGTTTGTCGCCATATTATAATGTTGCTATTATCTTGGTGTTTTCGTTATGTTAATATTATTCTTACCTATCGCAGTCATTTTCTCGGTTCGTCCAAAAGGTTCTGTTTTCTACAAGTTAAATTACAATTCTGAGTTACAGCTGAAGGATATATACTTGTTATCTCCGTAATATGGGGGTTTTGTTTTTCAATCAATCAGGGTTTTTCAGGGCTTTTGTTTATAAAAGACTTTTTGAAGGGGTTTTAACAAAAGAAACCCTAGGTTCCTGATACATTGGCTAATCGATCTCACGTTTGAGCCGCTTTTTCTTTAAGTTTCCTATGTCGTTATGTTTTGAAGATTATGGGATCTATAAGGATTTGCTGCTGAGTATGATGGAGTTTGAAGCCCTATTTTTGACGAACTTATATACTCACTCAAAATTCACTCAAAATAAATCAAAATAATAAATTGTTTGCAATGTAGATTCCATTCACTGTAAAACTTACCACATTTACAACCAAATGAAATCTCGTTGCTAGAATGCCCTGGAACTTTGCAGAGTAACTGTTTTTAAATGCAAATATATTTTTGATCAAGTGTTAAACGCATCAAAAATATACTTAAAAAAATGGCAATTCTGTTGTTAAATCTAATGAGCTTGAAGCATGAAAAACTATGATAGATGATCGAAACAAAAACGTTTGATACTTTTTGGTGGTTTGCTGGTTTTTTCGTCATTTGCCAGTTGTTTTGCCAGGAGCCAGTGACGGATTTAGGGGGGAGGTGGAGGGTGGCCGGCGCTTCTCCCCTCTCACGTATTTGACCCCCTGACAACTAAAAGGGTAAAAGGTTCGTGCTATCTTAAGACTTAAGGCCTCGATTTTTGGCGGGCTGACCCTAATTTTTTCTATGCTAGACCTTATATAATAATTTTGAAGGGGGAGCGCGCGCCGAAAATTTGCTATTTTTGGTCACAATTTTTCAAACTAAGCCTTGAAATTCGTTTTTAAGGCCTGTTTTTCAACGCAAAACGTTTAGCCAAAACAGGGTCTTTTTAGTGCTTTGGGAGTGCTCTGAAAATCAATTTGGTCGACCTAAAATGGGCGACAAACAATACGCCCCTGCCATTTCCTGTTTTCGGGTAAAAATCACCTGAACAAATAATCAAGCACTTTTTGTGGATGTCGGGGAAAAAATATCCATTAACCAATAAACTCAAACACAATATTTTGAAAATTTTCCACGCATAATTGCTTGTTTAGAGTAAAAATATGGGATAATTTTGCATAATTTTTTAGATATTAATCTAGTAGTTCCAATTTTGCACCGCCGAAGTTTTTTTGAGGGAGTAAAGCTATCAAGTGACGCTCTTTTCGTGAATTTTGGCCATTTAGGCTAAAAAAATTTAATTTTTTTCTAACTGAAAACTAGTTTTGTAAGCTTCATTTAGCGTTTCCTTGACAATAAAGAAGAATTTTAAAAAATTTTGGTGCACACAATTTTTCGAAAGTAGTTTTAAGTCTATTCTCTGTTATATATTTAAATCACGTCAATCTCACTCTTATATCACTATCTCACCATGGTTAAGTTTTTCAATGTTTTGTTTTTGCATTATTAACGAAAGAATTTATTTACGTTGAAGCTCTACCGTTTAATGTGAGGCTTAAGAATTTTTTTGATTTTTCTGTTCGAATTATGTGTTCAATTCACCAAGTTTGAAATTATCAGTCCATTAGTGCGATGATGTCAGGGTTTCGCCCAAGGCTTACGAATTTGGCCTCTAAATATGAATACCCAAATCTTTGAGTTTACGAGACAATTTTTGTTATTTTTTCCAAAGTGATCAGAGAATTTTGGCTTCAAAGTTTTCACAGAATTTGAAATTCGCAAGGTTCCTGTATTTGTGCGCTTTCAGGGTATTCTTAGGGGCTGTAAATCTTGCCTCCAAGTGTGATTGCTCGAATCCTGTTATTTTCCGATATGTGACATTTTTATTATTTTATAATTGGTAAAAAATAGATTAAAAATTTCTAAAAATTGGAGTTTCACAATCCTATAGCTGGGTGCTGCAAGAGTAGTCTCTGATGTTGCAAATTTTTCCTCTCAATTGTATTGCTAAAATCTTTTTACTTAATCTTTAAAAAAACAGTAGTAATGATTGGGGGGTTAGGGCGTACCCCTCACTTATGGCTCCTATTTATTAATATAATTTTGCAATAAACTATTGTACATTTTTCTGTGACCACGCGTACTTTACAAGCTATTGTTATTGTTCCGACTTCCGATACGCAAGTAACGGAATATTTGTGCTCGGGGTGGGTTTTTTTTTCTTCAGACAAATTTCGACTTTTTAACTAGCCATTTTTGACGGAATTTTTTTATATCATTCAAAAAGTATTGTTGTCCTGAGCTTAAATTTGAAAAGATATTTCACCTGTGATCATTTTTCGTAGAGTTATGAGGGTTTAAAGATTGCCATTTTGGCCATTTTGACCAATTTGGGACAATTAACGCGCGAGGATCCAGACGACGCCGCCTTCCAGTGGTGGATCCGACATCTTGGGCCCCACCAAGATGCAAATGGCGTCAAGCCCCCCCTCACATTGGGTCGGGAGAAGCTCAGAAGTCTCCGGGTTTTCGGTTACGGAGCGTCTGAAGCCGGCCAGGCTGCTCCGTCTGCTCATCCTTATACTACTACTCCGCTCCGGCATTAATCCAAACCCTGGTCCAGGGCCTTACTTTTGCTCCCCTTGCTCTTTCCGCATCAAACGCACCCAGCCCAGTGTCTGGTGCCACATCTGTGGTTACATTCACCTTAAATGTAGTGGTCTTACCCACCTTAACCAACACCACCCTGACTACTATTGCCCTACCTGTACCTCTACCTACATTTTACCTCCCCCAGGCACCAGGTCCTCTAACTTGACCACCCCCAACTCCCAAACTTGTTCAACTTCCCTAACCGCCCCCAACCCCACCTCCCTAACCCCCCTCCCCCTCCCACCCTTCCCACCTCCTCGAATAAAAATTCCTCCTCCCAAAATCGCGCAAATCGTAATCGTGTAAATAGTGTAAATAACTCAAGTACAAACAACCATTTTAATCATACTGCTGTTAATAATGTAAATAGTTCACCACACCCCGCCAAAGGCCTTTTAAAAATCCTTCAATTTAATTGCAACGGTATCTCCGGAAAAGCACCCGAAATTGCTGCTTTCTTATCTCAAAATCAAATTCATATTGCTGTCTTCCAAGAAACTAAATTAAGAAAGAAATCTCGAAACCCCTCACTAGGCTCACACTACACTTTAATTAGAAAAGATCGAGAAAAAGAAGGGGGCGGTCTCCTCATAGCCATACATGAGTCGATACAATACGAAGAAATAAATATTAACAACGATGGAACACTAGAGGCTATGGGCATATCAGTGGTAGCCAGTTCATCCAAGCTTCGTATTTATAATTTCTACATCCCCCCTCGCTCGAGCTGTCCCCCTGGTTACTCTGCGTCCCTTGCCGAACTACTTGAACCTGGGGACGCCTTAGTACTCGGGGATGCCAACGCACATTCACAACTATGGAACTCCAACATCGAGGAAGATCAACGCGGCTCTGTACTTAGCAAAGAAATAACCGAATCCACCTTTGCACCATTAAATGATGACACACAAACCAGAGTCCCTTTTAACTCAGAAAACCAACTCTCGTCACCAGATATTTCCCTCTCGTCCCAATCGTTCTTACTCTCCACATCATGGACCCCAATTAAATCTCTAGGATCAGATCACCTACCCATTCTTCTAGAACTACCCTTGGATGATTTTATAAATTTTTCACCTAAAAGGACTTTTATAAATTTTTTAAAAGCAGATTGGATCAAATTCACAGAGGAAATTGAGGAGGGTTTCTTTTCAGCGGTTCCACCTTCCGGAGTTGCCGCCGGAGAGAAATTCTTGAGGGACCTGGTGCTCAGGGCAGCACGCCACCACATCCCCGCTGGCCGTATTCGCCACTTCACTCCCTCTCTTTCCCCCGAGTCCACTGCCCTTGCCGCCGAAAGAGATTTCAGCCGACAACAAAATCTCCCCCCAGAAGTCATATCCCAACTGAACTGTAGACTCATGAAACAGACAGCAAAGGACAAAGAAAATAAATGGCGAGAATTCCTCCGGACTTGCGACTACCGCACTGGTGCCAGAAAGTTCTGGAAAGTGGTACGCTCCTTAAATGGATCTAAGTCCGTGGCAGGAAGACACCCCATTACTTTTGGTTCTAAACCCATACACTCACCTCGTGATATTACCAGCTCTTTTAACAAACAATTCACCAATGCCAGACCCCACGCCTCTGACAAACTCGTTCGTATAACGAGAAGAAAAATTGCCAAACTACCGCTGTCAGACAGCCCAATTTTTACCCCTGAAAATACTAAACAAGCCATTGCAGACAGCAAACCATCGCGAGCGCTAGGTCCCGACGGCCTTTGTAATATACACCTTAAACATCTCGGCCCACTTGCTACTCAATACTTAACATACCTTTTTAATATCTCTTTGTCC
Source organism: Symsagittifera roscoffensis (assembly GCF_963678635.1). Taxonomy (NCBI): domain Eukaryota; kingdom Metazoa; phylum Xenacoelomorpha; order Acoela; family Convolutidae; genus Symsagittifera; species Symsagittifera roscoffensis. The sequence goes on from NC_087065.1 coordinate 52,339,563, forward strand.
GAAAACATTATCCCCCAAATTTGGAAAAATTCAAAAATTGCACCGCTTCCAAAGCCCAATAAGGATCTTAAACAATCAACATCTTACAGACCTATATCCTTACTCTGCCCAGCAGTTAAAATTCTGGAGAGGCTCGTTCACCCCATCTTTACCAAACATCTCCCCAACGCCAAACACCAACACGGCTTCCGCCCTTTTCACTCCACCACCACAGCTCTCTCCACTCTCGAATTTTACATTTCAGACGGTTTTAACCAAAATCGCCCCCCTAAACGTACGGTACTGGCCACACTTGACTTATCTAAGGCTTTCGACGTGGTGTGTCATCGCTCACTTGTGGAACTCGTTCATGACACTCCCCTCCCAAGAAGTCTAGTCCGCTGGCTAAGTAATTACCTTAATGGTCGACAAGCTGCCACCTCATTCCGTGAACACACATCCCCCCATCGAATAATCGACTGTGGCGTACCCCAAGGTTCTGTTTTATCACCCACACTCTTCAATTTTTATGTCCATGATGCACCGCCACCTCCCGATAATGTAAACCTTGTTTCGTATGCAGACGATTTCCACCCCTTCGCAAGCAGTTCCAATATTGATATCGCCTCAAATTCCATCAATAGCTACCTAAAAAGGCTCTACGATTTTTTCACCTCACGCAAACTAAGTTTCGCGTCCTCTAAAGGATCAGTTACACTTTTCTCCTCTTATAACAAAGAATTTAATAAAACACCTAGTGTTCTTTTAAATAACGAGGCGCTACCCCTAAACAAAAATCCAACAATCTTAGGGGTGACATTTGATCCAACACTTTGTTTTGCCACTCACTGCAAACAATCCGCTGAAAAGGCCAGACGCAGGATCGGAATCCTGAAGGCATTAGCAGGATCAACCTGGGGTCACTCCAAAGAAACCCTCCTCCTAACTTTTAAAGCTTTAATTCGCCCCATACTTGACTATGCAGCCCCCGCATGGTCCCACGCATCAAGTAACACCTCCATAAATTGCCTGCAGGTTGCCCAAAACCAATCCCTTCGCGTTGTTACTGGATCAAATCTAATGAGTTCCACTGCCCACCTGCACAGTGAATCTGAAATCCTAACGGTCAAAGACCACCATACCCTTCTGTCATCTCAATTTTTTATCTCTACCTATCGTTCCCACCATCCCATTAATTTTATACATTCACATTCCCCTCCTCCCCGTCTACTTCGCCCCTCAATTATAAGCTGCTTCAAAGAAGACACCCAGAAAATTTTAACCGACTTTTCAGTCTACGCAAACCACCCTCTAGTTCTGGACGACCGAGATGAAGTCGCCACTTTTATTTTTAACTACTACAAACCAATTTTAAAAGACAACCATACCTCCCTTGTAACCAAGTTCCTAGCCGAAACCCCTCCGTCTAAAGTTATTTGTATCCCTCCCCCAAAGATTGACCCCTCTGAAAAATCTCTCCCACGTCCCACGCGCTGTAAGCTCTCCCAACTCCGGTCTGGCTACAGCCGGCTCCTTAACACTTACCTATCCCGCCTCGACAGCTCCATCTCCCACCTTTGCCCAACCTGTTCCCTTGCCCCCCACACAACATGTCACCTTTTCAACTGCTCCCAAAACCCCTCCCCACTCACCCCAGCAGACCTGTGGCTTCGGCCGGTAGAGGTTGCTAAGTTCCTTGACCTGGAGACAGAAGAGCCCAACCCGACCCGCGTGGGCTAACAACAACAACAACAATTAACGCGCGATATAATTCGCGCTATTAACGCTTAAGCGGAGATTTAATCCGTCTTATAAATCGTTCCAAATTGGTTGAACGAAGCTTATTTGACATAATTGATTTGTTACAAGGAACGAAATCTCTCTTTTTGTACTTTATATGGCGTGTGGGGGGATGATTTTCACAAAAAATTTCAAATTTTAGAAAAAATTTTCTTTTTATTTTATTCCATTTGATTTTTTTATGCATTTACTGCTGCTCCATAAACCTTAAAAGGCAGTCGGAATATTCAGGGCTTCGCCCTGATACGAGCAGTCTTGTTTTTCTTTTAAAGTTAATTGTATTCAAAGTTGTCAAAGTTCTTATTTTTTTTGATGCATACAAAAAATCTTCCAGTTCAACCGTGGTTATGCTTTTATTTATTTGCGCAGCAACCGGTTATCAATACTATTTGCACAGAAACTGGCTATCCTTTTTTTCTGGTTGAGATTATTGTCGTGTATCAAGACAACCCTTTTTGGTGGAATCCTAAAACTAAAATCACATAGAGATACCTTAGCATCAATTTTAAATTTTTTAAAATCAGTTTTTTTAACAATTATACCTTATATTATGCCTAAACAATTATGCTTTGGTGTTTTTCGAAACATTGCCGGCAAAGTTATCAGAAACAAGTTTTAAATATAATAATTTTGCCGGCAATGTTTAAAGAATTCCATTTCGAAATTACCAGCTGTGATTTTGCGTAATTTTGATGCTATTGATTTCAATTTGGCATCAAAAATGTTCAGAAAGAGCATTTGCTGACTAAGTCTGAATAAATATGCTCTCTTTGTGATATGGAGAGATTAACAGTAAATACCCCTAGTATTGATTCTAGTTATATATTTTTTCTTTGGTTATGTTCAGGCATCGAAACACCTTTTTTCGTGTATTCTGTTCTTATCACAATCACATTAAGACTTTGCTCCCTTAATGATAACGCATCAAAAGTCTTTAAATAAAAAAGTTTTGACTTCACAATTATTTTTCGAAGGCATATGTCGGTCATTGTAAGCGCTTATTAGACGTAGCTGTTTTTGAAGCCTGTCCTCAATCTTATAGGCTTTGAAGCTAGGCAGTCAAGTTTATTTTTTGTGTTATTCACAAATTTCTTTTGACGCAAAACGGTATTGATTACTATTATTCATTTAAATTGAGCTTAGTGATGCAGATTGCATTCTAAGAGCTTACGCCATTTCTTAAGCCAATTACTAAAAGCTCCTATTTTAGCGGTCAAATAAAATTTCATCTTTTCCATTCAAAAAATTTCAGAGCTGTTTCAGTTTACTACGTTGCAATTCCAATCGAGTGGATATTTTAGCCGAGCGTGTCTAAATTTTTTAAAGCGCTTTGTGTTTTTACCATTGTTAGCTCAGCTATCTACATGTGGTATATAGCTGAGAAAAAGCAAGGACAAGTTATACCATTTACCATGGTACGTGATCAGTTGGACGACAAATACAGAGCCGATTGCTGATTCGAAACATGACTGAAAGTGCTATTTCGGGTATGAGTCAATGATGTGTTTTAAACTAAACAAATGGAAAAAAAACAATGTGTTCTTTTCCGACTTTTTGTTCTTAGATTAGTTTTAGTTTCAAAGAGAAACTTAACTCAAGATGTGTTTCCATTTGGCGGTGATGTTTCTTGAATGCTGCACACTAAGTACGAATCCTTAATAATCACTCGAAAAATTAATTCAGATGTAACCATGCTTAACATTTGAGTCGAGCTCGAAAAAAAAAGCATTTGCTGACTAAGTCTGAATAAATATGCTCTCATGTGTTTATTTCCAACATTCGTGGTTCCCTTTTTTGTTTATTCAGGCTGAAAATTATCTTTTTTGAACAAATACAAAAGAGAACTAGTTTCTGGTGCCGTCAATTTTGACGACCTAAAGAAGTTGCAGCTTCTTCACATTGACAAGCGGAAAGGTAAGCTGATCAATCGAATCAATTTCGACATCCACATCCTGAGCTCCCCATTGAGGGGTTCATAAAGGTTTATACACCTCGCTCGGTTTTCATAATTTTGATAATTATTCGGCCAAAAATGAACAGAAGTGTTTTTTTTTAGGGAGGGGGAGGTTGGGAGTTGGTAACTTGCATGCAATTGCAATCACCTGTTTGAAAGAAAAAAACAACGTCTTAATGACTGAAAATCTACTGCAGACGCACATAACTGGTGGAATATTTTCATTTTTTCTCTGCGAGTCAGCACCTTTTTTTGACGGGTCTGATTATAAAAGTGCTTTTCAGGCAAAAAGTGGCTCCAATGCCAGCTCTGTCAATGAGCTTCTAAGTGTTTTGCGGGCAGTTTTTGTATGTCCAAACTGAACCTTAAAAACTTGACTTTAACGTTTCAGCTAGTTCTAAGAAACATCAAGCAAAAAAATGGAGTTTGAAAAGACAAAAAAAAAAGAGTTGAATATGTGAAGATTTCAGCATTTATTTGAATGTTCAAAATGCTTCAAATTCATCATAGAAAACGATTGTTGAATCAAATATATAGGATTTGATTGCCTAATATCGATTAAATGTATCTGTCTCGCACTTGCAGACTGAAAGAGCAGAATCGAAGCTCCATCTAAAAAACTTTTAAATAAAACAAAAAATTGCGTATCTCTTAAAGTTGTAACTCAAGCCATATGCGGTTTTTACTGGAATTACTTTTTTGGCCGGTTGTTTTAAGTTGAAATGGATTTTATTTGAGGTGTCTAGCTCTGTTTGTTTTTTAACATTTAAATCTCAGGCTGTTTTGCGTCCACGCAGGGTTAAAGCGGAATAAACCTGCAGGCAACTATAAACTGATAATTTTTTTCCCAATCATTTCGATCATTATGCAATTTGTTATGTTTTTTACTCTTCCATATAGTGCCATAAAGTGGTTGGCTTGGAGGGTAACGTGTCTGACTGTTGAGCGGAAAGCCAGCACTGAGATCCAAGTGGATGTCACTTTCATTGGAGAGACTCTCACTTAGATCTAATCAGAAGAGCCATTAGATGAATGCAAATAAAGAAACGCAAAGAATCCCGATCTTACTAATTCGCTTTTAAATATTGCTTCATCTTTTTATTTGTTTCCATTTATTTTTAGAAAAACTGCCTTATTTTTGAGGGAAATTTAGTTTTACACTTTAACATACCTAAAGCCGTCATTATTGTTCCGACTTTCGATACGAAAGTAACGGAATATTTGTGCTCGAGGTGGGTTTTTTTTTCTTCAGACAAATTTCGACTTTTAAACTAGCCATTTTTGACGGAGTTTTTTTATATAATTCAAAAGGTATTGTTGTCCTGAGCTTAAATTTGAAAAGATATTTCACCTGTGATCATTTTTCCTAAAGTTATGAGGGTTTAAAGATTGCCATTTTGGCCATTTTGACCAATTTGGGACAATTAACGCGCGATCTATTTCGCGCTATTAACGCGTAAGCGGAGAGTTAATCCGTCTTAGAAACTTCTCCAAGTTGGTTGAAGGAAGCTTATTTGCCATAATTGATTTGTTACAAGGAGCGAAATCTATCTTTTTGTACTTTTTATGGCGTGTGGGGGGATGGTTTTCATAAAAAAATTTCATATTTTAGAAAAAAAAATTCCTTTTATTTTATTTCATTTAATTTTTTTATGTTATTACTGCTGCTCCATAAACCTTAAAAGGCAGTCAGAACATTCAGGGCTTTGCCCTGATACGAGCAGTTTTGTTCTTGATTTAGATTTAACGGTAAAAATTCTTCTGTGTCCTCTTTTTTAAACTCTATTATTTCTTGATTTCTGAATTTACCTTGTTTTGTTCCGAATAATCTTCACCCCTACGATAAGCAAAGGTATTGCTATCGGGTAGAATACTTTTTTTCCCGTAACTAACTTTGTTCACAGAATGGTCAAAATTAGAAATGGTCATTTTAGACTCAATTCATAGAAAAAATTCATGTTTTTGTGCATTTGCGTTCCACTTGGTCTGGAGGTAACCAATACGCCTGGGACGGCAAAGTCTTGGGTTCTAACTTGACACGCGCTGTTTTTTTTCAAACGGGAATTATTCAATTTCAAAAAATTGTCGGCTTACTATTTCTGTGCTTGTGTTTTGTCGGCTTAGTTGACACATCTAGGAATTTTTTACCTTCCCCTCTGGATTGCTGAAAATGCTAAAAAATCGTAACAGAACTTATAGTTTTTCATAACAACATTTTTTCGGATTTTTCCCCTTTTGTTCCGCTTGATAGCTCTCGGCCTATATAAAATCAGCCTTCAAAAATGCTGAAAATGCTAAAAAATCGTAACAGAACTTATAGTTTTTCATAACAACATTTTTTCGGATTTTTTCCCTTTTGTTCCGCTTGATAGCTCTCGGCCTATATAAAATCAGGACTATATTATATCGGCTTAGTGACCTCATTTTGTGTCAGTTGACGAGAAAAAAAAATTGTGCTCTGATGGTAAGTGTGATTTAATAATTCATTTTGATCGAACTATTTTTTTCGACTTTTTCTATTTTTATTTCGACAGCGGCTTTCTTGATTTGTATCGCAAGTGGTGCGAAGCTCAACGTAGCCTCTGTGTTAATCTTGACAGCAATTGCCTATCCTGGTTCATCCGACCACATCCTTTAGGTGAGAACGAAGTATGGCGGAGGGTGTTTTTTTTCAGCTGATTTTGACAGGGCCAAGTGTGGTATTAAGTCAAACCCCTCAGCCGTGGTTAGGACTCATAAAAAATTCTTAAAGGCAACTCAACGTCAAAAAAATTATCTGATTTTTTTTCTTTTTCAGAGGAAATTAAATAAAGGTTGTCAGGAATTTGGTTAAAGTGTGACATCCAAATGTAAGGTTATAGTCGCTATCGTTTATCCGTCATTCGTCATTTAATCAATTGGTTCTGCGCATTTAACACAACATTTTGCTCTTCTATTTCTTCAAACGCTTTATAGTATTGGTACTAGTATCGCCAAGTAGCATAAACTAAAGTGCATATGTATCTAGCGCTAATCTTAAAAAGGTATTCTGTCGAATTCACTTTTCAAAATGATTTTTTCGGTTTAGTGTTGTCAATTTTTGAAAATTTTATTTTATTTTTTATGTGGTGTTCAAGCCCCCTGTTTCATTTGATAGGGTAATCCCTATGTCATTGAAGGGCCACCATTCTCCGTTAGAAGACGGAGTACGTCCGCTTTTTTTATAGTCAATGCTTAAATATATTTAGCAGAGTAAGTTTGCTGTCGTCTCAGATGGCCTTTGAGGTCAATGTCATACGTTTTCATCCAAAGTTTTCTTCTACTTATACTGTTTTAAAGGTTCGGCTTTGACCTGTTTTCAAGAAGGACAGCATCTTACCTGTTTTTCAGTCGCTGAGATAAACAGGAAGCAAACGAGGGGAAAATTTGAATTTACCTAATCCCAAATTAGCTGTAATGTTATCTGAATGTTTTTTTGCTTTAGAAAGCTTGTGCAACACAGAACTGTTCAGTGTACCATGCATTAGGAGATGACCACAACCACAAACAAATTGTGCTGCCGCCATCTTATTGTCCTATGTCTGCTATTGGAAGTTATCTGTCCAACCAATTTGGCCCAATATCCTCTTTATAATTTTCCCCTCCTCCCCATACCCCTCAAAAATACTCTTTTGTTGTATTCGAACAGCATTATTGCAGAAAAATGCAGAAAAATTGATTACAGTTTGCAAACTGCTTTTTTGTGGTACTAATTGACGCCTAAAAGTTATTGTAATTACTGCAAAAACTTGCACATCATTCTGCAGTGGCTTGCTCGAAAAAAATGAAAATCTCATAATTCAGGTTAACACAATGGTAACAATAATTTGTACAAAAACTTGCGCCTCTATTTAGAAACAAAATTTTTCCGACGATGTTTTAACAAGTTTGCCTCGTCACATTTTTATAATTCTGTTATCGTTATGTCATAGTCGTTTTTGTAATTTTGTCATACCTTACATCGGAGTGTAAAAATTGTGCAAATTACTTCATCTTTTATTTTGTTCAAATCTAGGGCGTTTTGTTACGATCTGCTATCGTTTATATCTGATCAAAGATTGAATAATTTTAACTATTGATATCTTTGAGGTTAGCACAGATATCGATTTGTCGCTATGTTACCACGAACCGAGAAGCAACCTCGTATTATAACGAAGCTTGAGCAAAATTTCATTTTCTCGTATTATTTGCTATAGCCTTTTTAACACTTGATGAACTTTGGAACCAAGTTCACAAAAGCGACTAAATTGACATCATACAGCTCATTTACTTTCATCCTTGTCTCTTAGTAAGTTTGACGAGTGATGCCAGTTCACCGCACATTATCGACCGATCAAATCGTACTAGCGGTTGTTTCTGCTGCCGTTGGTACCTTAATTATTATACTACTGGCTATTATATTCTACCTTCTTCGAACCAGAGCTTCGACATGTACGAAACCGGCCGCTACAGATGAAGAGAAACGATATGTGCTGGACCTTAGCAAACCCAAACCACCGAACGGGGGATCTCTGATTTCCACTGTTATTTCCGAGGGAAAGCCTGGCTTCTATCCACACGGAGTAAGTCGCCAGGATCACCTCAACGTGCCACCGGGACAAATCAAACACAGCCGGGTGCATTCATTATCGGGTGGTCGCAGTAGTCCCTTTGTGAGGGAAAGCTCGGCATCTAGCTCTTCGATCCAAACTCCACGGGGTAGTAGTATCAAAGATAGAAGACCTTCGGGATCAGTGTCGCTAACCTTGAGCATCCCATCATCTGCAAGTCAAGCATCAGTCGCTGGGGGTCCTCAGAAGTCCAGTTTTTCTGGGCGCAGCACGCCGTTGTCTAGGTCGAATTGCGATGCAGAAATTTTAATGAAAACCTCAAAACCCTTAACAGTCTCAGAACTCGACAATTTGGTGCAAAATTTGAATCTTTTGCCCGATTTGCCAGTAGAGTTTATGTCATTGCCTGCTAATCAGCAAGATCGCTCAGAAATACAAGGACTAGAAAAGCACAAAAATCGGCATGAGCAGATGTTGCCGAACAATAGCAGTCGGATCCGACTTAGTGGCAGCCGCTATAGGTCAGTGAGTTCTGGATATATCAATGCCAATTTTATCAGTGGCTTACAGAGAGAGCAACAGTTTATTGCTGCCCAAGGTCCCTTGCCTTCTACTTTAGAGGATTTCTGGTGGATGATCTGGCAGGAAAACGTGTCCATTGTAGTGATGCTGACAAAACTACGGGAGAGGAATAAAACCATGTGTGAAAAGTATTGGCCAATTACTAATGCAACATTTGGTGATATTGTAGTTAAATGTGAGTACAGTTTCAACCCCAAGTCGAAATATCAGCTAAATGGATTTCTCATAGCCGAGATGGAAAGTGCCAATCAACGGCACGTTCGCCAGTATTGCTACTCGGATTGGCCCGATAAAGAGGTCCCCGAGGACGCCTCGGCCCTATTCGCCATGATGGAGGCCATTACGAAACACCAACGTGAACAGAATAACGAGTCGTGTGAGACAAACTCGGTCTCTCCGACGCCTCCGGGTCCAATATTAGTCCACTGTTCTGCCGGAATCGGACGCACCGGGTGCTACATAGCTCTAATGTCGGCCATTGAAAAATATGAGACGGAAGGAAAAATCGATATTTTGGGCACTGTGGCCAAATTGCGATTAGATCGAGGCGGAATGGTTCAAACGAAAGAGCAGTACGAGTTTATCCATAAGGCCTTACTTCAGTATATCAAAGAAAGCGAGTCAAAGCAAAGGAAATTTTTCACTGAAAGCGGCAAGGAACTGTGAAGCTTTCAATGAGTCATTTTTGCTCTCGTTTATCAAATGCCCATTCTACGAAACGAATAGGCTGGAACTTTGCACGGCCCAAAATTCCGATCCCAGGAACTCAAAAATAACGGCGACTCTAGGTATCTTATTTAGATTTTCAAAATATATTCTGATTGAGAGTGATTTTTTTTTGTGAAATATCTGTCCGTCCATGTTTAGATTGAATTTATTCTTTGAATTGTTTTTATATTGTTCCGACGATTTGAAAAAAGGGTAGGAGCTTTGTATTCGGGTGTTTTTTTTCTTTTTTTTCTCCGCATAATCAGGTACCACAAATTTTCAATGGAATGAGTGGAGTGATATATCATATTAAAGACCTTTCAGTCGTGATTCGAACGACATTTAAAAAATTTCTCAATATCGAGAAAAACCGGTTTGAAATTGTTGATTTTTGGTCTAATTACGAGCGAGTAAGATGAGCGAGCAGGCTCATTTTGTTCTTCAACAAAAAAAGTTTATAACAAATAATTATCGGAATGGGTCGACTGATATCTCATATTAAATCCCTTTTAATCCTGATTTGAACAATAAAATTTTTTCGAAAAGTTGTTCCAGTGTTGAGAAAAACCGTATTGAAATTTTTGAGTTTTAGTGCAATTTTGAAGGATTAAAGCAAGTTAGCAGGCTTATTACAGAAAAGCAAGCCATGAAATTTTACTCAAATTATTTTTTGAAGTTTTAAGCTCCATTTTTGGACTAAAAAAATTTCAAAAATTCGAAGCAAAATCTGCAAAACATGAAAAAATAGTTTTTTTCTTATCATTTTTGTACAGAAATAGTTGCCCGGCTTACTTCTTTTACCAGAGGCGGATCTATGACTTACTCGAGGGAGGGGGGGGGGGTGGCTTTTCAAAAAATTCGAAAATTTTGTGGACATTTTTTTAGGTCGACCAAATTGATTTTCCGAGCTCTCCCAAAGTACTAAAAAGACCCTGGGATGTCAAAATTTTCTGCGCCGCTGCCAAATTTTGAAAAACATGCCAAAAATGCGTTTTGAGGCACTTTTTGGAAAACTGTGACCAAAATCGCGTTTTTCCGGCGCATGTAGCATCTGATTTTTCACTAAGCATTGGTCTGAAAACACATGGTCTTCAAGGACATGTTAGGTGCTTGAGTACCAGAGAACTGCGTTCCTGGAAAATGCAAAACCCCACAACAATCATGTTTATTCTATCCCTATCCCATAACTGTCCTAGAAATAGAAATTTCCGTATCACTTGGCCCTTTCCATTGATTTAATGTGGTTTCAAATTGTAAAAAGGAAAGAAAAAACAGAAACGCACCCGAAGACAAATTTCCTCCCTATTTTAAGGGTCGAAACAACAGAAAAAAAAACTTAAATTGTTCGAATCACAAAAAACAGAGAATAATTGAACTATTCAGGCTCATGTGAATAACAGTGGCACAACTGAGAGACTAAATATTTGCAGCAACATGAATTGTCTACAGATCATTCTCAAAGCACTCAACAGATGTCTACAGCTGCACTTGTGATAAAAACCCCTCTTTGGCACACTTCAAAGTGAAAAATCCTGATTAAAGCGTATCAATATAGGACTTAAAACTCAAGGAAAAAAAGGAACCGCCTTTCAAATGGGAGCAACAAAATCAACAACAAAAACAAGTTAAATGGTGAACACAGATGTTTTTGTAGTATTAGTGAAGGGAGCATGATTTTTGAAGTACTAACAATGTTTTATTGAAGTATTTCTTTTGTCTTCATCTTCATTCAATCATCTTATGAAATTTTTGTAGGACCCAACTTCATGATGCGAAATTTGTATTTTGATTGCAATAAAAGATTAATAACTTCCAATTTGCAAATGAAGCACTTTCGTAAGGATACTCACAAAAAGTTCGCACTTCAACAATACGCAAAAATGGTAAGTAACACTTAACATAGAGTAAAATCTGTTTGTCAAACATTTTCATTTCCAACATCAAAATTCTCAGGGACTGTCCACCTCCTGAAAATTCATCTATATCTATCTCTACTCTATTTAAATGCGTGCGACACGTATATTACCATGTTTAAAGTTTTTTTTTGCAACAGTTAAAGGCATAACGTATCTATGCGTGGTTAAGCGATATCGTATATTGCAATGCGTGAGATTTTTTTCGATTTTCCAATTCGAATCTAGTGTTTTTTCTGCCGAAATTAATGTTAGCAACACAAAATTGAGATGCCGACAGAGTTTCCACAGCGGTTGCGAATATGATGTCCAATTGAGAATGCCCAAATCCTGTTAGTGTACAAGATAAGTCGATTTCTAAAAAATTTTCAAAGCTTTTCAGAAAACTCAACTTATAAAATAGTTTACAAAATCTTGAAATTCCCAACCCTGTAGTTGGGTGCTGTCAGAGTACTATCAAGGATTGCGAATCTTGCCTCCAGATATGACTGCTGAAATCCTTGTAGTTTTTGAGATACGACGTGTTTCATGATTTCCTTTTTTTTTTTCGAAAACTTAGATTTTAAAAACTCAGTAGATTTCAAATTCCTAATCTTTTAGTTAAGTACTGTCATGGTACTCTCGGGAAGTTAAAGATATAAATTTTTCGCCCAAATGCGACTGCTCAAATGCTCTCAGTTTTCGAAATATGACAATTTTTCTGACTTTTCAAAAAATTTTCAGAAGTCTTAAATTTCAAAATTTTTGTCAAACGATGAAATTCTCAACTCTTTATTTGTGTGGCTGTCAGAATATTATCGGGGGTTGCAAATCTCATTTCTAATTATGAACGTTCAAATTTTTGTAGTTAACGAGATCTGACGTGTGTGGTGATTTTTTTAAAGTTTTCAAAAAACTTAAGTTCATTGTTCTTTTCAAATTCGAAACTCCCGAGCATTCAGTTGGAAGCTGTCAGAGAACTATCGGGAATTGCACATTTTGCCTTCAAATATGATTAATCGAGATTTAGTTTTTTCAGCAAACTTAAATTTAATTCATTTTTATAAAATTCCAACTGAATTTTGAAGACCTTTTCTATGTAATGGGGGAGAGGACTGTCAGAGTATTTTCACAGATTGCTAATTTTGCCTTCAAATATGACTGCTCTATTCTTTGTAGTTTTCGAGACCTGACAATTTATGCGGGTTTTTCAAAAAAAAGTTTTCTGGAAAACGTAAATTTGGTTTTTCTTCTTCAAGTATTGAAATTCCCAACGCTTTAGTTGGGGGCTGCCTTATGTGGTTACTCAGGACTTTTTATATTTCCTGATGTGACGTTTTTATGGGTTTCTCATTTTATTCAGTTGGAATTTTAATTCATTTTTATAAAATTCCAACTGAATTTTGAAGACCTTTTCTATGTAATGGGGGAGAGGACTGTCAGAGTATTTTCACAGATTGCTAATTTTGCCTTCAAATATGACTGCTCAGATTTTTTCAGCAAACTTAAATTTAATTCATTTTTATAAAATTCCAACTGAATTTTGAAGACCTTTTCTATGTAATGGGGGAGAGGACTGTCAGAGTATTTTCACAGATTGCTAATTTTGCCTTCAAATATGACTGCTCTATTCTTTGTAGTTTTCGAGACCTGACAATTTATGCGGGTTTTTCAAAAAAAAGTTTTTGGTAAACGTAAATTTGGTTTTTCTTCAAGTATTGAAATTCCCAACGCTTTAGTTGGGGGCTGCTTTATGTGGTTACTCAGGACTTTTTATATTTCCTGATGTGACGTTTTTATGGGTTTCTCATTTTATTGAAATTTGAAAACCTCTTCCTTGTAATGAAGGTGACTGACAGAGTATTTTCAGTGGCTGCTAACCTTGTCTCTTAATATTACTGCTTAATTCTTTGCAGTTTTTCAGATACATTTTTTGTGATTTTTTCAAAAAATTTTCAGAAAACTTAAATTTAGTTGTTTTCTTCAAATTTTGTTCTTCAGTTTCTTAAGTTGGGGGCTGCCAGAGAACTCGAGGAGATTGCGAATCGAGCCGCCCTATATGGTTACTCAGGACTTTTTAAATTTCCAGATGTGACTTTTTTCGAAACTTAAATTTAAAAATTTTCTCAAATTTCGAAATTCTCAATCCTGTAGATCATTTTGAAGAGTTAAAAATTTGGAGTCTAAATGCGACTGCTCAAATGCTTTTAGTTTTCAAGATGTGCCGTTTTTAAGTAATTGCAAATTTTTCAAAATAGTTTTTTCAAAACTTGAATAAAAAAACTCATAGAAAAAACATTTGAATTTTTGAACCCTGTTTCTGTTTAGTGTCTGAGTACACTAAAAGGTTCTAGATTTTTTTTCCAACATATGCGGTCTTTTTATGAGTTCTCAAAATTTCGAAGCACCGGAGGAGTTGCAAATCTAGCGCCTAAATGCGACTGCTCAAATGCTCGCAGTTTTCGAGATATGACGTTTTTTGTGATTTTTCAAAAAACTTTCAGAAATCTTAAATTTCAAATTTTTTGTCAAATTTTGAAAATCCCAGCACTTTATTTGCGGGGCTGTCAGAATTCTATCGGGGGTTCACTCTTAATGGTTCTAGATTTTTCTCAATATGAGCGGTTTTTTATGAGTTCTCACAAATTTGAAGCACCGGAGTTGCGTTAAACGCTAGGTTCCTGGAAAGTAAAAAAAAAGCATATCAAATTTTATTTTGACGATAATTTTTGTTGCAACCATGTTTAAGTAGTATAGGTTTTACTGCTTGAGTCTTGAAGACTACTTGCAATTTTTCCAACAAGTTACAACCACTAGAAAACAAATAAGAAATCAGATGAAATGTTTGTCCCTATCTTTCTTCTGGTTGAGAAATAACTGTCCTTGGGTAAATATGTTTGACGCCCCTTACAGTTTTAGGGACAGCAATTAGTACAAATTAGCCTTATTAAAGAGTACCTAAGCTTACAAAAAATTGTTGCACCTGTTTTTCATTGTAATTAGGGCATTGATACCCTAAACATAGCTCAATACTTTTCATCGAAATTATTATTACATCTCCGCAATTTGTCTGGAGAGAGCAAACTTTGCCGCACAGATACCTTTAATTTCGTCAAAATTGGGATCATAAAATGTCTCCGTTTTATGTCTTCGTTCAAATCAATCAGGGCAGTCAAAGTTCAAACGAGAAAAAAATTAAAATCAACTGAGGGTGTGTGATGTTACTTCAATCCGATATGAAGGGCTCTTGTATTTATCATTTAGAAAAATTTAAATGCTTGAAAAATGGGAAGTCATCTTGGACTCATATAACACGTGCTGAGATAATTTATAAACCTTTACTATATAAGGAGATAAGATAGAAAAGAGTGAATTTTGGGGAAGGAAATTGACCCCGTTGCATCCAGCTGCCAATCAATTATATAACAATTAGACAGGTTATGTAATCGGTGCCAATGACATTTAGCAATTGTGCTTTTTATGGAAAAATCAAATTGAACTCTACCGATTTATTAAAAAGTTTGTTGCAAAATCTGAACTAATCCTTTAATTGTAATCTTATCTATATTAAAATTGCTACTTTTCAAATTTTATCTCATTTCAATTTAAAAAGATTATTTTGATTTTTCTGGAAAATTTCTCTGTAATATACTAGAAAATAATTTATTACACACTACGTAAAAATTCGGTTGATAATTTTATTGGATCCTTTTTTTTTGTTTTTTCGACGGTTTTCATTGATCTAATCATTTGCAAGTCTTCTTTGAAAGGGTCTTGAAAGCTTACGAAAGTATCAACATGCTTATTGTTCTTCACAGTAAACAACAAGAGAAATTTATTTTGATTAGACTGCAGAAATAATTCAGATTCTCGCTGAGTAAGATTGACTTGTTCACCCGTGAGCTAAACAAAAAGCTTCAAAACCACCGCCCGAGAACCTTAATTTTCATTCAGCTGAAATAGTCCCAAAAGCAGTAAAAGCACAAAACTATCAGTTAATTGTAGAAGCTTGATAACAACTGTTTTTTGTTTATTTTGCGGTTATATTGAGTTGTGTATTGATTATAAGTTAAATTTTACAGTTGAAAAGTGTGATAGTTTTCAAAGACTTTTGAAAGGGGTAGACAGCTAATTAAACAATTGTTCGCGATTGTCAGCTGCCAAAGCCGTCCTGAAAACCCAGTTTATTTTATTGACATAGTCTTCAGTTTGACTGGTGGCGGGTGGGGGTGCAGACGCCGCCGCTTTAGTTCACCCTCCATTCAGAAGTGGGTATCATACCGGCGGCCGCGAGGTCATATTTAAGATCCAGATCTAAGTAAGACTGATCTAATTAATCAGTAATAACTAGGGTAAAGTTATTTTAGGGTAGAGCTAGTTGTGGGTCCGACTTTGGGCTTTGTTTACTGAGCCAGTCAAGTGGATAACAGTGGCGCTGGGTTCTCCTTGTTTTGCTTATTTTTGCCTGTTTTCAAACGTGGTGGGTCCAAGAAGGCATTACTTCATGTTGGTCCTTATTCATGCAACGATGGTTTGTTGACAATGTACTTCTAATTGCGCCATTTTAACACCAATTTATTTATAAGATCCAATCCTGCCTCACCGCGCCACCGAGATATAGTTGCAAAAGTTTGACAATTCAGAGTGAAACTTATCGAAAACACTGTCACTATAAACAGTGATTTCTCTGCAAACTCCCGAGTAAACAAGGAAAACAAGACTAATCAAGCGGCTCTCTGTCTTAGCTAATTTCTCCCCGGCTTCTAGTTCGTCGGGCGACTGAAAGGCCAGGCCTTCTTTACTACCGACTGGAGCTGAAATTCTGTTTGTTCACAACGCAGATCAACAACACTCACATTTCTTGACAATTAAACTGCTTAGCCTTATTCAATGTCGCAGTCTTAACTTTATATCGCGCCTTGTAATCTCAATTTCCCATTAAGCCATTCAAAAGTTATTCCCATTATCGTTGCCCCACCGCCGCCAACGCTTCCCTAATTTATTGCCCAGTCATTTCCACAATTCTGGGAAGTTGCCTTAACTCAACCATGCGCAAACTCAGCGAAACTACAATACTGCTGCGAGCTACGTTTTTCTCAACTCTTTATTTTTATCAATTACATTTCCAAACATACTTCCAAACTCATTGACTAAGCATTCTTGATTTAATTTCAAAGTTATCGACTTCTATGATAGTGTTAATAATTCGAGAAATGTGTTAAATTTGTTTTGAAATTTTTTTCTACAAGAATGTCTTTCAACAGATACTTTTCAGTTCTCAAACGTTTTAAATGTCGGTCGTTTTTTATCATTTCTTTTGCTATTATTTTAGTTGTTCCTGATAAAATAATAGCTTTCAGAATAGCCCACAAAAATCACAATAAAGCCAAAAGTCAACAGCATACTTCTCACCAATCGCCTAGAAATTTTCTGACAACATCACCAACAACGTCCAGGATCAATCAGGACCCTCAGAGCTATCTCCTTTACCCGAGCGTGCAAGCATCTCCGTTACGTCTTAGTTCACAACCAAACTCACAATTAGGCTTAACGGGATCTCAGTATCGTTTCGGCAATATGAACTCTTTAACGTTATCAGACCAACCTGGCAGTTCCAATTCCGGTTCTTCCGAAGGTTCTGAGGATTCTGCGCAGCACATTTCATTCCATCCTTTGAGACAAACACAGTCAAATGAGTTAGAACCAAAACCGAACAAAACACCAAATTCAAAACATTCTCCGCGCAAATACATGGATCAATTTTCGAACAATGATTATCCTGATTTTACAGACAGCGATGACAAAACTTTCGATGCTAGAGATATCAATTACCAAAATCATGAGGCACCGCATGATGTGCAGGAGCCTCATTATCCACCAGAGTTCTTCAAGCAGAAAATACACTCAGCCGATGCCTCAAAAAGCAAACCAGAAGAAGAATGGAGTAGTTATAAGCCTTCGAGAAGTCGCGAGGAGTATGCAAAAAATGTCGATTTGGCGCTTAGTAGAAAAACGAAGGCGGATCCGGCACTCATGCATAGCATCATTTTTCAAGCTTATGACTTAAATGGTGAGTTTTCGGTAGAGATTATACCTAACCAAATAGAATCAATTTTCAAAGACAAAGAGATACTCATAATGACGTTGCAAAAATAGCGTTTAGATATATGAAATTTAGCTCAAGGTTTTTAAACCCTTGCTCCAGTCGAGCGATTTGAAAGCTTCAATTGTGTTGTACTTCGTCCAGTCAATCGCATCTTCGATTTTTTTTGAAAAATAAAACTTCTGAAAAAAATAATAAAAAAATCTGTGTACTTGCACAGGGTGGCGTCCCTCAAATAAATTGCAAAAATCTCAAAAAGCAAATAAATCAAGCCATTGAAATTTCCACCCTAGATCCGCTTGAAAATTTTGTCGACTTTTGTTTAGGTTGACGAAATGGATTTTCTGAGCTCTCCCAAACCACTGTTAGGACACTATTTTTGAAAAAAAAAAACAGGTTTTTAGGCATTTTCTTGTAAAATTTTTACCAAAAAGTTGCGTTTTTTCTGCGCGAAAAACTTTCTTGTGCTGCTGTAATTCATTTTCGGTTAATAATGACTAGCAAAAGTTTTGTGCAAAAGTTATTTAGCCAATAGGAACGTCTAGCGATTCTGATTGGCTTAAAGTTTTCCATCATTCGATCTCTCCATCATGAGAATACGCCCCTTGCACAGCAACCGGTTATCCTTGATATCGTTTTGATCTTCTCGCAATAAAGGCTCAATCAACTCTAGAAGGAGGAGCTTAAGCTGAAAAATGGTTTCGATCGGAAGAATTATGGATACTTTAAAACTCAAGTTTTCGATTTTTGTCTTCAACTTCATCAATTTTTTTTTGCAAATTAGGAGAATTTGGACCCTAAAAGAATGCTTGTTTGTGATAATAAGTCCCTAGTTTACTCATTCTCCGTGGTCTAGACAGTTCTTTGGCCGACCTATAAAAAGTTATGTGAGTCTGCAAAGTTATGTTGTTTTTCGAAAATCCATTAAGATTTGCGGAAGATCAGCACTGTGTCAAACGAGAAAGAAGTCAAAATGATTGAATTGGAAAAAAAACTTCCGATTTCAATTCACTTTTTTCTCATTAAATAAGGCTGGTTTGATTTTCGTTAGATCGGTTTCTCTTGACTCTGTTTTTTTTAATTGAAAGTAAATTTGACGTTTCATTTTGCAATCTGAATGAAAACCGAGTTGGCTTCAACATGAAGCTACGCAAATTTTTTCGAGCTTGATGCGAAGTGCCTTGCCCACGAAATGTAGGAATTTTTCCGGAAAATTAGTCTCTTGCTCTTTAATCATATGTGAAAATTATAAATAGAAACATTTGATTTTCAGATGATGGAGTAATCACGTACCAAGAATGGATGTACTTCCACGAAGTTATAGAAGCTGCCCATTCAGTCACGTGACCTTCCTAGATGCACGTGATTGTCAATCAATCACTTTATCAGTTCCATTAGTCACACAGTTCTGATCTACCCCAAAGCGAAAGCAACACGAAACGGCATTATCCTCGACTAGAAGAAAACTTCGGCAACAAAGCGGAAATTCTAAATTAAACAATTTGGACTTAAAGTAATCTAGACAAGCTGATAACGCTGTATTCGAAATTTTAGGTTGTTTTTAGTTTTATATTTTGTTTTTTTCTTAATATTATTCAATTCAATATTCAAGAAATATTATGCCACGTGGGTTCTCTTTTTGTAAAGCGTTCTTTTTGCGACCTAAACGATTCAGTGCAACTAACATGGACATTAACTAACTCGAAATGAACTGTATTTACTGTCACGCGCAATTGGTAAATAGCCAACATATGGCTCACAATCTGCGCTTGCCGCTAACCTACAGTGCCTCCGTTATGATTTGCGGCTGTTGTCATCTTCAGAAAAAATGATTAACACACTGAGTTGTTTTTTTTTGAGCGAAGCTCTACTTTGCGAGTCTATATCGTTTTTTTTGCGTCTCGAACTTCGCGTGGTGCCAATACTGCAGTCGTGTGTGCGATAGTCTGCAAAACCAACTACTGTTCAAGAAAATGTTTGGTGGTTATCGGGATATCGGCTCGCAGCGCTAATTGCTCTGGGTGATAATAATAATTTGTTTTCTCCGAATTGTTTTCTGCACAAACCCTTCAGCCAAATGAAACCCTCTACGGTTTTAGGTTATTCTAATTGGTTAAAATATTTCTGTCATTCGGTTCGTATAACATTTGATTATCCTTCCAAAAAACTAATTTTTACTCAGTCGCTTGAAGTACTGAAAATTGAATTTAAGTTTTAACCAAATAGCAGAAATTTGTTTTGTACAATAAATTTGACTAAAATTCTTCTGTGGCGACATTTTTTTTCATTATTTTTTTTTCGGAAATTCTCCTCAAAAATTGGCTTTGACGGTTAAAAAACTTTTCATTCATCTCAAATTAATAATCAACCTTTATTTTCACTACTACAAAAGAACGACATTGTGGCTAACCGTTCGTTTTCGTGGGCCTTTGATGAAGCGTTTTATTTTGTTTGATAATTTTCCGGAAATGCATTAAAATAATGGCTGCAAAATGGTTATGATACTGATCACAAACTTTTATCCTGCAAATGTTCCAGTTTTGATCTCTAAATTTCCTTATTATCACATTAATGATATAAATTTTGTGGTTTTTTGTTTTTGTTTCCAATTTTTCTCTAACTGACTGAGTTGCTTATTAGTTTTCCATTGTATTTCAAAAATTATGAAATCTTGTAATCAATTTTAGAAAAAAATGTCAGAATTAAATCTCAACTTCATTTAAGTTTTATCCAAGAAATTTTAAATGGAACTCAGACAAAACTCCAAAATCATTGTGAAAAAAAGTTATACATGCGGTTCTCGACCGGAAATTTTTGCTATAACCATATATGAGACTCTTTCTGAATAATAATAAAAAAAAAAATAAGTTTCTTCAGTGCATAAACGTACATATAGGCAGTTTTTGCACCAAAGAGGATAACCGACAGGCAAAGTATACCTTTCTTTGGTTACCATTTCTCAGGCAGGTAGCAAATGATCACATACTTCAATAGCACAATTATGGCGATAGACAAACTTGTAAACTTTTTTGTTCGTAATCACAAACAATAGCTCAATTAGAAAAATAAGTTTTCTATTTGATTATCAAACGTCAGGATATTGTATTTAAAATTACGCAAAGTTTTGGATAGAAACACTTGAGTCCAAATTAGAAAGGATTATGTCCGGCTTTTTCAGATGGTTGTATAACATAGCTCCTCTAATTTTCAATAATTTTTGCGCAAACTTCGTTTTGACTGGATTTAAATTTAACAGTTTCTGATCACTTGATGTGGTTTTACGGTTATTCGCGCATTCAATGAGAAATTTTGAAAAGTATTCTGAGTCAAACAACCTTTTGATTTCAATGTAAACTTGAGAAGATCAAATATATGCAACTAATAGACATCTAAAACTTAATCTTTGACGAAAAGTTGGCGCTAGATTCTAATTTGCTTTTAAATTTAATGGATCTTGAAAACTTTTTTTGAAGTAGCTTGATTTCGCTTAAATAAGTTTTATTCGCGCAACTATAGACCAAAACTCCATTTTGAAATTTAGGTTTAATATGTAAGCCATAAAAACGCAGTAGCAGAGATTTGGTTGAAAAGTATCTGAGTCTAAAAGATAGTCCTACTAATTTGGACACAGCTGAACAAACATAATTTATGTGAGACTTGAAAGAATTTTCTTAAAGTTTACCTACCGGCCTTTTATATTCAATCTTTATTTAGCTCATGATTTTATAGGATCCACCGTTTTTAAAACTCAAACTGGCGGTAATAGGATCAATGTGGGGGTCAAAATTCCTTGCAACATCGGGATGGACCATTTCCAAACGGGCTTTTTGAACGTTCATTAAGCGACCCTTTAGAACACAAATCATTCAAGCTGTTCCCGTGAAAACACAGTAAACCGTGTATAGCAGATGACCCATAGTCACTTGGGTGCTTACTCATTTATTTGAGTTCAGAGGCTTCGAAAAATTGTCTAAAAGGCAAACGCAATGCAAATGTTTTGTTGGAATCCCTTGAAGAATTGAAAGTTGATATTCTCTAATAAAATGTACTAAAACTATCTAATCCAACTTAAAATAAATAAAAGGTAAGAATTCGAGTTGAATTAAAATGTGTGTTATTGCTAAGTGAGACACAAATAGCACTGACGCTCGCTCACTCCGAAGGAGGTCACTTGGGTTAAGTCAAGGTCATATAAGACCGGTTAATTAAAAAATGTAATTGAATAAGAACAATCACAACATTCTCTAGCAATTGGCACATGTGGCGTGTTAGCAGGCAGCAAGGCCTAGTTTTGAAAAAAAACCTGCCTAGACTTGCCGGGCAACCAGCCTAATTTTATGTCCATTTGCCAACCTAAATAAAGTGTTTAATAGCTTTACTATCATCAATTGTTTCCAAACTTAGTGTTAAAATTAGTATGAAACAGCTTTTAAAATCAGAAAAGTTGGAAAGAATGAACTTTTTTATAGTTGTTTGAGCTAGTATAATTTTCACAAAAATTATTCATAATTGTTTTGGCAATATTGCTTCATTGGTATCATGGTATCATATTAGCATGCATTTTTTTTGAGAAACTGTTCCCTAAGTTCAATTTCAAAAAAAAAGCATTCTAATTAAAGAAATTTATATTTGTAAAAACCTCGATGCCTTAGTGAAAACACGTTTCTTAATGCACTATTTGACATCAGATTTCATTGCAAATCAAACAACAATTTTCTGAGATTGCACCGACAACTATAGCTCAAAAATTATGATCTTCTTCAATTACTTCTTTTGATAACATTTCACATCAAGAATTCGGATTTTTGTGAACATCCGTAAAAAAAATCAAAACATATTGCCGAAACTAGATTATATCAAGAGGCATTCATTATTATTTCTTTTCTTTGATGAATATTGATTATTGATAAATTGCTAATCATTTTCAACTTCAATTTATTAGCATATGTAGCTGCTTTATTCGTGACCAGTGTTTGTTGGTTTTTAAGCTTGAGTGACTCAAGCGATAGCGCATGAGACTCAAAATCATTTGATTGCAGTAGGTCGCAGATTCGAATCCTACACGTAGCCAAGTTTTTGCTAATTCCAGGCTTATTTACCTTTTTTCTTGTTGAACTTGATAGAGCTGCTTTTTGGTCGTGTTCTTGTGATTGTTTGTGATGCGCAGCTTCACCTCTTTGTAGAAACTTACCACGACTGGGCTTATATGGGCTAGATTTTGCATTATACGAAACTGCAATATAAAAACATTTTGCGACATTTTTACACATAATTAATTTATCAGTAGTTCTTATGTAATTTTTAGTAACAACCAGCAAAAAGTGTTCAATAAAAATGGAAAAATATTAAAAAGCAGTAACTCTGCAAATGAAAATGATAATTCAATTTTTCAATATTTAGTCCCACAAAACTACCGAATGCTTTCTTCGGTTTGAAAAAAAACCAAAAATCAGCTTTGTTTAGTTATAATTGCACTACATTGGGTATCATGTCTGCGCAAAATTCATTTTATGATAAAACGAGAAAAAATTTTAAAATGAAATGACTCACTTCACTTTCAAATTGTACGAGTAGTGAAAAATACCAAAAATCAGAGTCAGAGTAAAAAAACTAAAAATCAGCTTTGTTTAGTTATAATTGCACTACATTGGGTATCATGTCTGCGCAAAATTCATTTTATGATAAAACGAGAAAAAATTTAACAGTGAAATGACTCACTTCACTTTCAAATTGTACGAGTAGTAAAAAAAGCCTCTACAAAACATATGAAAAGAAAAATTATTAAAAACCTTATCTGTTTAATGAGGTAAAGTCAAACTGTGGAAATTTTTTTATCACTGAGAGTTTCTGCAGAATTGCCACATGGCTATCAAGCTATCAATTTGATGCACAAAGTAAATCCTTATGCTCTCCTTGATTATCAAAGAAAAAGCTATCCAAATAATCGAACTTTAAATTTGAGTCAGGCTCATCGTTGTTTTTGAAAACAGATTTTTAACGAAATAAGATTACCTTAAATATTTGAATGTTCTTCTGAGCATAAAGCTACTTTTTCTTTTTATTGAATAAAAAAATTTCCCCTGACAATTTTTTGCTTAAAGTTGGGGATAATTCATAACAAATAAGCTTGGATCAAATCAGCAACAAAAAACTTCTGAAAATTTTTAACAATTTTATTTTTTAATAGGAGTATTTCTATAATTAATCTTCTGAGATCTGATTTGATCTGGAAAAAAAAACATTAAGAAGAAATAAAGAATATTGCCAAAAAATCTGGAAGCATCATCAACCAATTTTTTGTGTTAATCCTTGCCTTTTTTGGAATAAATAAGTATCTTGTACTATTTTCATAGCATAGTTTACAAAAATATCAAAAAAATAGCAGAAAAAAAACCCCGTAAGGTAATTTCACTTCTTTTCTTTTATTATAAATGGCCGAATTATCGCAAAATTTCTATAAATTTTTATCTGAGCTAACCATCAATCAAATTGCTTAAAATTTTAGCCTGTGTCTTTTGCATCAAAGAAAAATTGGAAAAAGGCTGTTTTAAATTTGAATTGAAATACTGAGAAGAAAGACATATTTTTGTCTGTAAAACTAATCAAAAAATTTTTCTTTTTGTTAGAAGTTTCCAGAAACATGGAAAAAAAAATATTTTCAATTTTCCAATCCCCCACATTTGAAATCAATTGCAGAAATACCGAACAGTCACTACGTCCAACAAACTCATTTGCAGACTTTTTCTGAGTCAATTCAGTTTGATAATGGTTCAAATTGCTTCAACCAGTTGGCGAACTAAGAACTTTTGGGACCAGTTTTGACCAACTGTCATAAGATGGCTTTTACAATTTGAGCTTGAAAGATCACAGTTGAAAAAGTAAGAACTTATTACGAAAAATACTTATGAGTGCTATATCTTATCTGAAAAAAAAAGATCTCCTTGAGTCAACCGGAGATATTATCAAAGTAAAAAATGAATTATCACTGTCAACAATTTCAAAATTTTCCTTAGATAATACCTAATTCAAAATAATGATGCGGAGAGATATGTGTTTTTAGTTCGATTAACTCCAAAAACTGAATCCCAAGTTTGGCTTGCATTAATTGACAAATAGCTGGTAATCAAGAAGATTTTTTTCTGATTTCCACATCTGTTCCTACTAGTTTGAATCATGTCGCAATTCAGTAAAGTCAGAATCTTGATCTTTGAAAATGAAAAATGTAATGAAGTTCGATTTCTCAAAAAAGCGGGATAAAAACTTGGAGATGCTCAAATAAAAAGCAAATCAAAGAAAAAGCTATCCAAATAATCGAACTTTAAATTTGAGTCAGGCTCATCGTTGTTTTTGAAAACAGATTTTTAACGAAATAAGATTACCTTAAATATTTGAATGTTCTTCTGAGCATAAAGCTACTTTTTCTTTTTATTTAATAAAAAAATTTCCCCTGACAATTTTTTGCTTAAAGTCGGGGATAATTCATAACAAATAAGCTTGGATCAAATCAGCAACAAAAAACTTCTGAAAATTTTTAACAATTTTATTTTTTAATAGGAGTATTTCTATAATTAATCTTCTGAGATCTGATTTGATCTGGAAAAAAAAACATTAAGAAGAAATAAAGAATATTGCCAAAAAATCTGGAAGCATCATCAACCAATTTTTTGTGTTAATCCTTGCCTTTTTTGGAATAAATAAGTATCTTGTACTATTTTCATAGCATAGTTTACAAAAATATCAAAAAAATAGCAGAAAAAAAACCCCGTAAGGTAATTTCACTTCTTTTTTTTTTATTATAAATGGCCGAATTATCGCAAAATTTCTATAAATTTTTATCTGAGCTAACCATCAATCAAATTGCTTAAAATTTTAGCCTGTGTCTTTTGCATCAAAGAAAAATTGGAAAAAGGCTGTTTTAAATTTGAATTGAAATACTGAGAAGAAAGACATATTTTTGTCTGTAAAACTAATCAAAAAATTTTTCTTTTTGTTAGAAGTTTCCAGAAACATGGAAAAAAAAATATTTTCAATTTTCCAATCCCCCACATTTGAAATCAATTGCAGAAATACCGAACAGTCACTACGTCCAACAAACTCATTTGCAGACTTTTTCTGAGTCAATTCAGTTTGATAATGGTTCAAATTGCTTCAACCAGTTGGCGAACTAAGAACTTTTGGGACCAGTTTTGACCAACTGTCATAAGATGGCTTTTACAATTTGAGCTTGAAAGATCACAGTTGAAAAAGTAAGAACTTATTACGAAAAATACTTATGAGTGCTATATCTTATCTGAAAAAAAAAGATCTCCTTGAGTCAACCGGAGATATTATCAAAGTAAAAAATGAATTATCACTGTCAACAATTTCAAAATTTTCCTTAGATAATACCTAATTCAAAATAATGATGCGGAGAGATATGTGTTTTTAGTTCGATTAACTCCAAAAACTGAATCCCAAGTTTGGCTTGCATTAATTGACAAATAGCTGGTAATCAAGAAGATTTTTTTTCTGATTTCCACATCTGTTCCTACTAGTTTGAATCATGTCGCAATTCAGTAAAGTCAGAATCTTGATCTTTGAAAATGAAAAATGTAATGAAGTTCGATTTCTCAAAAAAGCGGGATAAAAACTTGGAGATGCTCAAAAAAATTTTGTGAACCAAAAATGCGATGACCTAATTGCGGAGAAAAAACTGGATCATTTACATTCATTCTAGCCTCATGAATGAAAAAAAAGATGGTACCGAATACACGCACACAAAATCCGCAAAACTAGCTATTACCGCAAAATTCGCAACAAAAGACAATGCCTAATTTCATAAGAATAAGATAATTCACAAAAACCAGCAACTCGTATAAGACTCAAACAAAAATTGAATTCTTTCGTTACGAGGCCAAACTGTGCACTAGATAGGAGCACAATTTTGTGTTTGTATGTTCCTGGATTCCATAGACAACTCTTTAAATATGTTAAAAACTTGTCGGAACGATCAAAGGAAATTAAAGAACAAAAGAAGAACGAAGGGAGCATCCTTGTTGCGGAATCCACTTACAATGCACAAAATGCACAGCTTGGCCTCGTAATGTTTATAATATAAGCGTGAAAGAAAAGGCGGTAAAACATCAAACTCTTTACGGCAACAAAACTTTTTTTAATTTTAGAGTCTTTTATAGACAAATTTAGTTGAAAGGGCGTCCAGTTGCTTGTTTTGACACTTTTGATACTTTTTTTGAAAGTTTCCGATATCCTTTGTTGCAATTGTTTATTTTTTGAGAATTATAATTATTTTTTCAGATTAAAACGATATGAAACAAACTTTGTAGCAAAAATATAACCATGGTGAGTTGGCGGTTATTTATAACAGCACTCAGAGAATATATTTCAAAAAAAAATAACATTGGACAGCTTTTAAATGAGCCAACAGCCTGCCAACTTGTGCGTCTGTCAAAAATATCCAACTTTGCTTCGTGAATAAAAAAAGTTGGCCGAATTCCCCCGGCTTTGAATCATGAATCAAAATGCTCCTTTTTTGGAGTTAATTGAAGTTTCTTGGGCTAAAAAAACCGTGGATGTTGTTGAAGTTCAATAAGATGAATAGAACAGGGATCTTCCTGCGTGTTTTGCGCACTTTCATTTGGTTTTATTGCTTCGCACTAAAATATTTTATATAAGTTACGATTTGTTTTACGACAAAAAACAACTTGACCTTCAATGAGAAACAGTCGGTTCTAAACTGCTCTTTTGCTTGCCACGAATTTAAAACATCGCAAACTTATTCAATGGCGAATTTCAATACTTTAATTGATGAAATAAAAGATACAGTAAATATTGATCCTAAATTGAAAAGCCTATTACAAGGGCTAATTGAGAATGTAAAAGGTAAGGATGATATCATTGTTGAATTGCAAAATCGGGTGCATTTTCTAGAGAATAAAACTAATGAAATGGAAAGATATAGCTCAAAAGATTGTGCTTTTGCAAAATTTACCTTTACGATCCAGAAATTTTACCCAAGATGTCCTGGCCTTTTTTAACGAAGTTATGGACGTGGAGGTGAACAGCTACGACCTGAAGGCATGCCATCCCCTCGGTCCTGTGAGTCAAAACCAAAAATGTGTGGTTATAGTGAAATTTGTCTACTTTGATATAAAAAACTGAATTTATGGCAGGAAAAAGATATTGAACGATTTTTTGCACCCTGTAAATAAGCAACCAGTGTATATAACAGAGAGACTTACTCAACGCGGTTCAGAGCTTCTTGATTATTCTCGGGGTTTGGGAATGTACACAGTTACATATAATTGTGCTCCTCAAGTTTTCGTTTCAAAAACAGATGGTGGATTTCAAAGATACAACTTAGTTGATATTAAGGATGCTGATCAAATTTTCAAAAACAAGAATCCAATGACGGCAAGACAGGCAAATAATGTTAGAAAACAAAATCCTCGTGTGGTACAAAATAATCAAAACAACTTTTCTCGCCCTCCTATTGTTTCAGTGAGGAAACGTGACAGAGAAATAACCCCAAATAATGAGGAAAGAAATCATCTGATGGATGAATTGTACAGTAGGGTATCGGATCCCGTCAAATTGGTGCAATTTGTGGAATCACTTCAAAGAGATTCTCCACAGTCCAAATTCCTCAACAACGGAAATAAAAATCATGAAAACGATTCTGATTAGTGGCAAAAGCATTTCAACTCTATTTACAGTTTTTTGCCGTAAATCTCTTTTGTTTCAGCGAGAATTTTTTGCGAGATATGACTGACCTGACAACAACGCAAACAGCATTTTTCCTAAATGTTCAATCCATAAGAGCCCATCATGACCAATTATCAGTTTTAATTGAATCCTTTGATAACAAGCCTGCATTAATTGGGCTGACTGAAACATGGCTCTCAGACAATGATCCTATTGGCATATATAACTTGGAAGGTTATGACAATATTGTCTGTGCAAACCGCATAAACGCTAGAGGTGGGGGCGTTGCAGCTTTTATTAAAACTGGCCTTAAGTATAGTTATTTTAAATTACCAGTCAGTTTGGAGCTCATCGTTATCAAAATGTGTTTTGTCGATCACACTACACTAAATGTTTGCATAATATATCGTCCACCAAATCTCAAACTAGAACTTTTTTGAATTTATTTGAAGCTTTATTGCTTCAATTGAAAGCATTAAGCGGTGAAATTTTGCTAATGGGCGATTTAAATGTCGATATTATAGGTAACCAGCGCAACTTTTTTTGACTCAATAAAACTCGGATACTGAACTTAGTAACGGATATCAGTGGAACCACAAAATATTCACCAAACCTAAAGTATATCATGAATTATTCAAAGGCGCCGTTAATTACACTTCCTCTTTCTATGATAATTGGTCAAATTACCTGAAAGTTTACCTACCCCATCAACCAATTTGTATCAACCAAGTTTTTATAACAAGTCTGGCACCAAATAATTATCATCAATCGAATTGTGTTCAAATTATTAGAAATTTTTATAATAAGTTTGGCATCAAATAAATATCATCAATCAAATTGTGTTCAAAGAAGAATTGAAATTGATAACTTTCGCTGAAATATCTTTTTGTGTAAAACTGATTTAAAGCTTTTCTTTTTTGTAGCAGTTTTCGCAAACCTGGAGCAAGAAGGTCTTTTAATTTTCCATTCACCACAACTAAAACCTATCGAAAACTTACCGAACAATCAATACAATAGATCTAGCAATTTCAAGTTCAATTTTTTTCAGAGTCCGCCTTAATATGCTAATTGTCTAAACTAGTTCAATCAGTAGTCGAACCTAGATATTTTGACCAGCTTGCCTTGGTTTTTTACAACTTCATTTTGAATATTCGCAGGGAATCAACTCTGAATTTATAGCATGGAAATACCTATGGGGACTTATATTTGAAAAATGATCCAGAGTCAATTGGACACGTTTTTCGTAAGTCGCGCCAAAAAGCTTTTAATTTAATTGCCCTCAATCTTTCTAGCCATAAGAGACATGAAAAAAAAATTGAATATTGTATCTAAAATTACTTATGGAGTTTATGCAAAAATAAAATTGAAGGCCCGGGATTTCTTGCCAGCTTAGTTTGAATGATTCTCAAAAATCAGCCCAACATTGGTGGCTCAGCGCCAGAAGCTGACGGAACAGATTGGTTTTTTCGATAGTCAATTCAATGATATCCTATCGAAATGATTTAAATTTCAAAAAGGTAACATTTGATTTTTAGTACGAAGATCGAGATCTGCGACTTCAGAAAAAAACAGTATTTTGGTAAGTTGTGCAGCTAAATTCTTTTCTTAAGTAGCGCCGCTAAAGTCTTTCATTATATTTTTCTTCCTTTTATTTTGTCAATCGCTCTGTCTGTCGTTTTTAGGTCGCGCCGTCAGTCATTTCTTAAATCTCGCCGTCAGTCATTTCTAAAATCGCGCCGTCACGTTTTTCGTAAGTCGCGCCAAAAAGCTTTTAATTTAATTGCCCTCAATCTTTCTAGCCATAAGAGACATGAAAAAAAAATTGAATATTGTATTTAAAATTACTTATGGAGTTTATGCAAAAATAAAATTGAAGGCCCGGGATTTCTTGCCAGCTTAGTTTGAATGATTCTCAAAAATCAGCCCAACATTGGTGGCTCAGCACCAGAAGCTGACGGAACAGATTGGTTTTTTCGATAGTCAATTCAATGATATCCTATCGAAATGATTTAAATTTCAAAAAGGTAACATTTGATTTTTAGTACGAAGGTCGAGATCTGCGACTTCAGAAAAAAACAGTATTTTGGTAAGTTGTGCAGCTAAATTCTTTTCTTAAGTAGCGCCGCTAAAGTCTTTCATTATATTTTTCTTCCTTTTATTTTGTCAATCGCTCTGTCTGTCGTTTTTAGGTCGCGCCGTCAGTCATTTCTTAAATCGCGCCGTCAGTCATTTCTTAAATCGCGCCGTCACGTTTTTCGTAAGTCGCGCCAAAAAGCTTTTAATTTAATTGCCCTCAATCTTTCTAGCCATAAGAGACATGAAAAAAAAATTGAATATTGTATCTAAAATTACTTATGGAGTTTATGCAAAAATAAAATTGAAGGCCCGGGATTTCTTGCCAGCTTAGTTTGAATGATTCTCAAAAATCAGCCCAACATTGGTGGCTCAGCGCCAGAAGCTTACGGAACAGATTGGTTTTTTCGATAGTCAATTCAATGATATCCTATCGAAATGACTTAAATTTCAAAAAGGTAACATTTGATTTTTAGTACGAAGATCGAGATCTGCGACTTCAGAAAAAAACAGTATTTTGGTAAGTTGTGCAGCTAAATTCTTTTCTTAAGTAGCGCCGCTAAAGTCTTTCATTATATTTTTCTTCCTTTTATTTTGTCAATCGCTCTGTCTGTCGTTTTTAGGTCGCGCCGTCAGTCATTTCTTAAATCGCGCCGTCAGTCATTTCTAAAATCGCGCCGTCACGTTTTTCGTAAGTCGCGCCAAAAAGCTTTTAATTTAATTGCCCTCAATCTTTCTAGCCATAAGAGACATGAAAAAAAAATTGAATATTGTATTTAAAATTACTTATGGAGTTTATGCAAAAATAAAATTGAAGGCCCGGGATTTCTTGCCAGCTTAGTTTGAATGATTCTCAAAAATCAGCCCAACATTGGTGGCTCAGCACCAGAAGCTGACGGAACAGATTGGTTTTTTCGATAGTCAATTCAATGATATCCTATCGAAATGATTTAAATTTCAAAAAGGTAACATTTGATTTTTAGTACGAAGGTCGAGATCTGCGACTTCAGAAAAAAACAGTATTTTGGTAAGTTGTGCAGCTAAATTCTTTTCTTAAGTAGCGCCGCTAAAGTCTTTCATTATATTTTTCTTCCTTTTATTTTGTCAATCGCTCTGTCTGTCGTTTTTAGGTCGCGCCGTCAGTCATTTCTTAAATCGCGCCGTCAGTCATTTCTTAAATCGCGCCGTCACGTTTTTCGTAAGTCGCGCCAAAAAGCTTTTAATTTAATTGCCCTCAATCTTTCTAGCCATATGAGACATGAAAAAAAAATTGAATATTGTATCTAAAATTACTTATGGAGTTTATGCAAAAATAAAATTGAAGGCCCGAGATTTCTTGCCAGCTTAGTTTGAATGATTATCAAAAATCAGCCCAACATTGGTGGCTCAGCACCAGAAGTTGACGGAACAGATTGGTTTTTTCGATAGTCAATTCAATGATATCCTATCGAAATGATTTAAATTTCAAAAAGGTAACATTTGATTTTTAGTACGAAGATCGAGATCTGCGACTTCAGAAAAAAACAGTATTTTGGTAAGTTGTGCAACTAAATTCTTTTCTTAAGTAGCGCCGCTAAAGTCTTTCATTATATTTTTCTTCCTTTTATTTTGTCAATCACTCTGTCTGTCGTTTTTAGGTCGCGCCGTCAGTCATTTCTTAAATCGCGCCGTCAGTCATTTCTTAAATCGGGCCGTCACGTTTTTCGTAAGTCGCGCCAAAAAGCTTTTAATTTAATTGCCCTCAATTTTTCTAGCCATAAGAGACATGAAAAAAAATTGAATATTGTATTTAAAATTACTTATGGAGTTTGTGCAAAAATGAAATTGAAGGCCCGGGATTTCTTGCCAGCTTAGTTTGAATGATTCTCAAAAATCAGCCCAACATTGGTGGCTCAGCACCAGAAGCTGACGGAACAGATTGGTTTTTTCGATAGTCAATTCAATGATATCCTATCGAAATGATTTAAATTTCAAAAAGGTAACATTTGATTTTTAGTACGAAGGTCGAGATCTGCGACTTCAGAAAAAAACAGTATTTTGGTAAGTTGTGCAGCTAAATTCTTTTCTTAAGTAGCGCCGCTAAAGTCTTTCATTATATTTTTCTTCCTTTTATTTTGTCAATCGCTCTGTCTGTCGTTTTTAGGTCGCGCCGTCAGTCATTTCTTAAATCGCGCCGTCAGTCATTTCTTAAATCGCGCCGTCACGTTTTTCGTAAGTCGCGCCAAAAAGCTTTTAATTTAATTGCCCTCAATCTTTCTAGCCATATGAGACATGAAAAAAAAATTGAATATTGTATCTAAAATTACTTATGGAGTTTATGCAAAAATAAAATTGAAGGCCCGAGATTTCTTGCCAGCTTAGTTTGAATGATTATCAAAAATCAGCCCAACATTGGTGGCTCAGCACCAGAAGTTGACGGAACAGATTGGTTTTTTCGATAGTCAATTCAATGATATCCTATCGAAATGATTTAAATTTCAAAAAGGTAACATTTGATTTTTAGTACGAAGATCGAGATCTGCGACTTCAGAAAAAAACAGTATTTTGGTAAGTTGTGCAACTAAATTCTTTTCTTAAGTAGCGCCGCTAAAGTCTTTCATTATATTTTTCTTCCTTTTATTTTGTCAATCACTCTGTCTGTCGTTTTTAGGTCGCGCCGTCAGTCATTTCTTAAATCGCGCCGTCAGTCATTTCTTAAATCGGGCCGTCACGTTTTTCGTAAGTCGCGCCAAAAAGCTTTTAATTTAATTGCCCTCAATTTTTCTAGCCATAAGAGACATGAAAAAAAATTGAATATTGTATTTAAAATTACTTATGGAGTTTGTGCAAAAATGAAATTGAAGGCCCGGGATTTCTTGCCAGCTTAGTTTGAATGATTCTCAAAAATCAGCCCAACATTGGTGGCTCAGCACCAGAAGCTGACGGAACAGATTGGTTTTTTCGATAGTCAATTCAATGATATCCTATCGAAATGATTTAAATTTCAAAAAGGTAACATTTGATTTTTAGTACGAAGGTCGAGATCTGCGACTTCAGAAAAAAACAGTATTTTGGTAAGTTGTGCAGCTAAATTCTTTTCTTAAGTAGCGCCGCTAAAGTCTTTCATTATATTTTTCTTCCTTTTATTTTGTCAATCGCTCTGTCTGTCGTTTTTAGGTCGCGCCGTCAGTCATTTCTTAAATCGCGCCGTCAGTCATTTCTTAAATCGCGCCGTCACGTTTTTCGTAAGTCGCGCCAAAAAGCTTTTAATTTAATTGCCCTCAATCTTTCTAGCCATAAGAGACATGAAAAAAAAATTGAATATTGTATCTAAAATTACTTATGGAGTTTATGCAAAAATAAAATTGAAGGCCCGAGATTTCTTGCCAGCTTAGTTTGAATGATTATCAAAAATCAGCCCAACATTGGTGGCTCAGCACCAGAAGCTGACGGAACAGATTGGTTTTTTCGATAGTCAATTCAATGATATCCTATCGAATTGATTTAAATTTCAAAAAGGTAACATTTGATTTTTAGTACGAAGATCGAGATCTGCGACTTCAGAAAAAAAACAGTATTTTGGTAAGTTGTGCAACTAAATTCTTTTCTTAAGTAGCGCCGCTAAAGTCTTTCATTATATTTTTCTTCCTTTTATTTTGTCAATCACTCTGTCTGTCGTTTTTAGGTCGCGCCGTCAGTCATTTCTTAAATCGCGCCGTCAGTCATTTCTTAAATCCTGCCGTCACGTTTTTCGTAAGTCGCGCCAAAAAGCTTTTAATTTAATTGCCCTCAATCTTTCTAGCCATAAGAGACATGAAAAAAAAATTGAATATTGTATTTAAAATTACTTATGGAGTTTATGCAAAAATAAAATTGAAGGCCCGAGATTTCTTGCCAGCTTAGTTTGAATGATTCTCAAAAATCAGCCCAACATTGGTGGCTCAGCACCAGAAGCTGACGGAACAGATTGGTTTTTTCGATAGTCAATTCAATGATATCCTATCGAAATGATTAAAATTTCAAAAAGGTAACATTTGATTTTTAGTACGAAGATCGAGATCTGCGACTTCAGAAAAAAACAGTATTTTGGTAAGTTGTGCAGCTAAAATCTTTTCTTAAGTAGCGCCGCTAAAGTCTTTCATTATATTTTTCTTTCTTTTATTTTGTCAATCGCTCTGTCTGTCGTTTTTAGGTCGCGCCGTCAGTCATTTCTTAAATCGCGCCGTCAGTCATTTCTTAAATCGCGACGTCACGTTTTTCGTAAGTCGCGCCAAAAAGCTTTTAATTCAATTGCCCTCAATCTTTCTAGCCATAAGAGACATGAAAAAAAAATTGAATATTGTGTCTAAAATTACTTATGGAGTTTATGCAAAAATAAAATTGAAGGCCCGAGATTTCTTGCCAGCTTAGTTTGAATGATTATCAAAAATCAGCCCAACATTGGTGGCTCAGCACCAGAAGCTGACGGAACAGATTGGTTTTTTCGATAGTCAATTCAATGATATCCTATCGAAATGATTTAAATTTCAAAAAGGTAACATTTGATTTTTAGTACGAAGGTCGAGATCTGCGACTTCAGAAAAAAACAGTATTTTGGTAAGTTGTGCAGCTAAATTCTTTTCTTAAGTAGCGCCGCTAAAGTCTTTCATTATATTTTTCTTCCTTTTATTTTGTCAATCGCTCTGTCTGTCGTTTTTAGGTCGCGCCGTCAGTCATTTCTTAAATCGCGCCGTCAGTCATTTCTTAAATCGCGCCGTCACGTTTTTCGTAAGTCGCGCCAAAAAGCTTTTAATTTAATTGCCCTCAATCTTTCTAGCCATAAGAGACATGAAAAAAAAATTGAATATTGTATCTAAAATTACTTATGGAGTTCATGCAAAAATAAAATTGAAGGCCCGAGATTTCTTGCCAGCTTAGTTTGAATGATTATCAAAAATCAGCCCAACATTGGTGGCTCAGCACCAGAAGCTGACGGAACAGATTGGTTTTTTCGATAGTCAATTCAATGATATCCTATCGAAATGATTTAAATTTCAAAAAGGTAACATTTGATTTTTAGTACGAAGATCGAGATCTGCGACTTCAGAAAAAAACAGTATTTTGGTAAGTTGTGCAACTAAATTCTTTTCTTAAGTAGCGCCGCTAAAGTCTTTCATTATATTTTTCTTCCTTTTATTTTGTCAATCACTCTGTCTGTCGTTTTTAGGTCGCGCCGTCAGTCATTTCTTAAATCGCGCCGTCAGTCATTTCTTAAATCGGGCCGTCACGTTTTTCGTAAGTCGCGCCAAAAAGCTTTTAATTTAATTGCCCTCAATTTTTCTAGCCATAAGAGACATGAAAAAAAATTGAATATTGTATTTAAAATTACTTATGGAGTTTGTGCAAAAATAAAATTGAAGGCCCGGGATTTCTTGCCAGCTTAGTTTGAATGATTCCCAAAAATCAGCCCAACATTGGTGGCTCAGCACCAGAAGCTGACGGAACAGATTGGTTTTTTCGATAGTCAATTCAATGATATCCTATCGAAATGATTTAAATTTCAAAAAGGTAACATTTGATTTTTAGTACGAAGGTCGAGATCTGCGACTTCAGAAAAAAACAGTATTTTGGTAAGTTGTGCAGCTAAATTCTTTTCTTAAGTAGCGCCGCTAAAGTCTTTCATTATATTTTTCTTCCTTTTATTTTGTCAATCGCTCTGTCTGTCGTTTTTAGGTCGCGCCGTCAGTCATTTCTTAAATCGCGCCGTCAGTCATTTCTTAAATCGCGCCGTCACGTTTTTCGTAAGTCGCGCCAAAAAGCTTTTAATTTAATTGCCCTCAATCTTTCTAGCCATAAGAGACATGAAAAAAAAATTGAATATTGTATCTAAAATTACTTATGGAGTTTATGCAAAAATAAAATTGAAGGCCCGAGATTTCTTGCCAGCTTAGTTTGAATGATTATCAAAAATCAGCCCAACATTGGTGGCTCAGCACCAGAAGCTGACGGAACAGATTGGTTTTTTCGATAGTCAATTCAATGATATCCTATCGAATTGATTTAAATTTCAAAAAGGTAACATTTGATTTTTAGTACGAAGATCGAGATCTGCGACTTCAGAAAAAAACAGTATTTTGGTAAGTTGTGCAACTAAATTCTTTTCTTAAGTAGCGCCGCTAAAGTCTTTCATTATATTTTTCTTCCTTTTATTTTGTCAATCACTCTGTCTGTCGTTTTTAGGTCGCGCCGTCAGTCATTTCTTAAATCGCGCCGTCAGTCATTTCTTAAATCCTGCCGTCACGTTTTTCGTAAGTCGCGCCAAAAAGCTTTTAATTTAATTGCCCTCAATCTTTCTAGCCATAAGAGACATGAAAAAAAAATTGAATATTGTATTTAAAATCACTTATGGAGTTTATGCAAAAATAATATTGAAGGCCCGGGATTTCTTGCCAGCTTAGTTTGAATGATTCTCAAAAATCAGCCCAACATTGGTGGCTCAGCACCAGAAGCTGACGGAACAGATTGGTTTTTTCGATAGTCAATTCAATGATATCCTATCGAAATGATTAAAATTTCAAAAAGGTAACATTTGATTTTTAGTACGAAGATCGAGATCTGCGACTTCAGAAAAAAACAGTATTTTGGTAAGTTGTGCAGCTAAATTCTTTTCTTAAGTAGCGCCGCTAAAGTCTTTCATTATATTTTTCTTTCTTTTATTTTGTCAATCGCTCTGTCTGTCGTTTTTAGGTCGCGCCGTCAGTCATTTCTTAAATCGCGCCGTCAGTCATTTCTTAAATCGCGCCGTCACGTTTTTCGTAAGTCGCGCCAAAAAGCTTTTAATTCAATTGCCCTCAATCTTTCTAGCCATAAGAGACATGAAAAAAAAATTGAATATTGTATCTAAAATTACTTATGGAGTTTATGCAAAAATAAAATTGAAGGCCCGAGATTTCTTGCCAGCTTAGTTTGAATGATTATCAAAAATCAGCCCAACATTGGTGGCTCAGCACCAGAAGCTGACGGAACAGATTGGTTTTTTCGATAGTCAATTCAATGATATCCTATCGAAATGATTTAAATTTCAAAAAGGTAACATTTGATTTTTAGTACGAAGATCGAGATCTGCGACTTCAGAAAAAAACAGTATTTTGGTAAGTTGTGCAGCTAAATTCTTTTCTTAAGTAGCGCCGCTAAAGTCTTTCATTATATTTTTCTTCCGTTTATTTTGTCAATCGCTCTGTCTGTCGTTTTTAGGTCGCGCCGTCAGTCATTTCTTAAATCGCGCCGTCAGTCTTTCTTAAATCGCGCCGTCACGTTTTTCGTAAGTCGCGCCAAAAAGCTTTTAATTTAATTGCCCTCAATCTTTCTAGCCATAAGAGACATGAAAAAAAAATTGAATATTGTATTTAAAATTACTTATGGAGTTTATGCAAAAATAAAATTGAAGGCCCGGGATTTCTTGCCAGCTTAGTTTGAATGATTCTCAAAAATCAGCCCAACATTGGTGGCTCAGCACCAGAAGCTGACGGAACAGATTGGTTTTTTCGATAGTCAATTCAATGATATCCTATCGAAATGATTTAAATTTCAAAAAGGTAACATTTGATTTTTAGTACGAAGATCGAGATCTGCGACTTCAGAAAAAAACAGTATTTTGGTAAGTTGTGCAGCTAAATTCTTTTCTTAAGTAGCGCCGCTAAAGTCTTTCATTATATTTTTCTTCCTTTTATTTTGTCAATCGCTCTGTCTGTCGTTTTTAGGTCGCGCCGTCAGTCATTTCTTAAATCGCGCCGTCAGTCATTTCTTAAATCGCGCCGTCACGTTTTTCGTAAGTCGCGCCAAAAAGCTTTTAATTTAATTGCCCTCAATCTTTCTAGCCATAAGAGACATGAAAAAAAAATTGAATATTGTATTTAAAATTACTTATGGAGTTTATGCAAAAATAAAATTGAAGGCCCGGGATTTCTTGCCAGCTTAGTTTGAATGATTCTCAAAAATCAGCCCAACATTGGTGGCTCAGCACCAGAAGCTGACGGAACAGATTGGTTTTTTCGATAGTCAATTCAATGATATCCTATCGAAATGATTTAAATTTCAAAAAGGTAACATTTGATTTTTAGTACGAAGGTCGAGATCTGCGACTTCAGAAAAAAACAGTATTTTGGTAAGTTGTGCAGCTAAATTCTTTTCTTAAGTAGCGCCGCTAAAGTCTTTCATTATATTTTTCTTCCTTTTATTTTGTCAATCGCTCTGTCTGTCGTTTTTAGGTCGCGCCGTCAGTCATTTCTTAAATCGCGCCGTCAGTCATTTCTTAAATCGCGCCGTCACGTTTTTCGTAAGTCGCGCCAAAAAGCTTTTAATTTAATTGCCCTCAATCTTTCTAGCCATAAGAGACATGAAAAAAAAATTGAATATTGTATTTAAAATTACTTATGGAGTTTATGCAAAAATAAAATTGAAGGCCCGGGATTTCTTGCCAGCTTAGTTTGAATGATTCTCAAAAATCAGCCCAACATTGGTGGCTCAGCACCAGAAGCTGACGGAACAGATTGGTTTTTTCGATAGTCAATTCAATGAT
Organism: Symsagittifera roscoffensis; assembly: GCF_963678635.1. Classification (NCBI taxonomy): domain Eukaryota; kingdom Metazoa; phylum Xenacoelomorpha; order Acoela; family Convolutidae; genus Symsagittifera; species Symsagittifera roscoffensis. The sequence goes on from NC_087065.1 coordinate 52,378,459, forward strand.
ATCCTATCGAAATGATTTAAATTTCAAAAAGGTAACATTTGATTTTTAGTACGAAGATCGAGATCTGCGATTTCAGAAAAAAACAGTATTTTGGTAAGTTGTGCAGCTAAACTCTTTTCTTAAGTAGCGCCGCTAAATTCTTTCATTATATTTTTTTTCCTTTTATTTTGTCAATCGCTCTGTCTGTCGTTTTTAGGTCGCGCCGTCAGTCATTTCTTAAATCGCGCCGTCACGTTTTTCGTAAGTCGCGCCAAAAAGCTTTTAATTTAATTGCCCTGTCGGTTTTTTTTTGTAAATCGCTCTCGCTGTCAGTCTACTCTTTAGTCGCGCTGTAAGTTTTTTGGCAATGCTCGCCTCTTAAGTTTTTGTTGTATTTACGAGTCTTTTTTTAAGTCGCGTCGGTAAAATTTTCTCTTATGCCGCGCCGCAAAAATGTTTTCTCAAGTTGCGCCTTTTTTAGAAGTCGCGCCGTCAATTTTTCTCGTTAGTCGCGCTACTAAAGTCTTACGAAAAGACTGGCAGCACGACTTGTGAAAAAATCGACGGCACGACTTAAGGCAAGAAATTATCGGCGCGACTTACGAAAAGACTTTAGCGGCAAGACTTAAAATTTTTTTATCGGCATGACTTACGATAAAAGTTTAGCGGCGAGATTTAAGAAAAGACTGATGGCGGGTCTTACGGAAAGATTTGAGCGTCGCTACATATGAAAAGACTACGGTGCGAGTATGAAAAGACTGACGGCGCAAGTTCACAAAAAATGACGGCGAGACTTAAAAAAACTTGCAGCGCAACTTAAGAAAAACTTCATTGGCTCGACTTACGAAAAGGTTTTAGCTGCGAAATTTAGGAAAAACTGACAGCGCTATTTCCGAAAAATTGACCGCGCGACTTACAAAAAACTGATGGTGGGTTTTATGAAAAGATTTTAGCATCGCAACTTATGAAAAGACTGGACTGCGGTGCAAATATGAAAATACTGACGGCGCAACTTAAGAAAAAGCTTCATCGGCTCGACTTACGAAAAGATTTTAGCTACGAGGTTTAGAAAAAAATTGATAGCGCTATTTCAGAAAAATTGACCGCGCGACTTACGAAAAGACTGATGGCGGGTTTTACGAAAAGATTTTAGCGTCGCAACTTATGAAAAGACTGGACTGCGGTGCAAATATGAAAATACTGACGGCGCAACTTTAAAAAAATTGACGGCGCGACTTAAGAAAAAGCTTCATCGGTACGACTTACAAAAAGACTCAAGCTGCGAGATTTAGGAAAACTGACAGAGCTTTTTCAGAAAAACTGACCGCGCGTTTTACCAAAAGGTTTACGGCGGGTTTTAATAAAAGACCAACGGCGTGAGTTACGAAAAAATTTTAGCATCGCGACTTAAGAAACGAATGACGGCGCGTCTAAAAAAAAGATTTAGCGGCGCGACATAAGAAAGGAATTTTGCGACGCTAATCAAGAAAAAACTCACGGCGCGACTTACAACAACAGTGACAGCGCGACTTAAATAAACACTTTAACGGTGCGACTTAGGAAAAGCTGACGTCGCAACTTGACAAAAGACTGACGGTGCGACTTACGAAACGACTGACGGCTCTACTTAAGAAGAGATTATAGCGGCGCGAGTTAGGAAAAAATTCAAGCTGCACGAGTTACCTACCACCTTAGCGGCACAATTTATGAAAAAAACGGCGCAACTGGAAAAAAATGGCGGCGAAACCTAAGATAACTGACAGCGCAACTGGAAAAAAATGGCGGCGAAACCTAAGAAAACTGACGGTGCGACTTCAAAAAATACTTTGTATGACTTCAAAAAAATACTTTAGGAACTGATTGTTTTTAACTGGAGAGTAACGACCAAAAAAAAACTTATAAAAATGGCAGAATCCGATGAAAAGAAGATAAAAGTGTCATAGAAATTTTCTTTTTCGAGACAGGGTCTGTCTATCAGAAACGTTTTGAGTTGTCTTATTAGTTCTGAATCGATGTCTTAACCATCGGCATTTTTTATCACGGATGGTGTTAATGAGGTAAGTAGCTCCTGTACTTCTTCATCGGTAAATAATCTCGATTCGAGAATCTTTCCCGTCGGAATTTGTGAGATTATGGGGCTAGGTTGTCAGACTAACTGTGCGACCAAAATATTTCAGCAGTCCCTCGCGCTCTTCCGGAATATTGTCGCTGGCTGTGTCTTTATCTAAGCAAAACCAGGGGAGAATTTATTTTGTTTTCCCGATCCGGTCGGAATCTCGTATTCTTCTGAGTCGGTTTTCTGGATTCCTTGAGTTCGCTTTTGTCCTTGTAAGGTTATCCGAGGGAAAGATAAGCACGTCTTTTCTTGCGCTCACATTGAACCAATTTCAAACTATGATTTAAATCAGGAATTGTGAAACTACCTTTAAAAACATTTGGTTGTTTTGGACAATAGGAGTTCCGTAGGATTTTTCAGTTTGCGAGTTTCACTGTTGAGCTAGGAGAGTGAATAATTTTCTCGCTCAAAGGTCGGTAATCGATCTCCCCGTTCTTTCGATTTAAAACTTTTCAAAAAATTTTACCTTCCTTTAATAGGTTAGAAAGTGGAAGTCTCGTTGGACATTTCGTAAGGACTTTCTGAGTTGATGTAGGACCAGGCTCCGAGTAGTATCATTTCCCTTCCGGGTTTCGCTTTATGTTGTCCAGCGGATTGTCTAGGCATCCATCATCTACTCTGTCAGAAGCCGAGTGTTGTACTCTAGTTTTTGACAATCTTGATTTTCCGTTGTCTAAAAAATCATTATTATTTTGACTTATCAAAGTCTTCCAGATGGTTTTTGAAGTGTTTTTCAATGGTTTACAGTTTTTTTCTGATTGTTTTGTGCTCTGTAAATTCCATATGACTTTAGAAACTGAGTCGATTAGGGAAGGTTTTGTTAATTCTGATGGAATCTTTTTTTTTTCACTTTTATTTAACAGTATGTACAAGTTCTTCTACTAATCCGTGATCAGCTATTGTAAAAAGTAATATTTATTTTAATTGAATCTCAAAGTGATTTAAAATTGGCCCCTGTGAAACACGAAGCATTGTCAACCCAACCCGCCTTTAATTTGGGATTCCTTGAAGAAAATCAATCTTACTTTTAGCGGAAGTACTTGAGTTAATTTTCGCAGACGGAAGTTTCGAAAATCTATTTTTGCAAAAATGGATAATTTTACATCGGCCCCACGACGACTCTAATGGGCCTGCGATATCTAAATTTATTTATTTTTCATTTTATTCAAGGTCGGGAGGATTATTATAATGTTTTCCGAAATCAAGGGTTTAAAGTTTTTACCTACTTTTATACAATTCGAACAATTCTTCCCATGGAGTTGTATCGTCATTTCATTGTGTGGCTTTCAAACATCATATTTCGAAAGGAGTCTTAACCCAAATTGGTCTGGATGGATTTTATGAAGAAACTTCATGGCGGCTGTTCTTAGGACAAAGGGTAGGCACAACTTGTTGTCCAAGTGCAGTAATCCGTATGCAGTAAGTGACTCTTCATAAAAATGCTAGAAAAAACTGCCAAAAAAGTGGTTTGAATCTCGTTTTTCTCTTTTAGTGCTTTAATAATGGGATCTGGAATGTTGTTTTCTTTGGTAAGCCAGGCAACAATTTTACTTTTGAAGAAGGTATTTAATTCCAATGATTGTTCTGGCCATTTTAGAAAAACACGTTTTTTTTCTAGTGGGGATTAATTTGGAGATAAAGCTCAATCCATCTTCATATCGAAGGATGAGGGAGTAATTACAATTTCACAATTTCAATATTTAGATTAACCTCTTTCATAGTATTAGACCCCATAGAAATTTTTTATTAAACTTGAATGTACTGATAAAAAAACTAAAAGGATAAATATTGGAATTCAATACTTGAGCAATTACTATTTGAATTATGCAACGGAAAAGATCTAGTGGTAATGTTTTCAGAACGGAAATGTTCAAAATCGAAAATTTATATCTGGAACCAACTAAATTTTGAATACTTGCGATAATCTTATTGCGTAGTAATTTGTCGTTGTAACTTTCCTAAATTTGACCAATCAGATAAGGGTTTGGATGTGATATGTCTATTTGCGGATTATCTGATGAATTTATAAAAGAGCTAATTTTTAAAATTGTGGCCACCACGAACTCTTCGTTGTGTTTTGAGGGTGGAAAAATTTTTCCAATTAGAACTCTTGAAATTAAATCTGTAAAACCCATATCTTTGCCTGCTAGGTGTTTTATTGAAAAGTTGAAATTTAAAAGTCTTTCAACCCATCTTGTTAATCGGCTAGGATAAAGGTTGTTTCCATGGTTACCGGAGAAAAACAATTATAGTGCGTTATTGTCTGTGATAGTTTCGAATTCCGTCTGTAGAGACAACTTTTGTAGTGTTCAATCGCCCAAATAGCACCTAGAAAATCATGTTCGTTTGTTGAATATTTCACTTCGTGACCAATTAAAATGGGCTAACGAAAAAAACCATTATTTGTTCGAGCGTAGCGCTGAGACTTTTCTGCGAGGCGTCTGATTTTAGTATTGTATTTCATTTCCCGGTCGAAATGTGTGTTTTCGGTTAAATTAGCAAAATTGGATGTATTTTTCTCTAAAGTTTTTGTATGATTATCCGACCAAATCAATATCAATTTCTTGTTTATAATTTCTTAAGGGGCTTCCTAAAATTGCAAGGTTGAGTACGACTTTCGTAAATTGATTTCTCGATCCCAAAAATGAGCGCCATTCCTTCAAGCTCCGAGGGATTGGATAGGGATAGATTTTTTTGCTAAGATTTTATCTTTCAGTGCAATTACTCCTGATTTTGATATTTTAAGCCTAGCCAATTGATTCCTTGATGAAAAATTGTTATTTAGGCTTTTTGACTGCGGAATTGTTTTTGTCTAAGGTTGATAAAATACTTTCGACACATTTATATTCATCGAAACTTCCTTTAGAAGAAATTAATATATCATCTAGAAAAATGTTGGTAAAACTGTTTCAAAAGTTGGAGTCTTTACTGTTTGAAGTTCAATTGGCATATTGACAAGTCCTTAAAAGCCCGTTAAAAACTGATAGGTACCGGTTATGTTTCCTCCTACGATTCAAAACGTGCATTGTTTGCTTTTGGATTTGTCTAAATTTATTTGACTGTAGGCGTCTAAAATTGAAAAACAACCATTTTTCCGGCGGATTTCTCTGAAAAATGTGATGCAACGTTATCTACTGATTCGTGAATGTTTGGCATTTGATACTTGTTTTTGAAGATTTGTTGGTTGATGAATTACGAATCCAACACGAGCTTTATAGATTTTTCTTTCTTTCAGGTAATTACTATTGGGCTAATAAACCCATCTTCAGCCCACTATTCTAACTTTTTAACTTGACCTTCGAAGATTAGTTTATCGAGCTTTTTGCTTTACGCTGGGCGTAATCGTAACGGTACCCTTCTTCCTCTTAATTGTTTTGTTTTCAAGAGATAAGGAAAAATCGTAACTTTTGTTTGGTGATTTTCCAACTCTGTTTCGCCCCTGTCCATTGGTGATAAAAGAAACTGTTTTCTTGTAAGGCTATCCGTTGGATCTGATTGGTACAATATTTTGGTCCACGATCTAATTCGGGTCGTCCGTGAAGCCGCAGCAGAGATCTTTTTAAGTATAATCGGCTACGTTGATTTTCAAGTAAGGGTCGCGTAGTTTAATTTTGTGTATTAAGTTTCTTTTTAAGAAGCTTACTGGGCTTGCTGAGTTGACATGGGTATTTTGTTGAACAAAGTTTTTTTCCAATCCAAAATTCAGTAATTACAATGTCATTATCAATTTTTCTAATGTAATGTAATAATTATTCAGTGAATATAGTTCCGTCATTATCAATTATTGTAGTCACGTTTGAAACTAATTAGTGGTCGTTGTTGCTTTGTATTGTTTCCAACCATGCATTACGCCGCAGCATACTTTTATACATGGTTATTTACAGCAGGTTGATCCGACGGATGCAAAATTTCCGTATCTAAAACTTTGTCATTATTTACATTATTTATGTTCTTTTTTCTGGATTTATATGTGAAGTTACCTTCAAAATTACAAGGTGTACAAGTTGCGTCTTTCGACGGAAAAACGGGAAGGTGTCCCTTTACACATTTTTTTTTCACATTCCATGCATAAGTTTTCTCTATCTACGGCTACTGTTAATTCTAGTTTGTTAAAATTCCGGTAGTTATTTACAGTTTTATTTTCTACAGTTAACAAAAATTGAAATCTGATTGTCGTCTTCAAGTGATTAGAGATTTCCTTCTCATCTATTAAGGCAACATTTGGAGCTTCTTGAGGTGGTAAATTTTTGGCTATTAATTTTCTTTGAATTTCGTAGCCCCTCTTGTTGTTCAAAAAACTGTCGCGGATCCACTTCTCTTCTTCGCTAGATATATCACATTTCTTAGCCATTTCCGCTTAAGCACTCCAGAATTGTTCCAATCGTTCCTTGTCTTTTTGGCGTATATTAAGTAGCTTATAGCTTGCGAAAGTTACGTTCGGTTCTTTAAGAAAAGCTTTGTTTAAGAGGTCCCAAAATTCAGAGAAGTTTATTCCGAGAATTTTGACTTACCCTTACTGCCGAGTGCTTAGTAAAGCATAGAGCGGATGTTCTTGTCTGCTTCTCAATCCGTTGACTGTCTTGTTTTCTAATTTGTTTCTGGAGTTTTCGGATTCATCGAATCTTCTCCTTTTTTCTGCGTTTCTTGCTACTCGATCCGTTTTTGTCCTTTTCTTTTCGCTTTGGGGTTCTGCCTCTAGTTGTAGAATCTTTAGGTTTTGTAAATCTAAGGGATTTTAAAATTTTTCTAAATCGATGTTCTTTTCGACTAATAATGCCAATTGAAACATATCCCTCCAGCCTTCTCATTGAGTCGGGGGGTCGATCGTGTGGGTTTACCAGAATAGAGAAACCGCCTTCATGCGAGATTTGCTTACATATGACTGCGCATAATACAAAATACTATTGCTCTAGCTAAACAAAACTTAGAATAAATTAGAAGCTGAAAATATCGTTCAAAAAATATGCGTTACTTCCAACTTAGACACAATTACACTGAAGTTTGCTCACTCCGATGGAGGTCGCTAGCAATAGACAGTTCATACGAGACCAGTTAGATAAGAAAGAGTTAATCAAGTAAAGACAATCACAACAACCATCAACACAAATTTTTTTGCAAAGTTCATTTATGAGAGCTTTGATCACTATTGGATTCAAATATTCGTCTCAGGTATTCGAACACCTTACATCCAATGATTCCCTTCTGGTACGATTTTAATTTTCGGCCGACTGATCCTTAAGTTTTTCGAAAGCCGACTTTACAGCCCCGGTTTAGTATCTTTGAGATGTGAGCGAGCGCCAAAAAAAACGCAACCTTTGGGTGCAAAAATTTCAATAAATTGAAAAAAAAATTAAAAAGATCGGAAACTCGTATTTGTCAAGCCTGAAAAAAGTGGAATAATTTTTAGCATTAAAAAGTTCCTCTCTTCAAAAAATACTGGACCATAATTTTCTAAAATTTGTTGCTATCATTACCAGTAAAATCGATGAAAGTACAGTGCAAAATTGAAAGCTATCGCAACAACACGCTCAAACTTTCATCTTTAAGAAAAAAAGATTGCTGAGACAGTTTTCTGAAGCTAACAGACATCAAAAATTTAACATATTTTTTTTCTAGATTTACAGTTGTTTCTGTTGTCTTAGGGTGATAGTTGCTCGATATATTCGAAAACTACAAATGAATTTGTGACTGTTGAATTTTGTGAACGTAATACTCAAAATTCGACTGTCTTTCATTAGTTTTAGGTTAAATTGAACTATTTTCCAAGTTAAAATTGATTAATAGAGAAAAAATTAGTTAGGTTTTCTATCAACATCTGAAAATTAAAACTCTTTCATTATGCCCCCATTATGTTTTTTTTGGCTGAGCAATACAAGGAGTAGTTGTGTTGAACGAAACCGATGGTGAAGTGGTTGTGGAGTTGCTAATCTTTTTGTCTACCAATAGAAAAGCTTGAGACTTGGGAAATATTTCAATTGCCCCGAGAGTCTCCAAAAATTAGATATATGACTCAGTCAGGAGCAAAACTGTGATTTCCTGTGAACAATTGAACAGCTGGCTCTAGGTAGGTCGTTTGGCTATGCATAAACTTTAAAAAGATAAGTTATAAAGCTCGAAATAAAATGTTGCTCAGAATAATGGTAATTTTTGTTGAAGGCTTGCATGTCGCGGAAGCTTTTAAAAATGCCTTGGAAAATTAAAATGATGAAGCCTTAAAACACGGTCCAAAATTTTGCTCCAACTCTCGCGAGTAAGCTACTCCCAACAATCAAAAATTGCGCCAAAACAAAGTTTGGGCAGCAAGCTTGGGCAACGAAGTTTGGGCAAAAAAATACGGCAGCAATTAAATGTTTTTATTTAAAAAAATAGAATGGCAAGTGACACACCTTTCTGAAAAAATAGGGGGATGCGAAAACAAGTAGTGTATCTTACATGATCAGGCCACCAGCGGATTTAGGGGAGGGGGGAGCGGATCTTCCTTCTCTCTCCCCCTCCCTCAGTGATTCAACCCCCAGCCGACCCAAAGGATCCCCCTTTGTGCTATTTTGAGATATCCCTTTTTGGCTGACTCAAAAAAGCTATTTTTCCCCAATAAATCTTAAATATGGTCATGCTAAAAAAAGCTACTGAGTAGCTTTTTTAGCTACTGGATAAATTTTTTTCTTAAGGCGCCTGTGGCGCCAAAATATAGCAATTTTGAGGGGAGAGCGCGCGCCAAAAAAATTTGCGGCGCAAAAAATTTGGTCAAATAGGGGTCTGCATAGTTATTTGGGAGAGCGCAGAAAATCAATTTTGTCAACCTAAAAAGAAGTTCTTTGAAAGACCGCCCCTCCCCCTCGAGAAAATCCCAGATCCGCCCCTGGATCAGGCCAATATTTTCATTTAAAGGTGCTCCTCCAGATGACAAATACAATGGCTCAGATTCAGAATTCATAAACCACTGTATTCGAACTTTGCAAAAGGGGCATGCATAGTGAAAAAGAAAATATGTTATTTTGAAATCCAACTGAAGTAAAAGTTTTAGAAAAATGGGCAAGGATAAGTTTAAAAAAATACACCGGAGTGATGGCTTGCCCCCCAGTTTTTTGACGGGGGATTCGGAATTGTTTATGAAACATTTTGTCGACCTGTTTTTAGACCAGCGATTTCAAAAATTTGAGTTTTGCCGAACCTCAGAAATTCAGCAAAGCATATGTTCATATTTAGCATGACCATATTTAGCATTTTTTTGGGAAAAAATAGCTTTTTTGCGCACTTCTTAACAGATTTAGGCTGATAAGTTGCATTCGTATTTGCACCAAGGGAGGACTTTTTGAAAAGTTTAGCAACCCAAGATAAAAAAAGTTGGGCGGCTGGCCCCTTTAGACACACTACGTCTTAAGTCTAATTTTATAAATGTTGAATATCATCTCTTTTGTGCAATCAAGTCTAGTTCGAATTGTGTCCCAAATTTGATTAAGTCCCTCACAAAGCAAAGGAGGCTCTAAGAGCTCAATTGTTGTGACAGAGAATTAAAATGCTAATTGTGATTCTTGTAGCTGAATTTTGCTCAGATAAATCCCAATTTTATTGAATTTCCCCTCTTTGTCAAAATGACACTGTCTTCATTTCTAATTCCAGCCTCGGCCAAATTTTCAAAGAAGAGATTAAAATATTTCCAAATTCATCTTACTGGATTTGCTTTCAATAAAGTTCCAGATCGTCTTTTCTTAAGTGATCATTCTTGAAAAGATTTTTTTTCGGTTGCTTTTATTGAATTTGGTTCAACACTTTAGATTAATTTAAAAAGACAACTTGAACTGGCAATTTTGCTTGGAAAAATATTCATTTATTAAGAAACGGTTCCTGAAAACTTCAAAAAAACAGGATCTTATGTCCTTAAATTGATTCCATGTGTATATAACAAAAATTAGCAATTATAAAATCATCGACCTCTGAATAATTATACGGGAAACTATTGATTGGTGAAATTTTCAGGAAAAACTGCTTATATTTTCTTCGCAGAATATCGATTTTTCTGTTATCATTACTTTTCTGTGAGCAAAACGGTTTGTTTTTAAATATCAGTTTCAATTTTTCATCATTCTATCACAATTAGCTTTGGACTGTGACACTCTTCGTAAATTTCATTTCCGCGACTTGAAATTTTCAGTTGAACTTGTTTTTTTTTCTCATTTGAACTGATACTCTTATGAGTTCACTGATTTTCGATAAATTTTAATCTGTTAAATCGAAAATTAAACCAACTTGAATGATTGTTTTGTTTACTTCTTAATTTCCTTCTTATAAACATTGAAGAAAGTTCATCAAAGACTGCGGGAAGTCGAATTTTGAAGTGAGAGCGACCTAGCATAATCTGGAGCCTACCATTGCGTAAATGTTTACAATAGCCCGAGGCGTTTTCCAGGAACCGAGCAACATTAAAGTGGCAGACTTGCTATCGTTTTGAATGCAAACACTAACTGTTTACGCTAGGACGTTTCCGGCGTGACGGAATTCTCGAGATCAGCAATATTATAATGGCAGTTCAAACGTCCCCCGTGGAAAAATGGCAGAGTTAAAACTCTTCATGAAGTCTTTGAATTTGACAAATTTTGAACTTCATTTGTACGTTTTGATGCCCCGAAGCCATACTTAAACTTAGTGATTGTCTCACTTGCTGCTTAGCTGCAGAAAAGTTACAAATTTCAGCTTCGGAAGATTTACCAAAATAAAACGGCAAAAATTTACTAAATTTCACCAAAAACCAATGTATTCTAAACACTAATGCAAGATAGTTGAAGAAAATACAGGTTATAAAATTAATTTATCATCTTTTTCCGGAAACTGTTTCAGTTGCTAATTTTGTATAAATTCAACTTTTTTTGCACTTTTACAGGTTTATTGAATTTTTAACTGGCAATACTATCATAAAATCTGTTAATTTTGCCGTAAATTTGGGAGTTAATTATTCAAAATTTCGTTAAGTATTCAGGAAATACAACTACTTATCAGTTTGTAATTTATTGTAACATATTTCAATCTCCATCTTTTGAGCGTTACTGAAACTGCAAAAAATTAAAAACAAATCCTTTAAAATCAGCGATGCGATTGAATTTGTCATAAACTTTAAAGTATCTTGCTGCTAAAAAGGTTCCGGTAACATATGTTACAAAATCCCTTCGGAAAGCATAACAACTTGAACAAGTTCCAGTCTTTTGAGTGGATCAATTCACTATTCGACAAAGACAATCATTGAATGACTTTTCTTTACATCTGACAATCTGTTGAAATTTATTGCGATATTATACAACTTCTTTGTTACAATACAGATTAAAAAATCGGTCCGCTCGATTAAGCTTTGCAAAATTAATCTTTTTGTCCAAACACTAATTTGCGGATCACATTATATAATCTTCATTTTTTTTAAACTTAATTGACATCTTAATGAGAAAATGAAGATTACTTCAATTTTGAGCTTCGGTATTTCAGTGATTACTGTATTTAAGCAGTGTGTTACCTTGAACTGCCCCGCCTGGAATATCGACGCCCGTGAAAACATATGTTTTGTCGGTGAATATAATGAGCTCTCTAACATTATTGAACCTGAAAGCCAAAATTTTGTCGAAACAAATGCTCAAGTTTTAGAAAACATCACAAAAAACGTATGCGAGCTGCCAATTCAAACTATATGTGCTTTGAAACGTCAACATACATATCCGCTCCAAATAAAAAGCTTGAAACCTTTTTCGAATCTTCTTTTATTGGTAGTTAAAGATGAGTTTTTATCGTCACTGGAGCCTTCGGTCATTCTACCCGAACTTAATTCGCCAACTCGCAGTACGGAAGTCAAGATTAAGCTCATTCGGTTAATCGGGCAAATTGATCTGTTTCATCTAATTGATAACGTCGATCCGATTCACAGACCAGAAGCGTTGGCTATATTATCCAGAACTCCTAGAAGTATAACTCACTTAAACGAACTGGTCTACAAGCAGATGCAGTTGATTCTGACTAAAGGTTTCCGTTTCGACCAGCTGAACCTTTTTGGGGAAAGTTCGCAGTATAAAGAATACCTGAACAGCATTCTAACGGGGATTGAGACTGGATTTAAAAATGAACCTTTAAGCTGCTTCGAGAGCCAAAAATTATTTGAATTCGTCAAAAGCATGGTACAAGAGCGCAAGATGAACCCTCGCTTCTTCTATGACTATCAAAGGTCAGTTCTGGTTTGGGTCAAACTTTGGGGTCAAATTTTGCCCTGTGTCGGAACCCACGAAACGATCATACCTAAATCACGAGGCATGCAAATAGTCGAAGCACTCGTTAAGACGAATCCATCTACTGATTTTGGTGAAAATATGGGAGCTAATTTGTTATTGCAAACTTTGCAAAATGCTCCTGCAATAAACAAACACAATGGAGAAGACTTTGCTTATGATTCGATTTCTCATTTGTGGAAATATGCGACTTACGAACATTTTCGATACATTGAAAGAGCTCGGAAATATAAACAACGAAGTCTGGAAAGTCCGAGAACGATATACAACATGTTTTCACAGCCACAGAGCTTAGTTTTCACGATAAAACTAGCCGAACTTGAGTGTAATTTCCCAAAGGAGCTCTCATGTATTTGGTATTACAATTCCGAGAGCCGAGAGCAGACTTTACGATTCAATAACTTCAAGTCGGATTTGATCCCGATTTCTAGTTTATCATGGTCGGCTAAACGACAGATAGCGAATTTGATATTCACTAACCAAGTTACGGGTATTCCGATGACTAGCAAACTGGCAACTTTGGGAGGTCTTATTTCAGGCCTAGATATTACTTTACTTGTCAAAATGATAGTTAGATCGAAGCAATCTTCTGAAATCTCGAGAATTATTCTCAATGAAATCGAAAACAATGGTTCATATTTTAGTCATTTTCAGAAAAGTGTTCTAATTGGAAATATTTTGAACATAACTTCTGATGCAGCTAACTTGCCCGAAGATTTTTGGGAGTTTCTCCCATTTTCAAGTTTTCTACAAGCATCCAGAACTATTTCGAAACTAAACGTAAAAAGCATCCAAGAACAATTCATAGAAAAACCATGGAGACAAAAGCATGCTCAAGTTATCGCGAAAGATTTTGAACTTTCTGTCGAACGAAGGACGGACTTATCAATTTCAACTAGGGGAGCTTGGATTATGCCAACCGAAATTGAGCGATCCAAATTTTCTCCAGAAATTTTTAAATTCATTCAAAGCGTTTCAGCAAGCCAAAGTTCAGAATATGCCTTTCAGATAGCACAAAAAGTTCAACAATATTACTCTTCATTGAAAAACAGCGAGTTTACTTTTTCACTGATAGAAGCACCCATTTTGGCTTCTATTCCTGGAAAAGTTTTACGCGAGTTCTCGATTTCTGCTTTTTTGAGACAAAATTCATGTCGCGAATTGATTTCAAAAATAGCAAAATTAGATGATAATCACCGGTTTTCTAATGGGAGAAATCAACAGTTAGCCCATTTGTTCATAAGTAATTGTGGACAGGAGAAAAAGGAAAATTTGGGAAAGGAAGTTAGCGAGCAGTTATTATATAGTATGGGAAGCCTTGTATGCTATATTTCCCCAAATTATATCAGATTAACAGGCAAAAAAATTCTTCAAAACTCCCTGGAGCTTTTCGACCAGTGCTGCCTAACCAAAAATCAAAGCATAGCTATCAAAACAGTTCTTCTTGAAAACTCTAACGCACAAAAAACAGAAGAATTATCAAAAACTTCGCCAAAATTGAAGTACTTAAAATACTACAATTTATTTTGCCAAGTATTTGATTTTGATTTCTCTGTTTTCGAAATTGTAAATTCAAGCAGCAACTTGTTTATGACAACATTCGATGAAAGATCAGCTGTTTACCAGTTGGTCAATCAGGGTGGAATTCTTTCAGGCACCGAAAGGTCGGGAAAGTTCACGCCTAAGGATGAATGCGCGAAAAAATTCAAAGATGAAGGTCGTTTGTATGATGTCAAATTGTGTCACAAAAATGCAACTGAACTGATTTTGCTTATGGAACCGGAAACTCTCAAATGCAACACGTTAAAGATACTCGACCAAGGTGAGAACTTTTAAAGAGTTGTCGAACTGTTAGTTTTTGTAGCTTGATTATATTTTGGCCTTCAAAAATTTGAAAATTGAGGCTTTCTTGACTAATCTTGACCATTATTATTTGAATGAATGCTTGAAAAAAAACACTCTAAAAATTTCGAAGAAAAATTTTTGAAAAAAATGAATAGTAATGCATTTTTACAATTTTTTATGTACCATTTAAAATGAACACAATAATCAGAGTTTCTCGTTTTTTAGGAATTCGTTGGATAGACGCTAATCAAATCCAGGCCATGCCTCTTGACGAACTAAAAAACTGCCTCGACTACCTAGGAACCGAAATAGATCAATCACAAATTACGCACTTGAGTGAAACAATTCTGAAACGTTTAAGAAAAACCGGCAACATGCGCGAATTAAAACCAGAACAATTGAAAAACTTCTTGCCGTATGTCACTTCATGGGATCTAAGAAGTGATCGACTCTCATTGGCCGATTCTAGTTATGACGTAATGAACTTATTATCCAATCAGGTTCTTTCTAGAGATTCGTCGATACTTATTCAAAACTGTTCATTTCCCGAAAAATTTCATTCGCAATTATTCTCTTTTCCATCGGAACAAGAAACCCGGGCCTTCATACTATCAATGGGTGGATTGCTGTGTTATGAACCAGAAAAAGTAATCCCACTAGTTAAACCAAAATATATCAAAGATTTATCAAACTCGTTGAGTAATTGCCCGTTCGAATACATTGATAGATTATCAGTAGTGAAATCATTATTAGATGACACAGTTTTCAACATCCACGACATTGGTAATGTTGAAGATTTGGGAATATTTGGATACCAACTTTTGACTGACAACTCTATAACTGAAGTTGTGGACGAGCCTATGGTACAAGCGATAAGCTTGCAAGCGTTAGCCATTATGCCTCCAACTTATGTAGCCATGATGATACCTGAAAATATTTTTCTGAAGTTCTCGTTGCAACAGGCCAATTTTCTGTTTAAATTCAAGATTGAATTTCTAAGTTTGCGTCAAATTAATTTTCTGACCTTGACTCTAAACCGAAACGATTATATACAAAATTTTGACGACCGCTTAGATCCAATCATTTCTATAAGTGCGACTGAAGACCAAATAAGTCAAAATATCGACCATTTTGGAAATCAAGTGAGACAAAATTCGACAAAACTCTACGATAGACATTCAAACCTAATCTACGTGTACAGTGCTTCTTATAAATGTGATAGTTATTTTCTACTTTTCGTTTCTGTCTGTATCAAATGTTTATTTTAAAAATGCTTTATAATGGCTTAAATGAAATGAAATTGTCTTCAAATTGCATAGCAAAAATCGTATTTTTTTATTCATTCAATCTCAAAACATTTGAACGTTTTTTAAACAGATTTTTAAAAACAGAAATGTTAATTTAGCAAAATTGCCTTTGTGTGTGTGTGTCTGTGTGTCTGTGTGTGTGTGTGTGTGTGTGTGTGTGTGTGCGTGGAGGAGTTAGAATGGGGCTCAAAATTGCTCAAAAAGACGTGAGATGACAACTGCAAACCTGCAAGTACAAGATAATCCTCAACCACGCTCCCCCCGCCCAGTAAAAATATGGTGTTAATCTATTGGAATTCGATGTAATTAAGTTTTTCAAAACGCAGTTAGATAATTTATGGAAAAATGAATGGCAAAAATGAATTGATTATGCTTTTAAAGCTTTTTAAATAGCAAATCAAGCAGCAATGATTTTTTTGATCAGCGCAGAAACTAACACTGATGGAATATTCGGTGCTTCTTGCCCTGCATTCGGTTATTCTCGTTATATAGCTTCCTTTATAACAAGTTTCGGTGGCTTCCGTTATTTCTTAAGTCTCAAAGAGTGCGATGCGAATAAATCAGGGTCAATAAACATAATGCTGACCGATTGAAAAATAAGCAGACCCATGAACTTTCAAATATTGCAAAATCAGTGTCGGGTATCGGCAAAAACTTGATACTCCAAGAATACACATTTAAAAAAATAAACAGCAAAAACATTCAGGGCTGTACTGCTATAATTCATTTTTTGTTATTAATGATTTCAGTTTTGTGCAAAAGTCGTTCAGTTCACTAGAACGTGTTACGATGCTGTTTCGTTTGAAACTATCCATCATCATCTTGACTACCTGAAAGAAAACTCGTATAGGGGTCAAGAGTAACTTCATTTTTGAAAATTTTTCGCCGTAAATTGGATTTCAAATGAAATTTCAAAAAAAATTTCACGGTGAAGTTTTTGATTCAAACTTCAGATTATGTGATACAAAATTTACAAATGACAGCATGAGAGACTGAGAGACTCACTCTCATATTATGTTTTTTTTGCGAATTAAATTTTAGTTGAGCAACATAACTTGTCAATTATAAACCATAGCATAAAAAACTGAAAACTAAATTCAACATTATAAAATTTTTCGGCTTTTTGATTAATTTTGAGCATCTTTAAGCTCAATCCTTGCAAACTGAATATTCTGCTTAACTTTCACGGCAACAAGCTGCTCCTTTTTATCATATACGGCGTTCTCGCAATGAGATTTCCTTTGGTTGTAATTGTAGATTTTTTTACAATCAATGGAATCTAATTTGCAAACAATTTATTACGATTATTATTATTATATATCCCCTGATAAATGGCACTTTATTTTCCCCTAACAACACGAAAAATCGTTTTCTATGTGTCGGGTATCGGCAAAAACTTGATACTTCAAGAATACATTTTTAAAAAAATTGAAAAACAGCAAAAACATTCAGGGTATATCTGCACAAATTGTACAGCAAAACTTGGCTGTATGCTATAATTCATTTTTTGTTATTAATGATTTCAGCTTTGTGCAAAAGTCATTCAGCTCACTAGAAGGTGTTACGATGCTGTTTGATTTGAAACTATCCATCATTCAATAACTCTACCACGAGAAAAATCTCACAAGTGTAGATTGAGAAAATCATTTTTTCGCTGTCAAAGCGGAATAATCGAGGTTGTGTAAAATGACAAAAAAATGACTGAAATATGCAGCGGCCATCAACAACTATGTCGCAAACAAAGTTGTGCGAAGTTAGCTAAAGGCTTCTGGCAAGCACTTGCTCAAAATTGAAATGTTTTTGTCCGCCTTTCGAAGGAAGCGATAGAATATTTGAGCTTGGTTTAGTTTTTTGTTAGACTAACTTTGTCTATCAAGACAGCTCAGATAACCACACCCAAGGGAGCTGTAGCGTATGATGCGTTATATTTTTAAACTGATTTTGACTATCTGAAAAAAAACTCGTATAGGGGTCAAGAGTAACTTCATATTTGAAAACTTTTCGCTGTAAATTAAATTTCAAATGAAATTTCAAAAAATCTTTCTCGGTAACGATTATACTCAATATTTAGATTTGTGATACAAAAATTACAAATGACAGCATGAGAGACTCGATTTTTTTTTGCAAATTCAATTTTATTTAAGCAAGTATAACTTGACAATTATCAACTTAATTTAATTACCATAGCATAAAAAAACTGAAAAGTAAATCAACAATATAAATTTTTCGACTTTTTGGTTAATTTAGAGCATCTTTAAGTTCAATCCTTGCAAACGGAATATTCTTCTTAACTTTCACGGCAACCAAACGAAATCTCATAGCGAGAACGCCGTATACAGTGCTGATTTAAATTAACCGGACAAAAGGCGTTAAACTTGAAACTTAAAACGCGTTTTTCTCAAATTGGGTTGAGTTTAGGTGAAAACTTATGAAGACAAAACTTGCCTCAAATTTTAGCAGAATTAATATAGTGTAATTTATTTTGCAAAATTCGGGCCCGAAATTTTACCCCAAAAATGGGTCATTTTGGCTTTTCTTAGTTAATCAAAAATACGCCAAAGATACCCAGTCAATCTCAGTCATAATTATACCAAAGTGAGCCCCTTACGTAGCCTAACAAACTTTAAGAAAGGTATATTCTCCAAAACATTGTATAAGTTAATTTATTTTTGTTTGATAGACAAAAAAGGTCGTTTTTACTATATAAAACAGCAACTTTTTATTTAAAAACAATTTTTAAACGATTTGCAAATTTTTTTGGAGAATATACCCTTCTTAAAACTTAAAATTTGTTAGGCTACGTAAGGGGTTCATTTTAGTATAATTATGTCTGAGATTGACTGGGTATTTTTGGCGTAAATTTTGGTTAACTAAGAAAAGCGAAAATGACCCATTTTTGTGGTAAAATTTCGAGCCCGAATTTTGCAAAAAAATTACATCATATTAATTCCGCTAAAATTTTAAGCAAGTTTTGTCTTCATAAGTTTTCACCTAAACTCAACCCAATTTGAGAAAAACGCGTTTTAAGTTTCAAGTTTAACGCCTTTTGTCCGTTATAATTTCGTTTGGTTGTAAAAGTAAAAACTTTTACAATGAATGGAACCTAATTTGCAAACAATTTATTAGGATTATTGTTCCGACTTTCGATATGAAAGTAACGGAATATTTGTGCTCGGGGTGGGTTTTTTTTTCTTCAGACAAATTTCGACTTTTTAACTAGCCAATTTTGACGAAATTTTTTATATCATTCAAAAGGTATTGTTGTCCTGAGCTTAAATTTGAAAAAATATTTCACCTGTGATCATTTTTCGTAAAGTTATGGGGGTTTAAAGATTGCCATTTTGGCCAATTTTACCAATTTGGGACAATTAACGTGCGATATATTTCGCGCTATTAACGCGTAAGCGGAGATTTGATCCGTCTTAGAAATCGTTCCAAATTGGTTGAAAGAAGCTCATTTGCAATAATTGATTTGTTACAATGAGCGAAATCTATTCTTTTGTACTTTATATGGCGTATGGGGGGATGATTTCATTAAAAAACTTCAATTTTCAGAATCTTTTTTTTTCTTTTTTTTTGATATATTCAATTTTTTTTTGTCACTACTGCTTCATAAACCTTAAGAGGCAGTCGGAACATTCAGGGCTTCGCCCTGATACGAGCAGTCTTATTATTATTATAATCACCTGATAATTAAAACTTTTGTTTTCCCCTTACAGTACAAAAAATCGTTTTCCATGTTTTTCCATGATAGTATGCTTAACTTAACTGCGCAAATTTTTCTTTAAAGTTTGACAACCACAGCGCCAAAAAAACAAAAGTCAGGCCAGTTCTTATGCAAAATTTTATTGCATCCTGAGGTAATTATTAAAAAGCCTTTTTGTACTAACTGCCTAAAGCGACTTAACGTTAGGTTGCAGTGGCGTATAACACTCGCAATCAGAAGTGATATTTAAACTGGTTTCTAAACACTATCCATCCAACAACTAGTTTAGCAAAATATCCCCTGGATACTTTTTTATTGTTCCGACTTTCGATACGAAGTAACGGAATATTTGTGCTCGGGGTGGGTTTTTTTTTCTTCAGACAAATTTCGACTTTTTAACTAGCCTTTTTGACAATTTTTTTTTATATCATTCGAAAGTTATTGTTGTCCTGAGCTCAAATTTGAAACGATTTTTTCGTAAGATCATTTTTTGTTAAGTTATGGGGGTTTAAAGATTGCAATTTTTGCCAATTTGGGACAATTAACGCGCGATAGTTCGCGCTATTCACGCGTAAGCGGAGAGTTAATCCGTCTTAGAAATCGTTCCAAATTGGTTAAAAGAAGCTTATTTGCCATAATTGGTTTATTACAAGGAGCGGAATCTATCCTTTTGTACTTTATATGGCGTTTGGGGGGGATGATTTTCATAAAAAATTTCAAATTTTAGAAAAAAAAAATTTCATTTTTTTTATTTCATTGAATTTTTTTTATGTTATTACTGCTCCATAAACCTTAAAAGGCAGTCGGAACATTCAGGGCTTCGCCCTGATACGAGCAGTCTTGTTTGTTTTTCTGCTCATTATCACGACATCCTGATTGAATATTGCAATAGTGAAGCAGCTAACAAAGAAAGATTAAGTTTTGTTGCTTCTAGAAAAATTCAACAGTGGTGACAAAAAACTCGAAACGAGCTTTAATATTCGTGGAATAAGTATCTTTCGTTTTGTTTATCGTTCACAAAATTTAATTCACCGTAGCTATACAGTGGTAAAGTTTGAATCTTGACTTTGCTCAAAAATGAACCATGCTCAAGAACCAGCCAGTTATCTTGCTATAAACAAAAAGTCGTTGATTCCTTCAAGGATGCAAGCATATTAACAAGAATTAACAGATGTCAAAACAAAATCAAAATTATTCAACATTACGAATCAACTGACAAATTTATGAACAATTTGTATTCAAGTGGCAAACGAAGTATGCGATCGACTGAGGTCTAGTCTAGTCTGCCTTGCCTAGACCTATTTATTATCAATTGAGCATCATCAGTATAAGCTAAAATACGTCCTAGACCTATGGATTTCTTTTGCGTTTCGGATACACCAAAATTGATAAAAAGATGGGTTGCATAGCAGGGGCAGATCTAGGATTTTCTCAAGAGGGGGGGAGGGGGGCGGGTTTTCAAAAAATTTTCGAAAATTTTGTCGACCTAATTGATTTTTCGAGCTCTCCCAAGGCACTGTTATGTCCCTATTTTGGCCAAATTTTCTGCGCTGCAGGCAAAATTTTGAAAAAATAGGCCGAAAAAGGCGTTTTTACGCACTTTTCGGAGAATTTTGACCGAAAAATTGCGTTTTTTTCCCCCCTCAAAATTAGTATATATTGGCGCCAAGGGCGCCTTAAGAAAAGTTTTAAGGTTGGTCGGCCAAAACTGGATTTCTTAAAAGTACCAAAGGGGGACACTTTGGGTCGGCAGGGGGTCGAATCCCTGAGGGAGGAGGAGGAAAAACGTCCGCCCACCGCCCCCTCCCTAAATCCGCCCCTGCTGCATAGTCATGTGGTATCGAGAACACCCAATTTAGCGGAAGCAAATGCTAAAAGATCAAACTGGAGTTAACATGATTAAATTCTAACACCTAAAATTCTTCAAGAGGAGAGCGTGTTTGATGACTAAGTATCGAAAAAAAACCACCACCTCGATATTTTCTGAAAACTTTGTCTACACACCAGAAGGTCTACTATCAGGGTCTGCAGGTGTACTCTGGTTCACAGGAATGAAAAAGTCCGTCTGTCCGGAAATGATAGATGAAGCGAGTCGTATCTGGACATGTTGCATCTTTATTCACTTTCAGCGCAGTCGGATGACATTTCTCTGCAACCAGGCAACGCTCCTTGTAATCGCTCGCTGGGCCAACCTGACAATTTTATATAACAACAAGGATAGCCGGTTACTATGCGAGTGGCACAGAATGATCAGACCACAGTCTTATGAAAAAAAATGTTTTCTCAAATTGGTGTCGTTTTTTTTCTGCATGTTGTGATAAAAAAATCTGAACGAAACAAAAGAACTTAGGCATATTTGAGAGTCATAGTAGAATAGGTCAGTTGGAAAACAGTATTTAAAGAATAAAGACTAGAAAAACAAAAAAATAAATTTTTAAAAAATTCATAAATTTTTTCAAAATTTTTATCGGAAAATTTTTAAATTTTCAAGTTATTGATTCCCAAAATTGCGCTAAAAATTCCAAAAACTAACTTCACTTGAGTGAACCTAAGTTTTCACGGCTTGAATTAAGCTCAAATATGTTATTGCAATTACTCGCTACCTTACTAATTAGCTCGAAATTAGACCAAAAACCTGGTTTTTCTCGACACTGTGAAATTTTTTGTAAAGTTTTTAATGTACTCTGGTTCATTAAAAAATTACGACTGAAAGGGCCTTAATTTGAAAATTATTTTAACGCTCTCCAATGATTTTTCGTGGCAACTGATGTTGCATGGAAAACAAAAAGTTGAAAAAAAACTAAAACACTTCCAAATACAAAGTTCCTCGCCATTTTCAATGGTCGGATCAACTGTATTTTTTCCTTACTTTTTTTCTTTCTGTTGACTATGCTTAATGTTTTTTTTTGTTGCATTTGAATTTTTTGGTTTGAAAGCGTCAATTTCTCTGATTTTAGCTCAGACAACACTGTTTTGTCTATAATAACTCTAAGATTAAGCTGAAATATTTTAACTTAAATAAATATAATAAAAAATCCAGTAATTTTGAAAATCAGCATAATAAAACTAAACACTGCTCTTTTTTATAGGGAAACGGAAATTGCTTGCAAAAGTTTCAATAAAAAACTGAGTCAAGCTAATTGGTCCGTTATTAACGGCCAAAGCCAAATTTTGGTTTTTGAAAACAAAGTTAGAATAAAAGCAATGAAAAGTATTTAAGGGAACCTCGAGTATCCATAAATTTTGATTTATGGAAAACATTCTATTCAAACAAAATAAGAAAAAAGCTCCCATTAAAATAGCATGAAAAGCGTTCTTTCTATTAAGAGAAATCTCGAGTATTATTTTCTCATAAATTGACTTGTTTGACAACATTTATTTGCTTTTTTCTCCTCAAAGTTTTCGCAATTATATGTAAAGCGACTTTAATCTTCCAATGCAACAGCTTTTGAAGATTAGCTGAAAAATGTTGAATGAGAAATTAGTCGGAAAAAAGTGAAACAACGTAATTTTTTTTATCAGAAGAAGTCTTCTACTTGAAAAAGTTTAGTTTTTGAGAACCGATGCATGTTATTTTTTAAAGTTTCGAACAAGATAAGAGTACGCAAAAATATGTTTCGCTTCGGTCAAAAACCCCCAAGTATAACACCAAAAGATCAGTTAACCACAAAAGATCCGTTAAATTTAAACAACTGAAATTATTCATGAGGAGAGCGTGTTTGAGGACCAAGTATAAAAAACCCATCTGAAAATTTCTGAAAATTTTGTCTAAACAGCAGAAGAACACCCTTAGAAATAAACGTCGATCGCCCTATTGGTATTTGTGAGAAAATTTATACATTGGGAAAAGAATCGGAATTTCAGAAATTATAGCTGTTGAGTCTAAACGATAAAGGAGTTGATTGAAAAAAGGTGAAGCTATGCAATAATTGGATTGAAGGTAGCTGATACTTAAGCTTTGAATAGCAACTAAACTAGACCGAAGAAAATTAGTTCCAGAGGAAAAAGAAGTGAGCTGCGTGCGCCACGACAAAAAATTCTCCTAAATATTCTGAATGGTCGGGATATTTCTTTAGCTCCCCAGAATTTGTTTTTTTTTGGCATTATCGGACCCCTAATAGACGGACTTACGCTTGTTTAATAGCTGGAAATTAGAGATTGAAGTAGAGGAGTATTTTAAGGACGAATGTCTACGATTGGCCGCCGTACGGCAATTCCAGAGCGACGTCGTCGGAAGATATACGGACCTCCACAGAAAAGTAATTTTAAAAAAATTGGTGAAAGAAGTGTTTCTTTTAAGAAGATTTTTCGAGCGAGTTTTTCTCAGGGACGGAAACCAATTGAGAGATAGAAATAAATGAAACGCTCTGTAATAACGATAGATCTTCCAAATTAACCAGGCTTACTTAAAATAGATGAAGTAATTTAAATGTGTATAAATCACCAATGAGCTTAAAAAGTATTCTGAACAAAATAGTCAAGGAGGGAAGACATTAGAATTGAAGGTTCTACTAACTTTTCGACTACCCTCAATTTCGTCTTAGATAGGCTTTTTCATGAGTTTAAAAAAGGTTAAATTGGTATGCTACGCTAGCTTTAAGGCTCATTGGAGTGATTTTTAGCTTAAGATAAACAAATCAAAAGATTCAAATGAGGATGTTTCTTAATTATGAAATGAGAAAATTCGGCAAAAAACACAGATACCGTAATGAACAAGATTGTGGACGCTTTAAACCGGTCGCCCAAACCACCAAAAGTTTTTGGGTCTCACAGGATCATCTTTCTTCCACAAGTGACAACAGTTTTTGCCATAATTACCCAAAAGGAGAACAAACTGCAGAAAACGATAATATCTGTTTCTTCAACCGAAAATGAATTCTCAGAAAACAACAATAGGACAAAAAACGGTTCAACAAAATTAGGTTATCGAACCTTCTGCGTCAGCTGAGCATAGTTAAATTAATTTCGAAAGTTTTCAATTTCAGGTCCAAAGCACGGGATTTCCGGTGGCGAGGTTTCAACCCCAGGTGATAGTAGACAGCTGAAACTTGGCGGAAATCGCACAAAAAAGGAAAGACGAACCATTTTTTATAAATTGACTAAATCCGATGCTTGGACTGGACGTTTGTAGCACTTGGGAGGAATACCAGATCTTACAACCGAAAGAACCAATTTACGCGAAATAATTAATGATGGCAAATTGATTTTCTCGTGTCAAAAGACATTGTCTAATGAAATCTTGTTATTAAAATCCCCACCGGCCGGTGCTAGCCCTTTACTGAGAAAAAATCACAATGGACCTTATAAAAGCGATAGTTCGGGAAGTACTAAGGGGAAATGGATGAAATTGTTGACTGAGAACCCCATGAGACTTTTAGCCTAAATATGAAAGACTGAATCGGTATTCTCGAGGTGACCTTTAAATGACCTTTTGGCGTTTTGCCGAAGTTTCGCCAGAGTCGTTTAGAAAACCCCAGATCAAAATTTAAAAAAGGGCCGGTTTAACAGAGCTAAATCTTAGAAAAAAGTGTTGATCATTTTTCTTTTGATTCAGTTGAAACTTGTTTATCGGGAAACAAAATTGGAAACTCACAGAAGAAAGCTGATTTGTAGCAACGGTAAATTAGAGGATTGAAAGAAAAAGAAACTAGCAAATATTGGATTGAACGGAAAAGATGAATAAGCTATTTTTGACCACAGAGGATTTTGGCAATAAGTTGCATACGGAAAAATATCATTGTCTCTTAAGTAATATGATTGGACGGGATATGTTTTAGCTCTCCCGAGGTGGTTTTTTGACACAACATGACCCTTATTGGACAAAATACGACCCCTTGATAGTTGAAAAAACGGGATTGAAATAGTGTAATGATGAAAATTCAGATGCTTAATTGGAAGTTTTTATATCTGAAAAGGACATCCCCTTAGCCCCAGGAGGTCGGAACTCTAACGGGATAATAATCAAAACCTTGACTTAATAATAAAAACCTAGTTATTTAACTAAATATAAGTTGGTTTTGAGGTGAAACGGACTTCATATTCGTACAACTGATTTAAAGATACTACTAATGAATTGGTACCTATGGCTAAGGTTGTCAGTAAAAAAAGTTTTTAGGACTTTGCGCAAGTTACCAGATCAAAATACAGGACTTGTAGGGACGATTTTTTTTTATTGTAAATAAAACTCAAACAGAAAAACATAATACGTATCAAAAAGCTTAATTTGAAGCAGAACAATTAGTACCGATCTGAAGTACAGTTGGTTCTCAATCAAATAGAGAACAATAAAATTAAGCGAAACGATAAGCCTCGAAGTTAGAGAGAACACTGAAAGAAATTTTCAAAGGACGAGTGATCTGTAGAATCACTATCAATTTTAATGGGTTGAACCAAGCAGTTGTGTGAAACTACTGAGTAATTTTGAGTATTTTGAGTTCACTAAAAATAAGTAATAGCATTTTATGTAACAAAGATAGCAGGTGGCTGTGCAAGTAAGACAGAAGTCAAAGTGTTCTAACCACTTTCAAAAAACGTTAGGGTTCTTTTTAGTGCGTGGTGTGATTGAAAGAATGTGCAAACACATAAATACTAAAAAAAAACCCATATCGTCAACATTTATTTTCAATTTTGCAGACTATATGACGCCCCGCCCCGCCCCCCTAAATTTTAACACAGTATGACCAGTTTTTTCTAATGTTCCGACCATAGTCTTTACAAAACAACGGTTTGGAACTTTTTTTTTCAAATTGGTGTAGTTTTTTTCTGCTTGGTGTGATCTTACGTAAAATTATAATTCAGACATACTAAACAGTCATAGTAATATAGGCAAAATGAAAAATTGTTGTAGAAAAATAAGTAGAAAAACCGAAGAAAAAATTTTTAAAAAGTTTCAAAATTTTTTGCAGAAATTTTTGAATTTTTTCAAGGTTTTGGTTCCCTCACTATCGAAAACTTCAAAGGAACCGTTGTTTCAAACCAGTCTTAAATTAAGAATGACACAGCCTAGATGTTTTCATTTATACCAACAAACTTGTAAATATTGCTCAAACTTTTTTTGTTGAAATACGTTGCGAACACACTACTTGATAAGCTGGCTCAATTAAAAAAAAATATTGCTGGTATCAAAGAAAAACGCTGATTCTTTCGACTGCCCTTTAAGTTTCAAGGAAAAGAGAGTCTTTTTGACAAATTAAAAAATTGAAGTAGAGTTTTGCATTCATTTTCAGATTTGTTTTAAAAATTTTCCTCCATATTTTATATTAGGTTCAAAGTGGGGACCAATAGTTTAGTAGACCATTCCTTTATCCTGAAAAATAAAAACTTTTTGGTAGACCGACGTAATGGAGTGATGCATGATTGGTTGGCAGACTCAAAAAAACGCTCAATTTTGGGTCAAGTTTCCTTAAAAACAATTATTTTTCAATTTGTTAGCAACACAATCGGGGGCTATTCTCATGCGCGAAGGACCGAATGCGCAAACAAACTTGTGTGCGAAAGACCGAAAACAAAATCAGCCGAAATTTAATTTTAAAAAGAAGCAGTTGCCATTCAATTAAAAGAAGTAAATGAAGAAAGAGTTTGCTTCTTTCATAACGAAACCCTTGAAATGTAAAATTTGTCCCAATTTTGCGGCGGTCAATGACAAAATTAAAATTTTAATATTTCTGCCGTTTTTATATTCAATACCCCAGTCCCTGGAAATGTTTACTTTCTTTCCAAATTTTAGATAACTGAAATCTGATTGGCTTATTTGTATTTTCGCGCATTCGAATCTTCGCGCATGAGGGATTCCACCACACAATCAACTTCGAAACAAAACAGTCTAAATTAGCCGATTTAAATTGACAAAACACACGTGACGATCGCTAATTGCCAACGCCGCTTTTGCAGTTAGTTTTCTGACTTGCTAATTGTTCTGGGTCTTCTAAAGATTGGTCTGCTAAAAAAATTGGTCTGCTAAAATCAGTAGCACCAGTTCTTGTGTAGCAAACGAAAAACTATTAAATGCGGACCGGTCTTTTAGTGGACCAAATTAAGCATGAAAACTGAAAATTGGGTTTTTTAGTAGAAAAACTTTTTGCAACATTTTATTGCAAATTATTTTTGCAAAATTATTGGAGTATAATTGATAGAAATACATCCAAAGATGCTGGGGTTGAACTACCCTAATCAAGACAATATTCTCACTGTTTGGCAACCATACTACTGATGTCAAAAACAGAATCGTCGATCTAAGCGACCAAACTTGTGGGCGACTGCTTAAACACCTCTTTAAGGGTAACCGCTCGACTAGCATAAAAGTTTGAAAAAATGAAAATGTATCGACTAGCATAAAATTGATACCTCCTTTATTTCTCAAAAATACAAAACAACAATCATAATCCGTTCAAATTAAAACAAATTTGCATTTCTGAGAAAAAGAAAATTGAGTTAATGAGAAATTAGGCAACCAACTAGCAAATTAAATGAACCAACATAACAATCATACCCACCTTAACATACAAAACCCCCCACCCAACAATTACCCCTCAACCACTCCTACCCCAGTCCAATAATTCTCCCTCGAGATAGGGGTGGGAGATTGTTAAGTAGATAGATTTGTTGAGTTTGAATTCTCAAAAGAAAGCTCTGGTGCTGATTCAATGTAATTCTTTATAGGGGCGGTTAAAACAAACTCGATCGATCCGACCTCGCTCTCTCTCTCTCTCTCCCAAATAGACCAAGGTAAGATCCTCCTCCGCTTTGGGGGGGAGGGGGAGAATGTTAACTTGATCAAGTTTAATTAGTGAGTTTGTTCGAAATACATAATTTTATACAGAAATAATATTCAAAGTTACAACTTGGCTAAGGGAGATATTCAACGGTAAGTCACTTAGGGGGGGGGGGGGGGGGGGGGGGGGGGGTTGGGTTACGGAATTGAGATATGTTTAACTTGAATTAAGGTTACGGAATTGAGATCTATAGTTAAAGAGATCCTGGAATTGTAAGGTTGATACATATTTTGTGCATAATGATTTAGTTTTGCCGGTATTTGTTTCACTTGTGAGAGCAAAAGACTGTTTGAATTTTCTGTTTGGATTTTTATGCCAGTCGATTTTTCAATTCTAAAACTGTCATGCTAGTCGAACTTTCTGCTAGTCGATACACCGCCCCTCGGAAAAACCAAATTGTGTTTGACGCACACAATCCCTTTAGTTCAGAGTGAAAATCCAGCTAATACCGCTTTTGAAATTCTGAGTTTTAATTGTTTCGAATCTACTGAAAAGTTGGTCTGCTAGAAGAGCTTTCACAAGATTTAATATTTTCTTATGCTAAAATAAGACGAAATATATTGCACGTTAAATGTGCCAAATCAGCCAAATTGACAATTTTCAAACCTCCATAACTTTAAAAATACAGTCACAAGCAAAATAGTTTGACGCCTTCCCCTAGGTATTTGACTCCTTGTCGACCCAAAGGGTCTCCCCCTGTGGTACTATTTCAACATAACCATTTTTGGGTGACAGACCCTAAAGTTTTTTAAAGGTGCCTTTGGCACCAATTTATTTATATTAATCTTAAGTGGGAGCGAAACTTTTTGGTCAAAACTTTCAAAAAAGTGTCTAAAAACGCCTTTTTGGCCTGTTTTTCTTCCAAAAATTCGCCTGCGGCGCTTAAAATTTAGTCAAAAGAGGATCTTCATAATGATTTGAGATGGCGCAGAAAATCAACTTGGTCGAACTAAAAAGAATAGCCGACAAAGTTTTGATTATTTTTAAATCCTGAAAATTCACCCCCCCCCCCCCGCCCCCATCGAGAAAATCCTAGATCCGCCTATGGGTGCAATAAGATAAAAGACCGTAAAATCTAAGCTAAAATTGACAATTGCATATTTGAATTGTATATAGTCAAAAAGACAAAGACAAATAAAATTGATTATGCCGCTGTTGTGCTCTAACTAATCGTAGAATGTATAATGTTGATAATACTGAGTTCTCAAAAAACAAGGCTCGTGACGTCATGCCTCACGGATAATTGCCCAATCAGATCCCATCAAGTGTTTCTTGTTGGTTCCGAACTCGATCTCCATCTGATTCTCAAACTGCTTTTCACACTGATTGTCAAATTGATTTTCAAACAGAGTTTCAAAGTAGTTTTTGAACGGAGTTGCTCCAATTTTGAAGCTGAAGATGATTAGCCAAACTAAAAGTCCGAATATAAGGATTCCAAAAATAAACATCAAGAACCACGATGATAATGTTAGACCGCAACATTGGCAAGTCTTCGGATCCCGCTTGCTCATCGGCAACTGAGGAGCTGGGCAACTATTCGTTTCTGTTGATGGTTTTATTTGCGATTTTGACATAACAATTGATTCATAATCGGCGTTGAAGTGAAATGACTCGGAAAGTCCACTACCGAAACAACTTGGATGTGACACGAGTTGAATCTCGTATTTTCCGAATGGAAAAACCTCGCGTAGTGTCACAGTTATATAAATGTCCCGAAGACTGTTAAACGTGGTCGTTGGCTTCTCGTCTGAAAATTGGAACTTCAATGTACTCTTATGTGCCCAAACTGCTTTCTCGTAACTTCTGGTTGCAGAATTTTCTAGGAGTAATTCTTTCTTTGGTTTGCTCCACGCAATTCTGAGATCTAGCGTTTCTAGTTTATGAGTATTTTCAGCTTTTAGGTTGAGATTTAAGGCATACGAGTTGTCTTCATGAGATATAAGTGCAATATTGGAAATTTCTGCAGGTTTTGGTAAAACAGAGTGGGAATGGTTATAATTACTGCAGTCGTGAAATCGGCTCTCGGAAAGCATG
This sequence comes from Symsagittifera roscoffensis, assembly GCF_963678635.1. Taxonomy (NCBI): domain Eukaryota; kingdom Metazoa; phylum Xenacoelomorpha; order Acoela; family Convolutidae; genus Symsagittifera; species Symsagittifera roscoffensis. The sequence goes on from NC_087065.1 coordinate 52,408,476, forward strand.
TCGTGCAAACACGAAACACACGGGGTTTGCTCGGATTCCAATGGCCGAAAAGAGCAATTAGGTTCAAATTTGAAAACGTTCGTAAAAGTGTACGAAGAACAGATTAAATAAATCAAGCAAAATAACTGAAAAAGTAAAAATTCCATTGGTAAAAACTATTATTTTTATCTGTCTCAACAAAATAATGACCAAGTCCACGAAAAGAAGTTGGCTTTTGTTTCATTAATAATCACAGCTCATGACTGAATGAAGTAATCACAAACGGATAGTCAAAACAGTTTACAAGCTTCACACCGATCAGACAAAACGATTTTTGTCAATAGACCTTACAAAGTTTAAAATATTTCAAGTCTACTTTAATTTGCGGTGGTATTTTGGTTCAAGCACTTTCGAAAAGTCATTCTTGCGAAAGAATTTTGATTGAATCGACCAAAAGTGTGTGTTTATACAGCGTCACAGCACGATGTGTGAAAATAAAATATTTATATGACAACATACGCACCTTTCGTGATTAAAACATCGGTAGTTTGCTCTTAAGTAAACTGTCTTATAATTTCAGGGCAAACATAGTTTTTGATTAGAACAAGTCAACATCCTCTACCCCTCCTCCTACTCCTCCTCACCCCCCTTAAGCGGTTTGGAAGGGGGGAGGGAGAATCAGTTGGTTCTAAACTGGAATTTCACCAAATCAGAATTGAGTATTGGGGGTGGAAGCTGTGTTTTTGGTACATTTAGAGGGAGGATATTAATTGGAATCTTTAAAAAATCTTTAAAATCTTTTCTTTTTTTCGTCTTTTTTTATTCAAATTGAACTGATGTCTGACTAAAATTAGGGATCTTGTTAACTAAACCCCCCCCCCCCCCCCCCCCTATGGTATCTTGTAATGAATAACCCCCCTATAAAGAAAGAATTGAACAGTTAAGCATATACGAATTTTGTATGTCAGTTCTTTTGTATGCCAATTCCTGTTATATGCCAATTCCTGTTAGTTAATCAAAACAAACAAGACTGCTCGTATCAGGGCGAAGCCCTGAATGTTCCGACTGCCCTTTAAGGTTTATGGAGCAGTAGTAACATAAAAAAAAATGTCATAAGAAAATGAAAAAAAAAATTCTTAAGTTTGAGTTTTTTGATGAAACCATCCCCCAAACGCCATATAAAACACAAAAGAATAGATTTCGCTATTGTAACAAAACGATTATGGCAAATAAGCTTCTTTCAACTAATTTGGAACGATTTCTAAGACGGATTAAATCTCCGCTTACGCTATGATAGCGCGAAATATATCGCGCGTTAATTGTCCCAAATTGGCCAAAATGGCAATCTTTAAACCCCCATAACTTTATCAAAAATGATCACAGGGAAATATCTTTTCAAATTTAAGCTCAGGACAACAATACCTTTGAATGATTTTAAAAAAACTCCGTCAAAAATGGCTAGTTAAAAAGTCAAAATTTGTCGGAAGAAAAAAAAATCCACCCCGAGCCCAAATATTCCGTTACTTTCCGGAACAATAATAAATTCATTTGCAATTCATGTTCATAAATTAATCAATTTGCATCTTCAATTCTTTTTGAATTAAATTTTCCTTTCAATATCGTAACAATTCAATCACCGACGAACAAATTGTTGAATTTTTTAAATCTAAAAATCCACTCCAGTCTAAAACATGTGCAGATGCGTTTCTTCCCATCACCTCAAATGGGTGCAGTTTTTCCTCGTTTAACTGCTCATCAGCCAGCATGTTGTCAACTATCCAATCAATTGTTCTTCTGTTCAGCCTCGAACCCTGTTTCAGCCCTGTCTTTGAGGCTGTTCTAGGGCAATGCTATGAAAGACAGGTATCTCAAATCGCGGTCCGACAACCCAAGCTGAAGCCAGTTCCTTAGCTTATTCTTAAATTTTGTCAACAAAACATGCAGCAAAATTCGATTGTCACCCAATTTTCTCAGCCAACACTTGCCATTACTCAGATAAAAAAGTGTCAATGAGTTAAAAGAAACGAAAAACCATAATTGCAAAAAAATTCGATTTCTCGAGTTTCATGTAAAAACTGAAAACACCCTAAACTCATACAGACTAAAAAATATTTTTTGATAGACACTTATTTTGACAAAACTAACTATAGCTTATAGCTAATTTGATAAAACTCTAGCTTATGCTGTAGATATTCCGATGTCCTACAATTTAATACCAGCCAATTTAACACCGTACATTGTAAGGCATAGTCCTTTCACTATTCATGTTCACAACAATTCATACTCATCCACAACAATTTAACTCCTGTTTTATAACTGCACACCAAAATTGATGCTGTAATAAATCCTTATCTTAAATCCTATCACACTAAAGTTAATCCTGCAATTAATGCACGCTTCACATTATATTACTTGGTTTATCTACATGCTGAATTGAGGCTTCCCAAATTACTAAAGACTCTTATCGACAAGCTCCTAATTTATTTTAAATTATATGTCCCGGTAAACCACTTTGGTTACTAAAAACTTCTGTTTGCGCTAACTCATAAAAGTTTGATGTATTATTTCTGACAAATACGAATACGAAAAGCTGTTAATCATTTTTTGCTGTACTCAAGTGATAAGCAAACGCAAACACCAAACACAAATTTTGATTGAGTCTGCTTTCGAATTCACAGCTTCATCTAAAGACATTTTCTAGGTCGTCCGCATTGTGTATTTACTTAGGCTCTACTTGTATAAAAAGCATGGTGCCTAACCTTGAATTTTTTTCCCACCTTCCCTTTGGAACCAGCGAGGTGCGGCCGTGAGAGGAATTGCAAGAACTACAAAAGCTATCGAAGGATGGCATTTCGGCATTCAATTCTATTTCAGCGGAGCTCACCCAAGTATGTGGAAAGTAGTTGACAGCCTGCAAAAAGACGCCTCCATGCAAAAACGTATACTTTTTATGCATCGAGTGGCCATAAATTTAAAAAAAAAACCGTGTATTAAATGTAAGAGTACAAAATCTAATGTCCGCTTACAAAAAATTGATTTGTACTTTTTTAGAGCGCTATCTAGCTTTTGTTACATCACAATAAATTTGTCTTTTTCGTTTTATTCATTCGTATCATTGAAATTCAATTTTAAATTTTACTTAATGTTTTGTTCAGCTTTTTTCAAAAACCGATTCCTTGCAGACTTCCGAAAAACGTAACTAAACGCAAAAACTTGACTCGTGCACTAGTAAAATAAGCTAAACGAAGCAACTGTGTTATAAGTTACAGTTTGAGAATGATTTTAAAATTGAATGTGTTTAAGCCTATTGGCATTGGTTAAACCTTGTTTTTCTGTAACGGTTCACAATGTCTGGAAAATTACACCATTTTCAAGCAAAGAAGGCTAATTAAATGCGGACCCTTGAAGTTGGTTGAAAGATTGCTCATTTTTGAGTGAAAATCATTTCAACAACCCAAATTATAGGCAATGTCTTTCTATTCAAAACTTCCGTGGATTAAGTAGCGCGAAATTATCTGGCTTTAAACGGCCAATTTTTTGTTGCTTTATTCTTTGATGTTTACCGAAACTTCCTTTGAAGTAAGTTCTCTTTTCTTTTTGGGTTAAAAGGGTGTTAAATTATAGAAATAGAATTGAAATGTAGTTGTTTTAACTAAGGCAACAAGAACTAGGGAGTGACATTGTTTGGTGTTATGTTGTTAAGAGTTAATAACCAGATATTTCACGTACTCTTGTTACTTAGTAGTTTTTTAAGAAATAAATCTTCCGGAGGGCCATTCTGTCATAGCATTGCCTATTTCAGTCATGCTTCTGAATGGATGTTTCGCTAGCGACTCATACTTAATGGCCATAACTCGGTTGGGCCACAATGGTTTGAGAGATGTCACTAGAAAACATTGAAACAACTCAGGTTGACAGAAAATGCAAATTCTATTTTTCCCATACGATAGCCCATTCACATCATATGTGTAAAAAATTCTGCAAAAACTGCATTCAAATTAATCTCGGCATGCCTTATTCGAGTTTTATCTTCTCCATACTATAGAATGTGTGACTAACAGTCTTCCCTAGGCTATTAGGAACTAGCATTCCAAAAAAATTTTTGGTGCAGGTTCAAGAAACCTTGAATATTAACACCAGATACAGCCAAGTAGGTGAATAAAATCTCGATACTACATAACAACTGATTTTGGAGAAAAAATACGGCACGAGCGGATTTACAGCACCAGCGGTTTTAGAGGGGTGGGGCTGGGATTTTAGTTCTTTTTTCTTTTTTTTCTTTCCCAGACAAAATCAGATACCACAAATAATCATCCGAGAGAGTTGAGTGACATATCATATTAAAGGCCTTGCGATTCGTACGACATTCAAAAATTTCAAAAAAACATCGCAGTGTCGAGAAAAACAGGTTTGAAATTTTTGATTTTTCGTCTTAATTCGAGCAAATAAAGCGAGCAATCATGCTTAATTTAATGGCATAAGAAGCTTACAACAGCTCAAGTTAGAACAAAAAAGTGACTTTGACTCAAGTAGTTTTAGTTTTTTTGAGTATTTTAGCACCTTTTTAGAATCAAAACTTCAAAAGTTCTAAAAAAATTGCAAAAGGTCTTCAACATTTTCTGATTTTCTTTGTTCATCTAGTCATGTTTTTCAGTTTGCTCATTTTACTATAACGGTCGAATATGCTTAGTCTTTTTGTTCCTCTCCTTTCATCACACCACACCGAAAAAAAACGACAATAATTTGAAAGTACTTTGTTTTATTTTTTTAAGACGTTGGTCGGAACATTCTGAGCTAATTGCACAGTAAAATGCTATCTTTGTTTTTTGTTTTGTTTTTTATCAATTTGAAGTGTACGTCACACCTCAGAGGCAGGACTTTAAGCTTTTAAAGAAAGAAATCAACCCGACAAAATTGAATGCTAGAATTGATGAAAAATATTTTCATCTGGAATACGTTATTACTCAAAATTATAATATTCTAAAATTGGAGTACGTTAATATTCAAAATCTAGTATTCCAGTTTTTTCATAAACGCTTTTTCAATTACAAAGTTTGATGAAAAATTTATAGGGTAGTTTTAAAAAAATTATTTGTCATTTTTCAAAGCACGAATTTCAATGACAGGCAAAAGTCGAAAACCATATAAGATTGTTTTTTTTTCCGGATTTTTGGTTTGTATTAATTAAGAAAGTATTTAGGGTTGGTTGTTCGAAATCTCATATTATAGTATCAAAGGGGGGGGGGGGGGGTGGGTGCGTTTGGGTGGTAAAGGGTGGTTTTATCGAGGGGGGTGGCGGATTTTCAAAAAAATTTCGAAAGTTTTGACGACCAACTTGATTAGGTCGACCAAATTGATTTTCATTTCCGAGCTCTCCTAAAGCCTTGAAAATACTTTGTTTTGGCTAAATTTTCTGCGCCGCTGGCAGAAACATTTTAGAGTCCGTCATCAATAATGGATTTCTTAAAAAGTGCTATAGGGAGGGGGGACCCTTTGGGTCGGCAGGGGGTCGAATCCCTGAGGGGGGGGGGCATGCGCCCCCCTCCTAAATCCGCCCCTAGGTTGAACCCATAAGGAAGAAGGCGTCAGTCTACCGCCTCACTCCTAAGGGATTCGATGATCCCCTCGCCACCCAAAGGGTCCTACTTTTGGTACTACTTTATGGCATCAATTTCTGGCCATCTAAAAGTTTTTCTAAATTGCCACCAATCGATTTTCCTACAAAAAAATTAATTATGATTCTTTTTTGTTTATTTTGCGGGGATTGGGAATTGTGAGACAAAAATTTCAAATTATTGTAATTGTTGAATAGCATTTTTAATTTGAATAGCCTTTTTGGTAGGTCAGTAATCATGACATGTAATCTTCTTTGGTAATCATTAAGTCAGCGATAAAATTAAAAGGATAAGTAGTTTTTGCTCTAAAAAACGACGAAAAAGTGAAAAAACTGAAAAATTGCGTTTTGTTTCTGAAAAGTGTCCCCACTCACGCAGGTAAGTTGAAATTTATTTTTGCGCGCATACCATTCTACAAAATAGACCAAATTAAGGGGCCTTAACTTAAATTGAAATGCTTTCTGAGTCGGATTAAATTGTCGCGTACGCGTTAATAGAACGAAGAAACAACGCGCACCAAATAAGTAAACCTGCATTATTATATCCCAAAAACAATTGCAGAAGAAGTTTTGATTTGTTTTCAGAAGGATTGCAAAACATTTCTAGACACATAGAGCAGTGAAAACTCCCAGCTCAGAAGTAGTTAATAATCGAAACTACAGCAATCTCATTTTCTCCGCCAACAAAAAAAAAACAATTTTTAAATAATAAGTCACAGAAAAACAAACGAAACAAAAGTGCAGTTTATTCGAAGGATATACTTCATTACGAGGCCAAACTGTGTACAGGATAGCGCTCAATTTTGTGTCTGTATGTTCCCGGATTCCAGAGACAAGTAGTTAAACATGTTCCAAAATGTAAGTGGACTCCACCTACAAGATCTACGTGGATTCCGCGTATACATACTTGTAACGTAAATTTTGTCGGCAGATTTAATTTGTTGCGGGTTCTGCAACAAGCAAACATAGCTAGTTGTTCTGGGCTCCGCAAAATGTAAGTGGAATCCGCAAATGTAAGCGGGTTCCACAAACTATAACGGAATTGAGAAATTTGTTTATTACTGAACTTGCATATGCACTTGCGGAATTTAAAAGCAAAGACTTAACCATTGTCAGCGGAATCCACGAACAAATCTTAAAACATTGGTTAACTAAATCGATGGATGTCACACTTTAGTATTCGCAAGCAGTTTTTGGGATCTTAGTTTTGGAAACACAAAACCGAATAAATTCATTACATTAATACGGTAATTGTGGTAATTCAGTATTGGGTTGACATATCGCCAATTTAGTTCAGTATTTGGGATTCAGTATTTGTGATTCAGTATTTGGGATTTTGTATTCGAGATTCAGTATTTAAGAGCGTGAATTCAAATGGTGAAGATAGTATTTAGGATGAGATGACAGAGTCTTGAAGAAATATCGCCAAAATAGGTCAGTAATTCGGATTCAGTATTTGAAGTGCAGTGTTTGGGATTCTTTATTTGAGAATTAGTATTCGAGAGCTGATGAATTAGCTTACTTCCGTTTGTTCAGTTGACAGGAATTCAGATGACAGGAATTGAGATCGAAAATAAGTGTTTGTAGGAAGTGAGATTGAAGCTGGGTATGTTTGGTAGGAATTGAGATGAGATCGAAGTCGCGTATGGTTGAGAGGAATTGAGATCGAAGTTGGGTATGTTCGACAGGGCTTGAGATCGAAGTTGAGTGTTTGACAGGAGTAATTGTGGAATTGAGATCAAACGTTTGGCATTCCAACTGGTAGCTGATCAACGCAGTAATTAAAATATATAATTTTAAACGCTACTACACATATATATATATCTAAACGGAATCCACAAACAAAATGCGGATTCTACTTACAATTTGCGGATTCCACTTATAGTTAAGGATTCCGCAACAGCTCAATTCAACAATACACATGTCTTATTATTTGTTTCTGGAATCCACAAACTGTTCTGGATTCCGCAAATACGTTTGAGGATTCCGCAAATTCGCCTTTTTTGGAGCGATTTTGAACGGTACAGTGTTTTAGGTTTTTGTCTGTGGAATCCAAAACAGCAAAGAAGATCAAAGAAATGTAGCAATGTTGCGGATTCCGCGACAAATCTGATTTGGGCCTGTTGCGGAATCCACTTACAATGCACAGAATACACAGTTTGGCCTCGTAATGTTAGAGATAAGTTGTGTTACAATTTTTTTTAATGTTGAGTTACTTAATGTGATCTCATGAATGAAGGCGATCTATAAAAGATAAGTGAATATAATTGTAATCACATGTTTCGTAAATGTTGAGAACATCGCTGCAGGTATCTTCTAACGGCTCTGCACTTGGAAATGTCTGTCGCCTAGAAAACGCAGCCATTAAAACTTTTCAAAACTTTTGTGTTTCAAAGAAATTTTTTTCCACCTCAACGTTTTTGATATTTCAAAAAGTTTTCATGTTCGAGCCTCTTTTTTGATAGAATGAACTCAATTTGGAAAAAGAATTGAAAAGTAAATAGGAAAATCTTGAGATTAAACTTTTCAAACAACAATCAACCATATTTTTGGGGCTTTTTGCGCTTTTATTGTAGGAGAAGGTAAATTTCGTTTCACGAAATAAGCTTGAAGCGGGTGAAAAAAAGACAAAAACCACAAGACATAAATAATGATCTTGACATTTAAAAACAAGAGTTTAACAAATTTAAAACTTTCTGAATAAGCAAAATATTCGAAATACACGACCCAACTCGATGTTTTTATTTCGTTCATTGACACTCAACAAAACTTGAACTAGTTGCGTGCGTTAAAGTCTAGGACAATCGTATTTTTCAAAATTTTAGACCTTTTGTTATTATGAAAATAAAAAAAAAGATCTAGACTCAAAAAAATCTATGTGCGGCTCTTTTTGAGCAGTCTTAAGATGGGAAATATGGCATAACTTTATGCAAAATTGGCGCTGTTAATATTTACTGAGCCATTTCGATATTTTTTTTGTAAAATTTTACAAAATGACAGTTTTGGCACTGCGCTTACTTCTGAAGAACAAAAACTTTGAACCTGCTTACCTGCTTTTGTAGATTGCCCTCGGATCCCGTATTAACCCAATTACGTACAAGTTTGGGTCTCTACTCATCAGGCTTTTTATAACTGAAGCATGCCCATGTTTGTCTAAGTGTTTCGCCAACTTAATAACTTTGACAACTTTTAAGTCGGCTGCTCGGCATATTTTAGTGACTTGTGATACGCGATCTCTGTAGGAAGCAACTCCTCGCTTGAGAAACTGAGGAATCATATTTTTAATGCCCACTGAAATCAACCATTCCCGAAAGAGTTGGCTTTGCATCGGGAAAACTGCCGAGTTTTTATTAAAGTTGCACGAGAGTAAATTTGAAATGGAAGCTTCAAGTTCTACTTTTTGAACTATTTTATCGCTGTTTACTCTTTCCTGTTGTTCTTTTCATCGTTTCCCTCTCATCAGTTTTGAAAATTTTTCAAAAATTCGTTTAAACTGTTTAGGTGTATCGCCAATTCGCGTTTTGAAAAAATCTAAACGTAGCTCGAAATTCCTAATTCTTAACGTCAAAATTGATTCAAGATAGTCTAAAAAAACACTAAAGTACCCCAATTTGCTTGAAATTTCAGTACGAAAAGCGGCGGGATAGTAAGTTCGTAAATTTATAACTGTCCTAGAAAATTTTCTGTTCTACGGACTATAAACATTAAAATGTAATTAACAAGAACGTTTGTTTCGGTTTGATTTATCTCAATAAAGCAGATTCAAGCATTCAGATTAAAACTTCAAGATAAATCGAAACAAAAAATTGAGCCCTTAATTCACACAAGTGTTACAAACACAAATTCAACTGAAAAACTTTTACGAGGGGCGGAGAAGGTAGCGGAAACTTAAACTTCAAAAGGAAAGATTATTTCTACCTCGATAAGTTCTTTTTGGCCTTTTTTAAGGGTCGACCAAATTGATTTTCCGAGCGCTCCCAAAACACCGTTAAGACGCTAACCAAACACTTTACGCCGCAGGCTAATTTTCTAACAAACACGTCAATAATTCCCGTTTTCGGGCACTTTTTATAAAATTTCGACCAAAAAGTTGTTTTTTTTTTGGATTTTTTGGTTGTTGAGGGGGTCGAATCCATGAAAGAAAAAGCGTCAGCCCCGCCCCCTAAATTTGCGACTGCTGACATTATGCCTGAAGCAAATTTCCTGAGAGTTGAAAAAAATGGAAACATTACAATATAAATTTTCTTTTTAGCAGGGGAAATGGAGTAAAAATCTCTCCTTTCTGCGCTGTCTGAATAATTTTGTGAAGGGATACAAAGGTTCGTAGGCTCCAAATGACCTCTGACTCAGAGTGGCCAGTAGTCTGTACATCATCGTAGTCCCGCTGCGTGGAACACTCGTGACGAGAATGCTCACTCTACGACTGAACAAACATGCAGAAAATTGCAAGAAAATAAAGTGAGACAAAACTAGTTTAAACAATGATAGCCGGTTACTGTGCAAAAAGCTCAGAACTTTCCGACCGCAGTCTTGAAAAATACATGAAAGTTTTCTCAAATTGGTGTCGTTTTTTTTCTGCATGTTGTGATAAAAAAATCTCAACATCGAAATAGAACTTAGGCATACTTGAGAGTCATAGTAAAATAGGTCAATTGGAAAACAGTTTTTGAAGAAAAATGTCTAAAAAACAAACTTTTTTTGAATTTCAAATTTTTCATTCCCAAAATTGCGCTAAAAAACTCCAAAATTTGTTTTCACTTGGTAAAACAAAGTTTTCATGGCTTAAATTAAGCTTAAATTAGCTATTCCAATTACTAACTATCTTACTAATTAGCTCGAAGTTAAACCAAAAATCAGAAATTTTTTACCGGTTTTTCTCGAAACTGTGAAAAAAAAATTGTTGTCGTTCGAATCACGCCTAAAAGGGTTTTAATATGATATATCACTCAACCCGGTTCGATGGCTATTTGTGGTACCTGATTTTGCGTGGGAAAAAAAGAAGAAAAAAAAAACTAAATACAAACACACCCGAATCGAAATTTCCTCCCCATTTTCAACAGTCAAAACAAAAAGTAAAAGACCAACTTTGAACAAGTTGTGCGTGCGACATTGTTTTTAAGAGAGAATATATATTTTTTTCAACGAAACTAGATTGTAACGCACCGCCTATATTGGAAATAAGCAAAATCCGCCAATATTGGAAATAAGATCCTCATTCTTTGTGTGTACTCTGACAGCACCCAATTACGGGGCTAGTAGTTTCAATTTTTGTATTTTTATATGCAAGCTTTTTTATTAAAAGTTTGAAAAAACAAAGTTTTTTGAAGTTTTTTATATGTAAGTTCTTTGAAAATTTTTTAAAATGAATTAAGAAAAAATAAGCAATTATTGACCAGTCGCATTCGAATGCAATTTTTCAGTATCCAATAAGAGAGTTATCTAACAGTACCCAACTCCAGCGTTGGAAATTCCAAAATTTGAGAAACTTCAAACTTAAGTTTTCTACAATTTTTTATTGAAGACCATACGAAACGTCATGAGTAAAAAAACTACAAAAATTTGAGTATTCAAATTTGGAGGCAAGATTCGAAACCCCGGTGTGCACTCTGACAGTCCATGACTACAGATTTAGAAAATTCAAATTTTGAAACAAATTTTAAAATTTAAGTTTTCAGAATTTTTTTTGAAGAAGTCATATAAGAAAAACTACAAAGATGTGAGCAGTCAAGTCATAATTGGAGGCAAGATTCGCAGTCTCTGAGAATACTCTAACAGTCCCCGACTACAGAGTTGGGAATTTGAGTATATGAAAAAAGTAAGTTCAAGTTTTCTGAAATTTTTTTGAAAAAATGACAAAAAACGTCGTCTCGAAAACTATAAAAATTTGAGCAGTCATATTTGGAGGCAAATATCGCAACTGCTGAGAAAACCCTGAAAAATTTCGTAAAAGTAACTGGATCTTCAAATTTTGAAATCTTGATAGTACCCTCACAGTAGTCAACTACAAAATTGTGAATTTCAATTATTTTGATTTTTTTTCAAAATCTAAGTTTTCTGAACAATTAAAAAGAAATAATAAAACATGTCATATCTCAAAAACTACCAAGATTTGAGCAGTCATATTTGAAGGCAAGATTTGCAACCCACCCTTGAGAGTACTCTGACAACATCCTACTACAGGGTTGGGATCTTCATGTTTTTTAAGTTATTTTGTAAATTGAGTTTTCTGAAAATGTTCAAAAAAATTACAAAAATTGTATCTCGTATACAGCAGCTCATTTTTGGGTTGTTTAATTTAAACTCGGCGAATTGAACAATGAATTAAACCTGGAAAATCGAAAAAAGTTAACCAATGCAATATACGATATAGCTTAAAAATGAAGAAATTTTTTGGTTAAACATGCAAATACAATACGTTAAAAAGCGAGATAGTGAAGCCTGCATTTAATTAGATAATACATAGATTAACACCTTTGGAAAATGTATAGGATATTTTGACCGTTATTTGCTTTGAAAATGTCACAATAGCAGTGCTAAGCGATTGCATTTTTTCAGAGACCGGAGTTGTTGGAATAACTTGAAGTCCATAACTTCAGAACAATTTTCTTTGACCAGCGATCTGCCATGCAGTGTTTCAATAAAAACTAACGCATAAATTGCCGACAACAAAGCTAACACAAAATGTGAAAAAACTATTTCGAATTAGCTTTAGCTTGAAGGTCAGAATCATTTTGAAAATTTGACGTGTTGTCCAATAAATTTGTTAAAAGCTATAAATCTCGAGATTGATTGAAATTCGAATTTGCTTCCAAAACTTGCACTAAATTGGCGGGTTGCTTTTTAACGTTTATTCTGTCTGTTCAAACTTTTTGCTGCTTTTTAGTGTTGACCTCCCATTGTAAAAGATGATACCATCTCATTCAAAGATAAACAGCAATTTTAGTTAAAAGTCACGTTGAACCTGATTAAAATTCCAATATTTTGTCTTATTGAACCACCTGGCTACAGCAATTTTCGCATGATGATAGGCTCGTAGGCTTATCAATACACCCCCATATAACATTTGATATATCAAATCTTCATCTGTGCAATTAAATAATCCATATCAGTCGGTTTCTATTATTTTTTTAATGAGTAATTTCACCATAATACTCACCCAACTTTTGCTTCATTCTCAGTCTCACTTTCTCTGCTCCAATCAACATAATCTTCATTTCCTTCGCCATAGTCATTGAACTGTCTTAAAACAAGGCAGAACACAAACACGAATGTGAACACTATGAGGAAAACTATAAGTGGTCTCGAAGTGAGCTTGTAGGAGGCGGGGTATTGGAGCTTGATCGAGCCATGTATCCTCGGCCGGAGAAAGGGTAAAAGGCGCGGCTTCATTATTTAGTTGATAAAAAAATCAAATGATCCCCTGTATGTTGTTCTCGACCAAGAAATATACACAAGCGGACAAAATAAGACGCAAACTTAGGTTTTCTCTCTCTAAAATGTCTTATTTCAAGGACCATTTTGGACAACATTTATTCAGAGTTTCACCTAATTTTTTATATTGACCTGCTGCCAAAGAACAATAAACTACATTCTCTGAAAGTTTAAATTTTTGATTTGAATCACTTACCAATTATTTCCAGATCTGATATAAAAATGCAAGTTTTCAATATCTACACTAAGTTTTCTAAAACGCGTAGAAATATACTGGAGAAAAAAAGTAACGCAACCAAACCTTTTTCAAAACTCAAAAAAATTCCCTGTGAAACTTTGTGAGCATAGAATCGTTTCATTCCTTGTGTGAAAAAAAGTAAGAAACATATTTTAACCTGACTCATGAATTGAAACAGAAAAAAATTGAAACCTGACAGACATTGAGCCCCTTAGATCAAAGGAACAAAATTAGTGCATTTCGATCCATAAAAAAAACAGCAAGTACTGAAAATTATGATTTATTTCTTTGAGAGATGCAACTTCACATCACGTTTTTTCGCTCGGCTCAAAAATTTTCTTTCAAAAAGTGCAGTACGTTTTTCATTAAGATCTATGAAAAAAGAGCTTACCTTAGATGTTTTTTTTTAAATTTCGCAAAAAATTGTAAAATTTCTCAAGTAAAAACTAGGTATATCACTATCTATGGGCAAAAACTAATATAGTAGTCACCAATTTATTTTCTCTTTTCCAAATTATCTCCCATTTTTTGCTTCAATTTCACTAGTTTTTTTTCTCCAGTATATACACCTATGAGAAACAAAATCATTTTTTTAAAAGTGCAAATAGAACGCTGTTTTTTTTCAGTAATCAGAATTTTTTATCCGGTATTTTTTTTGTTTGAGTGAATGAGGCAATGTTAGCTTGCGCTTTAATTAGTCTTTTTGCGTCTTCGCTTTAATAACAAAAAATGTATCAAATGAAAAAAATCCAACTAAAGAGTTTTTCATTGGTTTCAAATTAGTTCTAGTCCAAAAAAGTAAGTACATCATACCCAAAACTACCTAAAGCTCACTGTTTAACGTTCTAACTTGACATTTTTGGCTTCGATGCTTAAGTTGTATTAATTAGTCAGGCAAACAAATGAAAAATAGCCCAGAAAATTCTGAAACTTCAGTTAGTTTTATCGTTGTTCGAAAATTTTTCAAAAAGCATCCCCTTTACTGAAGTACTATTTTTCTGATTTGATTACCAAATTAAACTAAATTACTCTTTTAGGAATTGGTTCAAAAAATTACTGAAGCTAGAGCAAACTGGTAACTTAAAAGTAAAACAAGACTGCTTGCATATCAGGGCATAGCCCTGTATGTTCCGACTGCCCTTTAACCCTTATCGAATAAATTTTTGGAAATTTTTGACAGTATCAAAGATCATGTGTGAAAAATATACGACCAATTAGCTAGGCCCAAATCAATTTGGAACAATTTTGCTGTGCGGGATAATTCACACGCATGATTAATTCGCGTTACGCTTTCAGCATTACGGATAAAATCTTCAAAGTGCCCATAAAATAGTCTAGAGCATAGCCAAATTGGCAATTTTCAACTCCCAAAAATTAATCGGAGGAAAAATATCTTTTTAAAATTGATTTCAGGGAATCTTCCATAGGGCAGGAAAATTTTTTGTTAAAAACTATTATTTCGATCGCCAAAAAATGATTGAATAAAAAAACCACGCCAAGCATAAACATTTTTTTTGTAAAAGTCGGAATAAAACTTTTTAAAAGACCATTTTGGAAAAAGATTTTTTGAAATTTCAGCATTTTAATTCATTACGAAGCCAAGCTGTTTTTTTTTTGCAAATTGCAAGCGGACTCCGTAGCAAGGACACTTTTTTTTCTTTTTTTGTTCTTTCATTTTCTTTAATAATTCCGGCAAATTTTTAACATGTTTAAAGACTTTTCTCTGGTTTCCTGAGATATACATACATCTAAATGTGCGCTTATTCAGTGCACAATTTGCTTATCGTAATGTTACAAAAATGCTTTAGAAAAGAAATCAATTTTTGATTTGAATTACCAACTTTTATGAAAGTGCAATTTTTCACCATCTACAGTAAATTTTCCAGAAATTGTGAACTTTTTCTAAAGCCATGGAAAAAGTTCTGTTCATACAGATAAAAATAAATCGACCGAGCTCACTAATTGTGATATGTTGATAATGAAACTGATCACATCCTTGAGAAAATTTACTGCAGATAATGAAAAGTGACCTTTTAAGGCTCGAAAAAACTGATTAGTCTTTGAGCCAAAAGTTGATTATTCCAAAAAAATTTGCTCGGATCATTCAATGTCGGTCAATGTGAACAATTTGCTAAAAATTAATTTGATTTTTGCCTAAAAATGGTCTTTTGAAAAAAGAATTTTAGAACCTAAAACTTTGAATTGGCGTCCATTGTAATAAATATTTAATGAAGCATGTCTCGAGAAAGGGGAAAAATTTTTTAGTGCAATTTGTTTTTGGTTTTGATGAAACACAAATGAAATACTGGTAAGAAGTTTTTGAATCGTAATAACATTCACTTTTCTGTCTATTGAATAGCGTATCTCGATAGTATTATTTCGAGCACAGTTTCAAATTGCATCGAGCTACTAGTGCATAGTATTGAGCGCACTTGAGCCAGATCTATGTAGATGCACTTATTTTGATATCATGTTTAAGTTGCACCGCTAGATAATTTTTGCAAATTAGCTTAAGCTTGGCTTGTTTTATGCAGAGGACATTTTTAAGATGCATCGCGCTACGACTGACGAGATCTATGCAAAGGTTGCAAAATT
This sequence comes from Symsagittifera roscoffensis, assembly GCF_963678635.1. Lineage (NCBI taxonomy): Eukaryota > Metazoa > Xenacoelomorpha > Acoela > Convolutidae > Symsagittifera > Symsagittifera roscoffensis. The sequence goes on from NC_087065.1 coordinate 52,424,333, forward strand.
TTCATCAAGAGTTTTAATTTGACTCGGATATTGCTGCTTAAAACACTAACGCTAACAAATTGGCCTGTTCTGATCAGCTAGTTGTTGCCAACAAAAAACAAGACAAAAACTTCAATGACTACTCGGCAAGAGAATGATTTAAATCAAACAAAATAAGTGTTTCTCTTCCTTGTGTCGATCAACTACCGAGTAATTGATGAACATGTGAACGATATTATAAATAGTGAACGAACTTTAGTTGACAAAACTAAAACCTAAATAGGGCTTTTATGAAATTTTTATGGACCATATGAGAACAACGATTACCTTTAAAATGATAAAAACTTTTAGTATGGCCGCGAGCATGTGATCAAAACTGTCCGCTTTGAAATTATTCTTATTATTCCGACTTTCGTAACAAAAGTAACGGAATATTTGTGCTCGGGGAGGGTTTTTTTTTCTTCAGACAAACTTCGACTTTTTAACGAGCCAATTTTGACAGATTTTTTTATCGTTGGAAAAGTAATGTTGTCTTGAGCTTAAATTTGTAAAGATATTCTACCTGTTATCATTTTTATTAAAGTTATGGGTGTTTAAAGATTGCCATTTTGGCCAATTTGGGACAAATAAATCGCGATATATTTCGCGCAATTAACGCGTAAGCGGAGATTCAATCCGTTTAGAAATCGTTCCAAATTGGTTGAAGGAAGATAATTTGCTATAATTCGTTTGTTACTAGGGGCGAAACTTATCACTTTGTGTTTTATATGGCGTGTGGGGGGATGATTTTTACTAAAAATCTCAAATAAAAAAAAAATATTTTTATTTTTTTATTTTTAATTTTTTCTTGTTATTTTTACTGCTCCATAGACCCTTAAAGGCAGTCAGAACATTCAGGACTTCGCCCTGAGACGAGCAGTTTTGTTTATTTTTGGGATACTTTGTTTTTTTTTTGTTTGAAAAAGCCGGCCCAACAACCAACTGAAAATGTCAACTCGCTAAGAACTTCAACTTTGACAAATTAGCGTAATGCTATGTTTTGCGTCAGCGAGAAACATTAAAAATTTAAAAAGCTGTCAAATTGAACAACTCAAAATTTTCTTTTCAAAGGAAAATGTTGCACATTGCATGAACATTTCTTCATTTTTTTGATCGAGAAAGAAACAACGCGCTGCAAAAAAAACTTCCACCAAAAAGCTGTCAATTTGAACAACTCAAAATTTTCATTTGAAAGGAAAACTTTTTACACGGATTGCATGAACATTTCTTCACTTTTTTGACCGAGAAAGAAACAACGTGTTGCAAAAAGTGTTCCACCAAAAATTAAAACCTGCATTGTATGAATTGGAATAAAGTGTTTATTACTTAAAAAAATGATGATTTTACAAGACTGCTTATTTGTGCTTGGTTATTTTTATTTTTTTTGTGCTTGGTTATTCTACGAATTTTGTTGAGTGTTTTTGTGAATGTTCTGTGAAATGGTCTATGAAAAAGTGTTATTGTGGTTGATATCATAGTTGTCTAATGTATCGAAAAGTTTTGTGAACCGAACGAGACACGCAGTAAAACGTCGAAAAATATAAGCTGTTGCTTATCTGGTGTGAAGCAAATGTAAAAAACACGAACGATGCACACACATTTGAAAAATTTAAAGCTGACACGTAGTTTCTTTGTTTTAATTGAATGTTCGAAAAAGCGTGAACATATTGCACAAATGACGTTGATTCGTCAATTAATATTTGGAAAGATATTATATGGGGCAGTAAAACAGTGCCGAAGTACAACAGTGCCAAAAAAATAGTTCAAAAGTGCCGAAAACGGAAACTTTGTTCAGCAGTGCCAAAAATTTGAACAAGTTTTAACATATTAAGTGCGGCAATCAAAAATAAATGGCAATCGCTTACAATCTTAAGTAACACTTCAAGATTTTGGCCAAAAAAACTTGCAACTTAGACGCTTTGACATCGACGCTTTGCAGTTGCAGATATTTTGGCGTCAAAATTGGAGTGATTTGTTTTGTTAATTGGCGTCAGTTATTTCCCGCTCTTTAGAAAACGCGCTTAAAGCAATCTGAAAATGTCCCGCTTTTTTCAGTTCTGTTGTACATTGGCACTGCTGAACGCCCCCTATTATATTCATTAATAATTTTGTGTATACAAGTTGTACATAAGTTTATAATTCAATTTATCTGGTACAGAGTAATCCAGAACCCCACGTTATTTGTTTATTTTATGTCTGGTGCACGTTTTCACATTGCATTGAGCTACTAGTGCCTTGCTACAAGAAAAATTGAGCGATATCTATGGAAGGGTTCCATTTTGTTGTAAACGTTTGAAAAATAATTTTAAAAATCATGGAAATGAAAATAAGGTAATTCGGAACATTGCCAAATCAGCAATTTTTCGATTTTCTCAAAAAACCTTATCAAAAAATAAGTATTTGAAATAATTTTTTTTTCAAATTTGAGTTTTGAGACCCGATATCTTCATGCGGGAAAAGTTTCAACATAAAAGTTTCGAAAATTCGAAAATTCAAATTCCTACATTCGTCTAAAAGACAGCATCCCAGACATGTACAAAAGGACCTAGATATTGGCTGCTACAAAATTTGACTTTTTACAAGAATAGAAAGATAGCAAAACTATATTGAAAAAAAATACCCGTGTTAAATTAATATTATAATTCCATGTATGACCAGAAAACTGACATGATTTTATCAGCTATGATGCAGAACAGTTGCATGATTAGTTTTTGACTGCTCATTTCTAATGCAGTTATGCCGCTTCTGTGCAGGCATCGTTTGATGCATGAGTGATTTCATGTCAGCTCTGTGTCAGAAATGGCTAGACATGTCTCATGTAAATCCAGACATGCTTCAGAGGTTGACCAGAAGTGTTCAGATCTAAACTGACATATGTACCCCTGCCAGCAGTTTTTGTGAAATGTGTTTTTTCTCACGGTATGTGGACCCAAAACAGCTTCAATTTCAAAATTTCAAATTGAAATAGCAAATATAAGGAGAAAACAAGAAAGTATTATGAAAATAAGCATCAAGAAAGCGCTCGTTTCTGTCTAGCTTACTGCCATGTGTCTGTTGATCGTACCCCCCCCCAGAAATTTAATTTTCTTTTCAACAGGACGTCTCCTTTCGTACTGCACATCTCCCCCTGTTTTCGTTGTCAGGAACGTTGAAACACAAAAAACATCACAGAAATTTTTTAGAGAAATTGGAACGGAATGGGCAAGTCAAGATAACAAAAATTTTATAAAAAACTTTTTTGAACTTTTTTCATATCAAATATTTCAAATTGATATTCTAAAATATGAACTTCAAGCTAATTTTTTTTGTAGAAACATGGAAAAAAAAATGTTTCTAACAATGTGAAGAATTTTTCAAAAAAGGCACAAAAAACGAATTTTGCCGAATCTCATTCGCAGCAATTTGATCCAAATTTTTCCATCAAGGCTCCTCAAAAATTCTCTATGGCCCTCGCTGATATTTTCGCCAAATTTTTCATAGCAGAAACTATTTTTTCTGGCTAAAACTCCTCTGGTAAGCAAAACTGACTAATTTTTTTCTGCAGAAATTACCCTCAAAACTCGTTTTTTTTTCTAAATTAAAACCTAACAATAGGTCTCAATTAACATTTGTATATCGTTTATCAAAAGATGCCATGCAAGGGCGGATCTAGGATTTTCTCGAAAGGGGCGGATTTTCAAAAAAAAATGTGGAATCTTTTTTTTCCGACGTTATTTTTTAGGACCCTTTTTTTCCAGCTTTCGCAAAGTACTAAAAAGTCCCTATTTTGCCCAAAAATCCTGCGCTGCAGCCAACATTTTTCAAAAAAGGCGAAAAAAGCGTACAAAAGGACTTAGATATTGGCTGCTATAAGTTTGACTTTTTACAAGAATAGAAAGATAGCAAAACTATATTGAAAATAATTACCCGTGTTAAATTAATATTATAATTCCATGTATGACCAGAAACTGATATGAGTTTATCAGCTAGGATGCAGAACAGTTGCATGGTTAGTTTTTGACTGCTCATTTCTAATGCAGTTATGCCGCTTCTGTGCAGGCATCGATTGATGCATGAGTGATTTCCAATCAGCTCTGTGTCAGAAATGAATATACATGTCTCATGTAAATCCAGACATGCTTCAGAGGTTTACCAGAAGGTTTCAGATCTAAACTGAAATATGTACGCCTGTCAGCAATTTTTGTGAAATGTGTTTTTTCTCACGGTATGTGGACCCAAAACAGCTTCAATTTCAAAATTTCAAATTAAAATAGCAAATATAAGGAGAAAACAAGAAATTAATATGGAAATTAGCATCAAGAAAGCGCTCTTTTCTGTCTAGCCTACTGCCATGTGTCTGTTGATCAAACTCCCCCCCCCCCCCAGGAATTTTATTTTCTTTTCCACAGGACGTCTCCTTTCGTATTGCACATCTCCCCCTGTATTCGTTGTCAGGAACGTTGAAACACAAAAAACATCACAGAAATTTTTTAGAGAAATTGGAACAGAATGGGCCAGTCAAGGTAGCAAAAATTTTATAAAAAACCTTTTTGAACTTTTTTCATATCAAATATTTCATATTGATATTCTAAAATATGAACTTCAAGCTAATTTTTTTTTGTAGAAACATAGAAAAAAAAATGTTTCTAACAATGTGAAGAATTTTTCAAAAAAGGCACAAAAAACTAATTTTGCCGAATCTCATTCGCAGCAATTTGATCCAAATTTTTCCATCAAGGCTCCTCAAAAATTCTCTATGGCCCTCGCTGATATTTTCGCCAAATTTTTCATAGCAGAAACTATTTTTTCTGGCTAAAACTCCTCTGGTAAGCAAAACTGACTAATTTTTTTCTGCAGAAATTTCCCTCAAAACTCGTTTTTTTTTCTAAATTCAAACCTAACAATAGTACTCAATTAACATTTGTATATCGTTTATCAAAAGATGCCATGCAAGGGCGGATCTAGGATTTTCTCGAAAGGGGCGGATTTTCAAAAAAAAAATGTGGAATCTTTTTTTTCCGACGTTCTTTTTTAGGACCCTTTTTTTCCAGCTTTCGCAAAGTACTAAAAAGTCCCTATTTTGCCCAAAAATCCTGCGCTGCAGCCAACATTTTTCAAAAAAGGCGAAAAAAGCGTACAAAAGGACCTAGATATTGGCTGCTATAAATTTGACTTTTTACAAGAATAGAAAGATAGCAAAACTATATTGAAAATAATTACCCGTGTTAAATTAATATTATAATTCCATGTATGACCAGAAAACTGATATGAGTTTATCAGCTAGGATGCAGAACAGTTGCATGGTTAGTTTTTGACTGCTCATTTCTAATGCAGTTATGCCGCTTCTGTGCAGGCATCGATTGATGCATGAGTGATTTCCAATCAGCTCTGTGTCAGAAATGAATAGACATGTCTCATGTAAATCCAGACATGCTTCAGAGGTTTACCAGAAGGTTTCAGATCTAAACTGAAATATGTACCCCTGTCAGCAATTTTTGTGAAATGGGTTTTTTCTCACGGTATGTGGACCCAAAACAGCTTCAATTTCAAAATTTCAAATTAAAATAGCAAATATAAGGAGAAAACAAGAAATTAATATGGAAATTAGCATCAAGAAAGCGCTCTTTTCTGTCTAGCTTACTGCCATGTGTCTGTTGATCAAACTCCCCCCCCCCCAGAAATTTTATTTTCTTTTCCACAGGACGTCTCCTTTCGTACTGCACATCTCCCCCTGTTTTCGTTGTCAGGAACGTTGAAACACAAAAAACATCACAGAAATTTTTTAGAGAAATTGGAACAGAATGGGCCAGTCAAGGTAGCAAAAATTTTATAAAAAACCTTTTTGAACTTTTTTCATATCAAATATTTCAAATTGATATTCTAAAATATGAACTTCAAGCTAATTTTTTTTGTAGAAACATAGAAAAAAAAATGTTTCTAACAATGTGAAGAATTTTTCAAAAAAGGCACAAAAAACTAATTTTGCCGAATCTCATTCGCAGCATTTTGATCCAAATTTTTCCATCAAGGCTCCTCAAAAATTCTCTATCGCCCTCGCTGATATTTTCGCCAAATTTTTCATAGCAGAAACTATTTTTTCTGGCTAAAACTCCTCTGGTAAGCAAAACTGACTAATTTTTTTCTGCAGAAATTTCCCTCAAAACTCGTTTTTTTTTCTAAATTCAAACCTAACAATAGGTCTCAATTAACATTTGTATATCGTTTATCAAAAGATGCCATGCAAGGGCGGATCTAGGATTTTCTCGAAAGGGGCGGATTTTCAAAAAAAAATGTGGAATCTTTTTTTTCCGACGTTCTTTTTTAGGACCCTTTTTTTCCAGCTTTCGCAAAGTACTAAAAAGTCCCTATTTTGCCCAAAAATCCTGCGCTGCAGCCAACATTTTTCAAAAAAGGCGAAAAAAGCGTACAAAAGGACCTAGATATTGGCTGCTATAAATTTGACTTTTTACAAGAATAGAAAGATAGCAAAACTATATTGAAAATAATTACCCGTGTTAAATTAATATTATAATTCCATGTATGACCAGAAACTGATATGAGTTTATCAGCTAGGATGCAGAACAGTTGCATGGTTAGTTTTTGACTGCTCATTTCTAATGCAGTTATGCCGCTTCTGTGCAGGCATCGATTGATGCATGAGTGATTTCCAATCAGCTCTGTGTCAGAAATGAATAGACATGTCTCATGTAAATCCAGACATGCTTCAGAGGTTTACCAGAAGGTTTCAGATCTAAACTGAAATATGTACCCCTGTCAGCAATTTTTGTGAAATGTGTTTTTTCTCACGGTATGTGGACCCAAAACAGCTTCAATTTCAAAATTTCAAATTAAAATAGCAAATATAAGGAGAAAACAAGAAATTAATATGGAAATTAGCATCAAGAAAGCGCTATTTTCTGTCTAGCTTACTGCCATGTGTCTGTTGATCAAACTCCCCCCCCCCCCCAGAAATTTTATTTTCTTTTCCACAGGACGTCTCCTTTCGTACTGCACATCTCCCCCTGTTTTCGTTGTCAGGAACGTTGAAACACAAAAAACATCACAGAAATTTTTTAGAGAAATTGGAACAGAATGGGCCAGTCAAGGTAGCAAAAATTTTATAAAAAACCTCTTTTAACTTTTTTCATATCAAATATTTCAAATTGACTTTCTAAAATATGAACTTCGAGCTAATTTTTTTTGTAAGAAACATAGAAAAAAAAATGTTTCTAACAATGTGAAGATTTTTTCAAAAAAGGCACAAAAAACTAGTTTTGCCGAATCTCATTCGCAGCAATTTGATCCAAGTTTTTCCATCAAGGCTCCTCAAAATTTCTCTATGGCCCTCGCTGATATTTTCGCCAAATTTTTCATAGCAGAAAATATTTTTTCTGGCTAAAACTCCTCTGGTAAGCAAAACTGACTAATTTTTTTCTGCAGAAATTTCCCTCAAAAATCGTTTTTTTTTCTAAATTCAAACCTAACAATAGGTCTCAATTAACATTTGTATATCGTTTATCAAAAGATGCCATGCACGGGCGGATCTAGGATTTTCTGGAAAGAAGCGGATTTTCAAAAAAAATTTTGGAATCTTTTTTTTCCGACGTTCTTTTTTAGGACCCTTTTTTTCCAGCTTTCGCAAAGTACTAAAAAGTCCCTATTTTGCCCAAAAATCCTCCTCTGCAGCCAACATTTTTCAAAAAAGGCGAAAAAAGCGTACAAAAGGACCTAGATATTGGCTGCTATAAATTTGACTTTTTACAAGAATAGAAAGATAGCAAAACTATATCGAAAATAATTACCCGTGTTAAATTAATATTATAATTCCATGTATGACCAGAAAACTGACATGAGTTTATCAGCTATGATGCAGAACAGTTGCATGGTTAGTTTTTGACTGCTCATTTCTAATGCAGTTATGCCGCTTCTGTGCAGGCATCGTTTGATGCATGAGTGATTTCCAATCAGCTCTGTGTCAGAAATGGCTAGACATGTCTCATGTAAATCCAGGCATGCTTCAGAGGTTGACCAGAAGTGTTCAGATCTAAACTGACATATGTACTCCTGTCAGCAGTTTTTGTGAAATGTGTTTTTTCTCACGGTATGTGGACCCAAAACAGCTTCAATTTCAAAATTTCAAATTAAAATAGCAAATATAAGGAGAAAACAAGAAATTAATATGGAAATTAGCATCAAGAAAGCGCTATTTTCTGTCTAGCTTACTGCCATGTGTCTGTTGATCAAACTCCCCCCCCCCCAGAAATTTTATTTTCTTTTCCACAGGACGTCTCCTTTCGTACTGCACATCTCCCCCTGTTTTCGTTGTCAGGAACGTTGAAACACAAAAAACATCACAGAAATTTTTTAGAGAAATTGGAACAGAATGGGCCAGTCAAGGTAGCAAAAATTTTATAAAAAACCTCTTTTAACTTTTTTCATATCAAATATTTCAAATTGACTTTCTAAAATATGAACTTCGAGCTAATTTTTTTTGTAAGAAACATAGAAAAAAAAATGTTTCTAACAATGTGAAGATTTTTTCAAAAAAGGCACAAAAAACTAGTTTTGCCGAATCTCATTCGCAGCAATTTGATCCAAGTTTTTCCATCAAGGCTCCTCAAAATTTCTCTATGGCCCTCGCTGATATTTTCGCCAAATTTTTCATAGCAGAAAATATTTTTTCTGGCTAAAACTCCTCTGGTAAGCAAAACTGACTAATTTTTTTCTGCAGAAATTTCCCTCAAAAATCGTTTTTTTTTCTAAATTCAAACCTAACAATAGGTCTCAATTAACATTTGTATATCGTTTATCAAAAGATGCCATGCAAGGGCGGATCTAGGATTTTCTGGAAAGAAGCGGATTTTCAAAAAAAATTTTGGAATCTTTTTTTTCCGACGTTCTTTTTTAGGACCCTTTTTTCCAGCTTTCGCAAAGTACTAAAAAGTCCCTATTTTGCCCAAAAATCCTCCTCTGCAGCCAACATTTTTCAAAAAAGGCGAAAAAAGCGTACAAAAGGACCTAGATATTGGCTGCTATAAATTTGACTTTTTACAAGAATAGAAAGATAGCAAAACTATATCGAAAATAATTACCCGTGTTAAATTAATATTATAATTCCATGTATGACCAGAAAACTGACATGAGTTTATCAGCTATGATGCAGAACAGTTGCATGGTTAGTTTTTGACTGCTCATTTCTAATGCAGTTATGCCGCTTCTGTGCAGGCATCGTTTGATGCATGAGTGATTTCCAATCAGCTCTGTGTCAGAAATGGCTAGACATGTCTCATGTAAATCCAGGCATGCTTCAGAGGTTGACCAGAAGTGTTCAGATCTAAACTGACATATGTACTCCTGTCAGCAGTTTTTGTGAAATGTGTTTTTTCTCACGGTATGTGGACCCAAAACAGCTTCAATTTCAAAATTTCAAATTAAAATAGCAAATATAAGGAGAAAACAAGAAATTAATATGGAAATTAGCATCAAGAAAGCGCTATTTTCTGTCTAGCTTACTGCCATGTGTCTGTTGATCAAACTCCCCCCCCCCCCCCAGAAATTTTATTTTCTTTTCCACAGGACGTCTCCTTTCGTACTGCACATCTCCCCCTGTTTTCGTTGTCAGGAACGTTGAAACACAAAAAACATCACAGAAATTTTTTAGAGAAATTGGAACAGAATGGGCCAGTCAAGGTAGCAAAAATTTTATAAAAAACCTCTTTTAACTTTTTTCATATCAAATATTTCAAATTGACTTTCTAAAATATGAACTTCGAGCTAATTTTTTTTGTAAGAAACATAGAAAAAAAAATGTTTCTAACAATGTGAAGATTTTTTCAAAAAAGGCACAAAAAACTAGTTTTGCCGAATCTCATTCGCAGCAATTTGATCCAAGTTTTTCCATCAAGGCTCCTCAAAATTTCTCTATGGCCCTCGCTGATATTTTCGCCAAATTTTTCATAGCAGAAAATATTTTTTCTGGCTAAAACTCCTCTGGTAAGCAAAACTGACTAATTTTTTTCTGCAGAAATTTCCCTCAAAAATCGTTTTTTTTCTAAATTCAAACCTAACAATAGGTCTCAATTAACATTTGTATATCGTTTATCAAAAGATGCCTTGCAAGGGCGGATCTAGGATTTTCTGGAAAGAAGCGGATTTTCAAAAAAAATTTTGGAATCTTTTTTTTCCGACGTTCTTTTTTAGGACCCTTTTTTTCCAGCTTTCGCAAAGTACTAAAAAGTCCCTATTTTGCCCAAAAATCCTCCTCTGCAGCCAACATTTTTCAAAAAAGGCGAAAAAAGCGTACAAAAGGACCTAGATATTGGCTGCTATAAATTTGACTTTTTACAAGAATAGAAAGATAGCAAAACTATATCGAAAATAATTACCCGTGTTAAATTAATATTATAATTCCATGTATGACCAGAAAACTGACATGAGTTTATCAGCTATGATGCAGAACAGTTGCATGGTTAGTTTTTGACTGCTCATTTCTAATGCAGTTATGCCGCTTCTGTGCAGGCATCGTTTGATGCATGAGTGATTTCCAATCAGCTCTGTGTCAGAAATGGCTAGACATGTCTCATGTAAATCCAGGCATGCTTCAGAGGTTGACCAGAAGTGTTCAGATCTAAACTGACATATGTACTCCTGTCAGCAGTTTTTGTGAAATGTGTTTTTTCTCACGGTATGTGGACCCAAAACAGCTTCAATTTCAAAATTTCAAATTAAAATAGCAAATATAAGGAGAAAACAAGAAATTAATATGGAAATTAGCATCAAGAAAGCGCTATTTTCTGTCTAGCTTACTGCCATGTGTCTGTTGATCAAACTCCCCCCCCCCCCCAGAAATTTTATTTTCTTTTCCACAGGACGTCTCCTTTCGTACTGCACATCTCCCCCTGTTTTCGTTGTCAGGAACGTTGAAACACAAAAAACATCACAGAAATTTTTTAGAGAAATTGGAACAGAATGGGCCAGTCAAGGTAGCAAAAATTTTATAAAAAACCTCTTTTAACTTTTTTCATATCAAATATTTCAAATTGACTTTCTAAAATATGAACTTCGAGCTAATTTTTTTTGTAAGAAACATAGAAAAAAAAATGTTTCTAACAATGTGAAGATTTTTTCAAAAAAGGCACAAAAAACTAGTTTTGCCGAATCTCATTCGCAGCAATTTGATCCAAGTTTTTCCATCAAGGCTCCTCAAAATTTCTCTATGGCCCTCGCTGATATTTTCGCCAAATTTTTCATAGCAGAAAATATTTTTTCTGGCTAAAACTCCTCTGGTAAGCAAAACTGACTAATTTTTTTCTGCAGAAATTTCCCTCAAAAATCGTTTTTTTTTCTAAATTCAAACCTAACAATAGGTCTCAATTAACATTTGTATATCGTTTATCAAAAGATGCCATGCAAGGGCGGATCTAGGATTTTCTGGAAAGAAGCGGATTTTCAAAAAAAATTTTGGAATCTTTTTTTTCCGACGTTCTTTTTTAGGACCCTTTTTTTCCAGCTTTCGCAAAGTACTAAAAAGTCCCTATTTTGCCCAAAAATCCTCCTCTGCAGCCAACATTTTTCAAAAAAGGCGAAAAAAGCGTACAAAAGGACCTAGATATTGGCTGCTATAAATTTGACTTTTTACAAGAATAGAAAGATAGCAAAACTATATCGAAAATAATTACCCGTGTTAAATTAATATTATAATTCCATGTATGACCAGAAAACTGACATGAGTTTATCAGCTATGATGCAGAACAGTTGCATGGTTAGTTTTTGACTGCTCATTTCTAATGCAGTTATGCCGCTTCTGTGCAGGCATCGTTTGATGCATGAGTGATTTCCAATCAGCTCTGTGTCAGAAATGGCTAGACATGTCTCATGTAAATCCAGGCATGCTTCAGAGGTTGACCAGAAGTGTTCAGATCTAAACTGACATATGTACTCCTGTCAGCAGTTTTTGTGAAATGTGTTTTTTCTCACGGTATGTGGACCCAAAACAGCTTCAATTTCAAAATTTCAAATTAAAATAGCAAATATAAGGAGAAAACAAGAAATTAATATGGAAACTAGCATCAAGAAAGCGCTCTTTTCTGTCTAGCTTACTGCCATGTGTCTGTTGATCAAACTACCCCCTCCCCCCCCCCCCCCCCCCCCCCAGAAATTTTCTTTTCTTTTCCACAGGACGTCTCCTTTCGTACTGCACATCTCCCCCTGTTTTCATTGTCAGGAACGTTGAAACACAAAAAACATCACAGAAATTTTTTAGAGAAATTGGAACAGAATGGGCATGTCAAGATAACAAAAATTCCATAAAAAAATCTTTATGAATTTTTTACATATCAAATATTTCAAATTGATTTTCTAAAATATGAACTTAAAGCTAAATTTTTTTGTAAGAAACTTAGAAAAAAAATGTTTCTAGCAATGTGAAGAGTTTTCCAAAAAAGGCACAAAAAGCTAAATTTGCCCAATCTCATTCGCAGCAATTTGATCCAAATTTTTCCATTGAGGCTCCTCAAAAATTCTCTATGGCCCTTGCTGATATTTTCGCCAAATTTTTCATAGCAGAAAATATTTTTTCTGGCTAAAACTCCTCTGGTAAGCAAAACTGACTAATTTTTTTCTGCAGAAATTTCCCTCAAAACTCGTTTTTTTTTCTAAATTCAAACCTAACAATAGGTCTCAATTAACATTTGTATATCGTTTATCAAAAGATGCCATGCAAGGGCGGATCTAGGATTTTCTCGAAAGGGGCGGATTTTCAAAAAAATTTTTGAATCTTTTTATTCCGACGTTCATTTTTAGGACCCTTTTTTTCCAGCTTTCGCAAAGTACTAAAAAGTCCCTGTTTTGCCCAAAATTCCTGCGCCGCAGGCAACCTTTTTCAAAAAAGGCAAAAAAAAGCGTTTTTAGGCTTTTTCCGGAAAATTTTGCCAAAAAGTTGCGTTTTTTCGGCGCGCCTTCCCCCTTAAATTAGTTTATTTTGGCGCCGAAGGAACACTACCTTCCCCCTCGTATCCTCCCCCTCTCTCCCTACCCCCTCCCTCCCTTCCCCTCCCCCGAAAGAAATCACGCGAATCAAAAAAATAGTATTTATTGGAACACCCCTACCTTCCCCCTTACCTCCCACCTCCCTCCATTCCCCCCTCCCTCGAAACAAATCACGCGAATCAAAAATTTTACCCTTGCATTATTCTGACTTTTTGATTTTGGTCCTTTTTCTGGAGAACGACTTTTGAGGTCTTGGACGGCATTTCTGATAATAAAACTCAAAAAACCTGAAAAAAATTAACTAAAGTAAACACAGAGAAATTAATTCTAATTTTGAGAAAACTATATTATAAATCATGAAAAATTCAAATCACAAGGGACACATGAATCAATGAAAGCAATCCGTAAAACTTTTTAAATCTGTTAAAAAGGGAAATTAGTCAGAGAAAGTTTGAAGAAAGGAAAATCAAACCGTTGAAGTTAATTTCAACAGAAATCTGTTGGATTGAAACAGACAAATGTACGAGTGTCTCTCCTAATATTCTCTCTCAAAATATTCACCGCCGCACTTTTGTTTATTCTTTTATCTCCTGTTTTCAAACATGTCTGGTCCAAGTCTGAACAATGTCTGACTTTTACATGCACATTCTCCCGCCATGCATTTGCTACTAACTAAACATGTCTGGCCAGATAAAAAACAGACATGTACACCAATGCCATTTTTTCAAAAGTGAACTTACAGTGATCATACATGGAAATAATCACGGTCTGTGGCACGGTTAAGAAGATGTTTTTGAATTTCGGTTTTGATACTAGTTTTTTTACTCTCTGCTACGCTTGTTCCTTGCCAGCCCATATCGTTTATACTGTCAAAATTTGCTTTTCTTTTGTTCTCCAGTCATTTTTCACTTTTATAATATGCCACTGTTGACGGCTTTTTTGGCGCCATTAACAACTCGAAAAATTTACTCAACAACAACTTTGGAAAACTTCACTGAGTTTGGAAAGACTCATTTGAGTCAATTGAACATAACTGAAGCGCAATCTGATATCTGATATTCGAAAAAAAAATCAATAAGACCTTAATAGCTGAGAATTAACCAAAAATAGATTAGAATTTAGACAAAACATTTTCAAAATGTTATACGATAATAGTTTAATTGAAATGTCTCTACGACTCAATAGATCAGAGCCGATATTCCGAACGATAATAGAACTGCCCGGAATTGGAAGAAGACCTCGAACAAGAGACGACATACGACAAAGTAGAAACTTGCCAAATAGTTTTATGATCGTACGGCAAAAGCCAACACAAACTTTTATATTTAGAATCTTATTAGCAATGAATTTAGATTTTCATTTGCAAACATAAAAATTTGAAGTCAATCTTCATGATCACTTCAGGCGCTAAACAAAATTATTAATATACAATAGCGATTGATAAAAAGATCGTTTTCCTAATTTCTGCAGTCTTATATAAAACATGTTTGAAAAATATTTATTGAAAATCAAAATAAAAATTAGTAGCATGACAATAAATTGTTAGTAATCATAAAATCATCTGTTGTCCCAGCTTCATCACCTAAACATAACAGCAATCATAAGCTCACTAATATCATTAAAAAACTAAATCTTTTTCTTAAATAAATTTAAACCATTTTAAACTTAAATTCACTTAAATTTAAAAATCAGATCATCAAGGCTTATCCTTGGATCTTAATTAATTTTCTATTTCACTAAATTTAAAACCTGATCATCAAGGCCTATCCTTGGATCAAAAAGAACAATTTTGTTTTCCCCCACCCACTTAGCAAGTGTCTAACGACCTCAAACGTCGATTCACTATCCAACCCTTCCAAAAAACCCAAGACTAATAGAAATTTTTCAACAAAACTAACCATTCAAATTAGGATAAACAGTGAAGAACTTCGGTTATTCATCCTTCACTTGAACCCTCCTCTTACCAGACCCAGGATAAAACTTAGACTTAGTAAGTTTAAAATAGTATCTAACGAACTACTCGCGTTCTAATTATACCTGAACCTTGTGGATCGATTTACTATTCTCCAACCCTTGAACACAATCACTACCCCTAAGTAAGATTAAGTAAGTTAACACCTTAGGTTAGACTAGCCACGAGAAAGTAAAAATTCATTCCTCGGAATCGATATACTTTTCTCTCCAACCCTAAATAAAAAGACCCAGGTTAAGCTAACCAAAAAATTGTAAGGACTAACAGTCTAAGAAAATAGAAAATACCTAACAACTTTTTGCATCCCCCATCCTAAACCTTATGTCATTCAAAAATCTAGAAAACAAACAAACAATCGTTTTACACAACTGTGAGATAAATAACCAAAATTACGATCTTGTCATCACACCTCATACACAAACAGTTGGATACATTAGAACAAAACGACTAACAATAAAAAGAAAAATCATAAACAAACAAAGACAAATCACACGAAAAAGATTTTCAAAAAATAGAAACGCATTTTCAGAATCAGAAGCCAGCAATTTAGATGAACTCTACAAATTAAAAAAATCAATTGATAAAAATTGTCCCATTCACGATCAAATATATTTTTCCGATTCAGAAACAACTTCAAATTCATCAAAAAGAGGAAAAAGAAGAATAAAAAAGCAATACAAACACAAACCAGTACACTTGTATAATTGGAATCAACCAATTAGACACATCGATAGTTATATATTAACAGTCATTAAACGAAAAAATGAGCCACACTCAAAGTGACGATAGTCCAGATGACGAAGAGGTTTACCCCTTCCTCATAGGTGCACCCGATAATAGAGGGCAACATGATTTTTGCAAGAATTTACTCGTAAATTTGTTTGAACCCGGAATCAATCCATGCAAAGCAGAATTCCCAGATGTAAAAATCAAAAAACAAATTATTGAACATTATTTGAAAGATATATGTAACTTAACACAACAATATGGAATCTACACCATAGAATTCAGCACATTAAATACGAATCATCGTAAATATATAATTCAAACAGATGATCTTGAATTAGAAATTTCAAAAGTATTCTTAGATTATATTAAAAGCATACAATATCACAATTCACAAAGAGCAAATTCTATATTCACTAACGAAGTTTTTGCAATAAAATATACCTATATTTCTATATTAGAAAAAACAGAATTTTAAAGTATCTCACCAACTGAAACATCCAAACATACAAAAGTACGAAATGAAATTGCATTATTTTCAACTTTTCTACATATAATCAAAGAAAATTTCACTAAAGACGATGTTTCACAACACACAAAACATGACTTACAAAAAATTTTAGCATGTTTAATAATAGATTATTTCACACATAATATAGACTTAATTTCACAAGCAAGAAAAAATTTCAGACCTCAAAACCCAAATGATGATACTGCCATTACAGAACAATCAGACTACGTTTGGGACCCTGAATGGTCTCATCCTACATTTATAAATATCCCACAATCAATCTCAAGTCAAGCAATAAGTACACCATCTTACCACAGAGATTCTGTAAAAGTAGTACCACTAACCATTGATGCAACACCACTAAACTACAATACATTTTTACCTGATACACGAAATAACAATTTAAATTCGACCGTCATACACAATGAAAACCTTAATGGAACTAGAAATCTTACACAACAAGATATTCAAACAACATCACACTTCATAAATGAAGAAATTGTCCAAACAACAACTACACAACAAAGTATTTCACCAATACATCCAAATTTAACAACACCAAGAAATACAAATATTTCACTGGCACAAGTAACCTTACCATCAACCGTTAAACCTTCGGTTGCTCTAAAATATTCGCATATGGATTATCAAACATATAGACCCATGACAGTACCATCAAAACCACGAAGAACGTTCACAAGAAACACTTTTGCAGAACACAATTATAATTATGCACATTCGTCAAAAACAAACTACTCCCCACGAAAAACTAATAATAACCATGTATGTTCTGACTATTGGGATAACCCAATGACAACAACCAACTCAGTAAATTTCCGAACTAATTCACATCCTCCACAGGATCATAGTGAAAATTACCCATTCTTTCAACAAAATAAAAATAAAAAGCAAGCACCTCATCATACAGATTACTTATCATCTGATGATTATTATTTACAACCAGACATTTTTGCACCACATACCCAAGAATATCGCAAACAAGAATCGCGACGACCTCATACATATAATAGAATTTTTTCTCCAAACCCAACAGATACACGAAATCAACAACCAATACATATGCCAAATCCAACTAATACACAACCTTTTCAACCAATTCAACCACAAAACCCAATGACTATGCACTCGTATCAACCAACGCAAATGCAAAATGAAATACCACTTCCATATTACCTTCAACAACACGAAATAACAAAAAATCAACTTTCGAATTTTTCGCATATGCCAAATGCCGCAGAATCACTACAGATGACAATGAATCCATACCTCATGGGTGGATCATCAAAAACATCAAATAAACCACTGATGGTATTTACAGGAACAGACACTGAATATTCTGTAAAAGATTATTTAAATGCAGTAACAGCAAATTTAATTTTAGATATAGGACCTGAACCAATTAATACGCCACTACATCAAAATTGGATACATAGACGCACAGCGTTGATACAAACAACCTTTGATGGCGCAGCTCAAAAATGGTTTTCAGTATTACCTATAGAAATAAAATCAGACTGGAAAAGATTTACACAAGAATTTTCAAAAATGTTTGACTCCGAAAGAAATAAACAACACCAAAGAGTTTTATGTAATGAAATTCGCAGATTACCAAATGAAACTATCAAACAATTAGCAGTACGTATCGAAACACTAGTTCGAAAAGCATATTCACTTAATACACATGACTATAAAAACACAAAAATGACAGAAATTTTAATGATGACCTTAACACCTCAATTAAGGAAAATAGCAATAAAAAAGAGAGCATCTCATCCTTTTTCAATTCGAGAACCAGATTTAGATTTTCGAAAACTAGTAGACAAACTAGAGCAAGCGGAAATCACAATGAAACTTGAAAAAACAGAAAATCTAAGACTACAATATGTTAATCGAATTGAAAAAAACACTACACATATAAATAACATACAGGAATCAGATACAGACCTTGTTGAAAAAATTACTGAAATACTAAATATTTATGAAAAACACCCAAATTTTAAAGGCAAACCATCTTTCAAAAAATGGTGTAACTAATGCCGACGATACGGACATAGTATTTCCGAATGTAGACAAAAACAACATGATAACCAAAACAAACCTCAAAAGCATAAAGAACCAAAAAATCGTTCTATAAATATATGAAAAAGGATCAAAATCTACCAAACAAAAATATATATGGTAACAACAGTTCAGGAAAACCACTTCCGAACAACACCAATTACACAAGGAATCAATCACCATATAACTCAAGTTATAGAGGAAGATCACCAGAACGAAGAAATACACGGAATTCTTCACAAAATAATTATAATCGATCAAATAGTCGAAATAACTATTCGAGATCAAATTCCAAGGCAACACAATTTGTTTCGAGATTCAGTTCCCAATCAAACCCGAGAAATAAACACAATTCAAATAATCAATCACGAAACTCATCATACAACAGAAATAGAAACTATTCACATAATCGGAATAGAAGTTATTCGAACAATCGAAATCAGAATTACCCGAAGAATCAATCAAGAAATAACTCATATAAAAGATCAAATTATCACAGATCAAATGACAATTATCAAAACAGATCATGGAATAATTCAAAAAATCGAAATTCAAGTTATAATAATCAATATAGAAATTATTCTCAGTCACCACATAGGAATAATAACCATTATAATAATTCTAAACATCGATACAGAAGTAGTACACCAAAACATCAAAGACATATTAATCAAGTACAATCAAATGAAGAAACAACATCAGACCCTCCAGGTATTGATGACACAGGAAGTAACGAACTACAACTAAATCAAATAAACTGTGGATCATCAGATACAGAAAGTGATACCGAAAATACCATCTCCGTAAATATGATAACAGTCGAAAACAAATACAAACCTATCATATATGAACAACCTTTTACATCACATATACATGAAAATCAATTGGAACTCCTTCACAATTATTATATTGAACCCATCAATACTACACAAACTGCACAAGAAATAAACGAAACTAACACGGTAAACAAACCTGATGAAAAAGACAAAACAAAGTGTCTAAACACAAATCATATTTATCAAAATATACAAAAAGAACAACCCAGAGAAAAAATTTGGACAATACCATTTCTCTTAGAAAGTCCAAGAAACAAAGAATTTCAACCACCAGATCTTGAAATTGATTTTTTAATTGATTCAGGAGCAGAATCAAATATAATTAATATTCCCACATGGAATGAAATCAAAACATTACATCCAAAATTAACGCCTCTTGCAACTACTAGTAAATTAGCAACAGCACAATGATCAACATTAGTAAGTTATGGAAAAATCCAATTATTCCTCCTCCCCACAAGAACAATGGAGCAAAATAAAATTCTAAGCAAACCATATAAACAAATATTTCATATCACTGATAATAAACACAATATCCTTGGTATACCATTTATATCAAAATATATACCAACAATCAACATCTTGAATAGTAAAATACTGATCAAAGATAAGTACACAAAAACAAAAAATACAGCTCTAACATTTTTTCAAAGATTAAATAAACAACCACCATTCTTCTCAAAATTTTATCCAATTTATAACCAACAACGGAAACACCTGAAACCACTATCAGGAAATATATATAATTTTTTAATAAAACAAGTTCACCAATATGATAAAAGTCAAAATAAACAACAACTTTTTATGTCAGACTTTGAGTTTAAACCTATTCATAAGTTTTTCAAAATCACGATTTCATCTATAAAATATTTGAAAAATGTGAATTCAGACATCATTTCGCTACATGTGTATAACAATACACCGTATCAAGTAACATTACCCTTAGGACTTTTAGAATATTGCGAAACAAACGCTACAATATCACCCGTACATGAAATAGACATACCGCGTAAATAATATACTCCAATTATTAGATATTTGTCAATCCACAATTCTTAACGAAGAACTATCCATAAATAACATAATAAGCAACAAAAAGAGAAACACAGATCATTTCACAAAAACATCATATTTTAAACCAACATTCAATATCACAAATTACACAAAAGAACAACAACAATTTTTAACAATGTTCAACTTTGAACACTCACAAATTACACAAACCGAATTTGACAAACTAGCAAAACAACTATTAAAATATTCAACAGTCTATGCAACATCAAAGTTTGATGTTTGGAAAATCAGCTCATCACTACATCTCCCGTTAAAACCTGACGCAGTTTTCAAAAAACAAAGAGCTAGTAAAGTACCAATTCATTTACACGACAAAGCAAATAGATTACTTGATATTTTAGAACAATACAAAATTATCTCACCAGTAAACAAAGAAGAACAACCAAAAGGTAACACATTTATTAACCCTGTTATCATCCTAGCAAAAGGAGAATCATTAAAAATAGTTTTAGACGCTAGATACCTCAATTCACTAATAGACGAATCAAAATGCAATTGGCCTATTGAACCAATACAAGTTATTTTAACAAAAATAAACGGAAAATACTTTACAACCGCAGATATGAATAGTGCATACAATCAAATGTCACTAGATGAACAATCACGACGTTTAACACAATTTGTTATTGGAAATCAACAATATGAATTCAACCGCCTATTCTATGGATTATCCATAGGACCAGCAGCATTTTCAGCTTTTATGAGCAAAATTCTTAGACCACTAATACTCAAGAAAAACGCAATCACCTATTTAGACGATGTTTTTATGCAATCACAAACAAAAGAAGAAATGTTTACAGTTTTAGAACACTATCATAAAATACTTCAGAACGAAAATCTGAAGGCTGCCCCCAATAAATCACACTTCTTTTTAACATGAAATTAATTTTTAGGACATAATGTAGAAAGAAACACAATCACTCCATTAAAATCACGCATTGATGCTATTCAAAAACTTCAACCACCAACAAACAAAAAGAAAATACAAGAATTCCTTGGAATGTTAAATTTCTTAAGCAAGTACGTTTATAAAATGCAATTATGTTTAAGACCGTTCTATAATATCCTCAGACAACAAAATAATTTTGAATGGACCACTGAACATCAAACACGATTTGAAGAAATTAAAAAACTTCTAACTGAACAACTTTTAAACACAATTCCAGATCCAAATCAACCATTCTATGCAATGTGCGATGCTTCAAATTTTGGCATCGGCGCAGCATTACTACAATCACACAGTGGTACAAATAAAATGAACCTTATATCAGCAAATTCCCGATTATTCACTCAAGCAGAGCTACGACTCTCCACTCTAATGAGAGAATGTACAGCAATAATTTATACACTTACAGAATATGAATTTCTGATACTTGGATCAAAACATCCAACAGTTCTATTCACAGATCATAAACCAATCATTTTTCTCTTTACACAAAAGTCAAATCCCAACCACCGAGTTTATAGATTTCAATTAATTCTAATGAAATTTCCAAACTTACATATAGTTTGGACAGCAGGAAAGAATCTTGCATTACCAGATACATTGAGTCAAAATACACCACCTGAATTACTTACACGAAAAACTGCAGTTGAAATACCCAAAAATATAAAATTTTACCTTGCAAAAGACGAAACATCACCCCGAATAGAATGCAAATATGCAGTAAAAACTGACATTGAACAATCACAAATAAATAACCTACAACATTTCCCACTTTACTTAGATTGCCAAATTAATCACTACGAAGTTGATCTACTTGGAACATCAACTTTCAAACCAATTCCATACTCACAATGAATAAAAAATAACACCCAACAAAAACGATTAAAAAACCACTCGCATAAAAAAGACCTTTTTCCGTTAATTGAAAAAGAAAATTTAACTGATAAAATAAATTTATCAGGACCACAAACAAATGATTCAAAATACACAATAAATCAAGTTTTTGACCTCCATGACCCACTTGACAAAATTCCCGTATCTAAATTAGAAATTGAAAATATTTTTCTCCCCCCAACAGATAAAATTACAATTAATATCTTGAAACAATATCAAAATCTTGACCCAGTAATTAGACAACTAAAATCATGGCACAAATACAAAACTAAGCCCGTAAAGGCAGATACAAGTTTAGGAAATAAAACACTCCTCCGATATTTCCGAAAATTTAATAATACAACAATTAATGAAAACACAGACCTTCTAAAATATCAAATAAATGATTCTACAGTTCCCTGTCTCCCTTTAAGTATGATTCTAATAGCTTTTAACATTTCACATACACAAAACACTAAAGGACACTCTGGATCAGAGAAAACATATTCAAATTTTACACAAAATTTTTATTTCCCAAATGCACCAATTTGGATAAAATACTATGCAATGATTGTATAGTATGTCAGCTAAATAAACCTTATCCAAATTAAAATAGCACAAAAACAAGATTTTAAAGGACAAAGTTTATATTTTAACCATCGTATTTCATTTGATACAAAAGGACCAATTTCACCATTCTCTGAAGGAAACTCCTACATTATGGTAATTGTTGATGCACTTACACATTATGTAGCACTCAACCCAGTACCACATTGTAACGCTTATTTTGCTTACACAACACTTTATGAAGGTATGAACCGTTCACTACAAGAATATCTTAGATGTATCATAAATGGAAATGATACAAGATACACAGAATGGTCAGCAGATGTAAAATTATTTCCCTTAGCATATAATTCACAAATTACGACATTTCTAGGAATGTCACCATACGAAATGGTTTTTAATCAAAAGCCACGCAAACCAATTATGTTTACAGCAAACTCTCATAAAAATACACAAGGTCATTGCCAACCCGAATAAAGACTCAGTTTGTTATAACCTACCTTTACACACGCATGATGAAGATCATTTTCATCACCCACAAAACCTTAAATTAGCCTCCGGTACACACAACGAATGGATTTTAAATAGAGATAAAAAACACAATGAAATTTACCAAAGAGTATCAAAAAAATTATTACAAAGACAAAACGTTAACGAACAAACAAATTCACGCTTTACACCAGCCTCAGATTTAAAAATTGGAACATTTGTTTTAATGCCTAATTTTAATACACAAAAAGGAATTTCTAAAAAAATACAACCCCTTCGCAAAGGACCATTACCAAATCATTGCCAAAACAACTGACGTAACATATTAAATCACCGATTCAGACCAAAAAGAAATTGTTCAACATCGAAACAATCTATTGCCTTACTACCCAAAAGAATACGCACTACGCGAATTAACTCAATTATATTTTTTCACAGGTTTAAAAGTTATTCAAAATCACCCACATACGGAAAATGAAATAAATGAACAAAACGACTTTCACCTTGAAAAACAAAATAAAAAACCAACTACAACCCAAAACAATACAAAAAAGCTAGATCAAAAAATAACTCAAAAAGAAAGGAAAAATAGAAAAATGATTAAAAAAATTATACCACAAGAACAAGTCGAAAAATCAGAACATAGAGAGTCATCACGAATTAGAAATCAACCACGTAAAAACTACCAAACATTCATCCCACAATCTAAAATATTAAAGAAAGTTGAATTTCAAAAACAGCTTTAATTTTAAAATTAATAATCTTTGCACCTCTGAAACATTTTGAAATTTCAATTCTCAAAATAACATGCTGACAAACACGCCGCGATTCTAGTTCAAAATTAGCCAATAGGATTCATTCAATCCGTCACCTTCTATAACTATAACACAAACCAATTAGACGAAAGATATTAAATCTCCAGACATATCTCTGACTATAACTTTACAACCTCCAGGTCAAAAATAAGCAAACCACTCAAACTTGACAACTAAAATAAATACCACCATAATATCATAACACTCCCTTATCTAATAACGCAAAGATCAACTATATTTCCCCAACTTAGACCTCAAAAACCCCCCAAACAAAAATGATAAATAAGCCTAAAGTAAAAATACGACCATATTAATTTAGCCTAAAGTACAACAACCTCAAAAATACCCCAGATCACCTGACAAATAAAAATAAAGCAAAGAAGACCTCCCGAACACCATAAAATTCGCCCCCAACAATTTTTCACAAAACTCAACCCACTTGTCAAAAAATCAAGAAATAATTCGACCACACTTGAAAATCGCCCCAAACAACATAAAATATTCGACCAAGAAGCCATTTCTTAAATGCTCTTCTATCGATCAGTCAATACAATTTTCAACATTTTCATAAACTTTTTAACAATACTTGAACTTTTATTCATATTTCTCTTTGATACTTTTGAAGCTTTTATAATAATTTTAATCATTTTTTGCAATATTTTTTAAATTTTCTACTCCCTATTTGAAATATATCTCCAACTTTCCCAAGTCATTGACCATATTCACAGGTACGAAAACCCAAAGTTTATTTAAATGATACGAACCATTTTTAGTAGAACAGATATTTTTTTACTATTTGTAATTTTTAGAACATTTTTATCATCCCTAATATTGACAATATGCAAATGTATAAAGAAGGCAATCATAACATTCGCCTTAGCAACAATCCCTTTAATTCTTTTCCTTGAAGAATACTACAATAAACAAAAATTTTTTCACTAAGAGAAATCAATCAGAAAACACTCAAAAATTGCTAACCAACAATCACACAGTCAGTCTTCACCGACATCATCCCAAGAAAACCCGACAATACCTACAACTACCCAAAACCCCCAAACATCTACACGAATTTCTTTCCAAGATAACCCATAGACTTTTGAAGAACGACACGCTCGCTTATCTGAACCATTAGAACCAGTTCAGCGACAGGCACCTCTAAGTGAACCAACATATAACTTGTACCCAACACTACCACAAGAACTAAGTAGAATAAGAAATATTAGTCAAAACCAAAATACAGTTGAAATAAATAGACAAATTATACAACCACGACGAAATAGAATTTTTCAAACCCCCCGAGTTCATTTTGATATACCCCAATCCCCATCACCAAGTACTCCAGAAAACCCAATTAACATATTACCGGAAACCCCTACACTTCTTTCACAACGTATCACCTGAAGTATACCCTCAGATTACTTAGGTTCAACACCAACATCTGAACAAATACGTGACAATCCCTTTAACCCCCCCAAACCAAACATGACGACTACCATATTGGACAACACAGTCATTCACACAAGGTGAACCAAACTTAATAAATGACCCAATAGATATTTCTACGGATACAACAACATCATCATCACTACCAGAAACATTATCACTACTGTCAACACCATCAATAAGCCAGATTTCACTGACGCCTTTCCCCCTAAATTTCCCAAATAACCTCGACGCTAGATATCGAGAACAATCATCAACAAATATCCCTTTAAGATTAGATTGGAACACGTTCACAGCACCCCCGCCATTATTTGGACAACATCCAGAAAGTAACCGACTCCACAATTGGGCACTCCATAGACTACAGTATAGACAAGACATCCACGAAGACATTCGTGACCATAACATCCAAATACTCCAACAAAATAGTCTACAATTAAAGTTTGAAATCACTGTTAAACTTAACAACATTGCTCAACATCCTTACCCACTAAACCCATCCAATATAACAGCTCAATCGCTGCCACCACCATTTATAACAACTGAAGTAATATATAAATACGACAGATATACCAAAAAGACAATTGGTTACATCACATTTTATAACCCACACTCAGGATTATCATACACATGTATATTCTAAAAATATTGATATTTCTCCAACTCCTTTTTCTAATAATCTCCGATCAGAACACAAATCCTTCTCCCCGCACAGGACCCCAGGACTTATTAGCAACACACTACGATTGTGAAGAAAATGAACAAAAAACACTACACAAATATGCAATAAATCAAGTATCACAATGCGAAACGGAACCACAAGCTATAGAAACTACAAATGTAATAGCGACACTATATTCAAAAATCCGAGCAACAACAGTCATAGGATATAAATTTACAGCAACATTTTCCGAAAAGAAGGTACATTGTTCACAAGTTTCAAACGGAAATAAAAACCGACTTGACCACGAATCATTCTACCAAAGTAATATAGAACGACTTCTACATCTAAATCCCGATGATTGTAAGAACGAGCTACTCAGATTAAACATCACAAGAAATAAAAACACCGACAGAAAAATAGTATATTTTCAAGTCTTTGCCGATTCTGTACATCAAGCAGAACTTGAAAGATATCAAGGACATGTATAAAAATAGATGAAAAATACCCATACAATGGCGCACACGGAAGATTAATTTATGACAAACACGATAAGCACTGGATACCACACATTGGTATAAATAATCCATCAAACTGCAAAGCAGACACAAAAAATAAAGGATATCAAGAAATAATATTTTTCGATTGGAAAATACAACTCGAAAAAATACAACTCACACGAGATTTATCCGACAACACAATGATCTATCAAGGAATTAGATTACCTTGTAAAAATGATCAAGGTTATTGTGATCCTACAACACGGACACAAGCAACAATTGTTTGGTTTCCTGAAGATACATGCACAACATTTCAAGTAGCAAAAATACACGCTCGAATGATAAAATTTCACAAAAAATTTTTTATACAATCAATTCCATATGAACAAGTCCATCCATCACGAAAACAAAGTACTGATTTTGGAAATCTCCATAATATAGAAAATAACACGTTTCCAATTATATCAGGAAACAGAAATCGCATGCAAATACAGAAACCCACTTCACAAAACACAATACTCTGAAATATTAGTTGAATACGAGAAAGGTTTCGACATGACCACTGGAAAAATAAAAATTGACCCTTATGCCACAGGTCACCCTCTACACGAAGGAACATCATATATACCAGTTAACTTTCAAAAAAGTAATGGTCAACCTGGTGGACACCTAAAGCCACATGACACTAGAAGCACACGTTTACAAGAACTATCACTAAGGAATAATTCTTATTTTCGTAATATCCACTATGATATCCACTTAGATATGAAGTTAGACTACACGATTAGTCGAATTTTTTAAGAAATGTCACTCTCCGAATTAGAAACACTTCACCAACTATGAGAATTAGAAAGGACACAAATCCTACAATCACTTGCACAAGCAGTATTAAAAATACCCTACGCAGGATATTTATTATCAGGAAATAGATCAAGGAAATATTTTATGGTTTTATACTTGTACCAAAAAAGTATCACCGCTATATGTTTTTGAAGATAAACGATGCTATAAATAATCCCTATCTTTTATAAAAATAAAGTACATTTTGTTGACACACTTTCAAGACGAACAAATTTTTGGGATACCGCAGTCCCATGTGGATCAAAAAATAGCCACAATGTAGTACAATTGAACCCTGATGAAGATAAAAATTATCTTCTTACCCCATACCCCACGTTAATGCAATCACTCAAAAAATTTTCACCCGAAAGCATCAGAGCTATTGCTCGTAATCCAAATATTGATTTACAATCAATTGGAATATATTCAAAATCAGATATCCAACACCACATTAGAACACAACAATTTCAAGAATTATTAACACAAATGGACACTATACAAAGACAATCAATTGACTAAAATTAACGCAAACTTGCCGAAACCGCAGGATTTGCAGATATCTATACACAAGATTATAGCGGATATTTAAAAGACATTAAAGACTATATATATCTAAACGGTGAAAAATACAGACCACAAGATATTTCACCTATAAATATTTTTAGCTTTGTTACACTAAAAATGAAATTCTCGATTTTCTAGGATGGCCCTATTACATCTTAGAAAAATTAACTATCCTATACGCAATGTTTAACTTTATAGGATTTCTTTTTTCACTCTTAAAAGGAATCTATAACACATGCGCTATACACACACAAGTAAATAGACAAGCAAGTGTAGCACGCATACTATTTGCAGGATTCTTTGGAATTTTTTCATCATCAAAAAACAAAATTCTTGTAGACGCACAAATAAAAGAATACAATACAAAAGTAGCAACAAGACAGAACACATACGACGAAGAACATAATAATGTAGAAATAACGCCTACAGCACCACAGTTACCACCCCTACCACATAACCATCCATTATCCCTAGTCCCACGAAATTTTCGAAATTTAGCAATAACACATAACCCAAATTTTAGACCAAACATATCGCAAAGTCCCATACAACATATAATGACACATCATTCACAAGATGATAATACATATGAACAAATTATAGAACAACCCCATACCACCGCTTTTCAGTCTCAAAATAATCATTTTTTAGCCCACGATGAGCCGACAACTTGGATCCCTACACCGCTCAAATTCCCATCCAACCAACCTCAACACTCCAATCACAATAATCCCACTTTTTGCTTTCCCGCCACCCAATTTTCCAACTATTAATATAACATCAAGCATGAATTCGGATACTAATTCAGATATTTCAGTTTTCTACTCCATTTCACAACTCAGTAACCCTAATATAGAAACCCCTGACGAATTTGCAGACTCCGAACCATCTCCATCCAATAATTTTCAAACCAACTCCTCAGTTTTTTCAAAACCCCCTTTTCAACCGATCCCACCAAATAACCCACTCCCATCCGTTTCCACTCCTTCTTATGCTTCACAAGTAACCCCAACCTATTCTCCATTTCATTCCGACCGATCATCTAATTCTCCAGATACCCCTCAAATCTCCCAGGAACTCGATAATTTTATCACCCTACAACAACAACTAATACACCCTAACACCCTCACTATAAATCAAATTTCATCCACAATAGAATCCTCAAACCCACCTACTCCTACACCCTCCTCAGCTTACACTGCATCATTAGCACAATCATCCACATCCACCGAATCATCAAATAGCACTCACCGAGCTTATCGCACTTTTAAAAGAAAATTCCCGAACCATCCATTCCCGACCAAACCAGGAACAGCCTGCGAATATATTAATCATCCACACCACACCAACTCAAAAAATTTTCTAGCAATCACCTTACCCTCATTCCCACAATATACTTTAAACGCACCTAACGCCCCTAACGACACGCGTAGTTTTGTAGATGAACATCTTTTAATGCCTACACTTCATTGGACAGCATATTACCATTTTACTAATCCCCTTTGCCTGCCACTATCTAATACTCATAACGATATAGAAAAGAATAAAGATATGCTATATAGACTCACCGCAACACTAACATCTAGACAATTTACTTATATAGGATATAAAAAATCACTAAAAACATTCACTGCACCCCGAGCTAACGAATTTACAATAGAATATTACGACCATAATATCATCCGAACTAATCAAGACCAATTTTTAGATGACGACCGCTTCGCTAACCCACAACTAACAGAAAAATTCTTCATCAAAGCATCATATGTATTCACACTTAATCTTTTTGATAGAAAATATGATCACATCATTTCTGAAGCACTAACTGATATGCAAGCTTACAAAAGTTTTAAAGAAAAAATTCAATTATTTTCACTAACCTTTCATTTCCTTGCACCACATGAACGATTTGCACTGTTCACACGACATTATGTTACGCACTAAACAGACTCACACATATACATACTATCGCTTCATACACATCATTTTGATCTACATACTCCATCAAGACAACCACACCATCGTTTTCAGTTTCTTAACTCGAATCAAACTTCACCATTTTTTCTTAGTTTCACCTATTGCATCAAAGATACTAACCTTCACGGCATCCTCCGCAATTATGACCCAGTAACACAAATGTATATATTTTGTCCCATCACGAAGACCTTTAATGCCGAAGAATCCAGACCCTTCCTTATCCCACATGAATTTATCCAACCCATAGAAATCCCTATATTAGAATTTATTCACAATACTAAATATAATCACAAAATATATAACCTCATTCAAAACACACTTTATGATTTTGCAGTAGGCACCGAAGAACTAAAAACCATTAAAGCACTTCAATTGCTTTGGCCACTGCTCCAAACTAAAAACATCATTCGCATACTAGCAAAATTACTAACAAATTCAGACATAATACGCAACATCTTTCCCCACGGCTTTTTCCCAGACGATTAACAGGTATGTATAATTTAAAAATATTCTTAACTAATAAATTTAAATTAATACTAACCATTCTTTACTTATGTTTCTTTTAGATTTTTAGTCTTCATACCACGATCATCTGCAAAAAAACAGAAAATAAAAATAAAAATAAACTTGTTAAAAATATTCTAAACTTCATTAATATTTTCCACAAGATAATCTGATAAAATTCATACCAAATTTAGTAAATTAATCTATAAATTATTCCCCCATAAAGCAGTAAATTAAATTATGATGAAAATTTATAACTTTTAATTTCCCCCAAAACTAGCAATAAAATTGAAATTTCATGTAATAAATTGATAAAATGAAAATGCAGTACTAACCTTTTGATATTTTTATTCACTCGCACAAGAATTCTATCCAAACTCGCACAGCTCGCCCACGAAGAAATGTTTCAATAATGATTTTCAGTTTCAAGTTTTCACACTCAACAACTCTAACACACGATAACAAGTTTCAAACTTTTCCTTTAACCCGGTTGGAAAGGAATTATATACTAAACCAAACTAACCAACGCAGCTTACTAAACACCACAAATCATAAAATAACAGCATGACTAAGAAAAGAAAACCAACGGTACCCAAACCGGATTAACCCAGTTTAAAACTGGATAATTTATTCTTTTGAAGACTATTATAAAGTCTAAGAAAGAAATAATAAAACACAAAAAAGTCGAAAGACAAACCCATAACAAAAACAATTTGATTTTTGAAAAAAGGACACAGCCAAAGGAAAATAAGAAAGACCAACATAAACCCAACATCAAACGTTATCACATAACAGGACCTCTTAAAGAAACCGCACGAAATCATACTCCCACTCCTGGCCTAACCCACCAGAGAAGACGTCCTGAGCATACTCTATAGCCGGCCTAACCCACCGCGCTACATCCACGTTTTGTGACCACACTTCTATTTTTAATAAGAGGTACTCAAGGGTGAGTAACTCTTCAAAATAACCGAACTAAAACAAAATGCTTTTGTGAAAACAACTAACTAAATTCATAATTAAAAAACCGAACTAATAAAAATTTTATAAAATGTAAATCATACCTTGCAGTATATAGATCAACACACAACAACAAAGACGAACATCCAAAGACAAAATGACCCCACTACACTTGAACAAGAATGGCTAACCACAACCGATATGCCGTCCACAATCACAACTCAAAGGATTTAGAGTACGACTTGACTTCGCAGATAAGGACTTCATTGAACTAGACCAATGACCACATCGATGTTCAAGTATACGTACAGATCCGAGTTACAAGGCATCCCCTCCACGCACAATCTCCACGCCATTCCCAGACGAGGTTGAACACAAAACAAGTTCTCTACATAATACAGAAAAACCCGTCATAGCAAACCATTTTGAAATCAGATTGATTTCGTTGGGAAACACAGTCGTTGTCACAAGAAGACACAACGATTGATGCCCCTAACTCCAGCGTCCTGGAACTTCTCTAACAAGAGGAACCGGACAAGAATACGATGTTCGCCAAATACCAACGTTCATCATCCATCCTTTGAATTGCAGAAAGATAATTCTAAAAAACTCTGTAAAACCCGGATGGGTGGAACCTGATCTAAACTATTTTTTATGATTGGATAAATTGGATATTTTACCACTGTAAAGTATTTAATATTAACCAATCATAATCCATCTAACTAAAAACCCACTTATTTGTAAGTGCTGAAATTACTTGTAATTTCAGCACCAGAGAGATTTGAATTTAACTTAGAAATTAGTTGTCTCTCCAAGAGAACTTCAGCAGCCGCAACAAACCAGTATACCCTAGATTTTTTGAGCCTAGCAGAGACTAGTTAAACACCTTGAGACTAGAAAGTATAAGAGTAAGATTAGGATCGGTATTAGACTAAGAAGTTGCACGAATCTATCCGGCCGAAAATAAGATAGCGTGACAAGCAGACGGTGTACCCTATCCGAAATTACTCTATGAGTTAACCACCTCGGTCCTTACTCAATTTGGGAACAATCATCGCCCGATGAGATGGGCTTTTATAGCACACGTAAGTTGCAAATTAATTGATTCCAAATTCAATTGCGGCTAACATTTTCTTTTTAATAACTCGATATGAGATATTGATCACGTCCTTTTGTGTTTTAAATAGAGTAGGGAGGATCAATAGAAGACAAAAATAACCACAAAATCATTCAATTTTTCCATTTTCTTTTTCGATTTTTTCTTTGAAGCAAATTTTATTTTTGTGGTTTTATGCTTATCCCTGACATTCGAGCAGTTTTGATTGTGTTCAGATCAATTTTTGCTTTCCATACTTATAGTTTTCAACGAAAAACTTCTAATAGTCCAAAGAAAATATCGGTCATAGAGTAAAATTTCCTCAAATTTTGAAAATGCGATCCTTTGCAGTGAAGTTTTGGGAGTTATTATATGCGCTCA
Source organism: Symsagittifera roscoffensis (assembly GCF_963678635.1). Taxonomy (NCBI): domain Eukaryota; kingdom Metazoa; phylum Xenacoelomorpha; order Acoela; family Convolutidae; genus Symsagittifera; species Symsagittifera roscoffensis. The sequence continues at coordinate 52,457,131 of NC_087065.1, forward strand.
AAAGCAAACTCAAATGATTCGAGGTCAATCCAATAGGTTATTTTATTTCCCTATACGATTCAAACTATTTGAAATTGGCTGTTTGCAAGGAAAAAAAGTTGAGAATTTCAGCTTTGATTCGAAGAGAGGTACCTGCCTCTAGGGGGTGGGGGTGGGGGTTTGTTGTTATGTTTGCGTGGGCGATGAATTGGTTAAAAATCAAACTGGAACCCTGGAAAATCGTCAAACTACAGTCAGTTTCTTTCATAATTCGGGTTTTTGTTTCGACTTTTTGTACATAACAGCCGTGGTAAGGTGAAGCTTTCAAAACTAGAGTTGATATCAGATTATGAGTGAACAAGATTAAGAATGAACAGATAAAGAATGAACAAGAACTAAACTGATCATATGTTACCTACCAATCATGGCTCCAAATGATCGCAGCTCTTTAACTTGGCTCAACAACAGACATTGAATTTGGAGTCAGTTCAAAGACATCTCTTCAGTTTTTTATCTATTACTTAACAGGTGTGATACGGCGCAGCGCACCGTATTCAGCATTAGCTGACGTTTAATTAATAATTGTAGCATCAAGGTCGGAACTGCTATGCCGAGCTTGACACTTCGATGGGTTGAACTGATTTTCACTCTCTCTCTCTCTCGTGTATGTTTGAAAAACAACTACAAGTTGTTGAATTGCTATTCTTTTTTATCGAAAGAAAATTCAATTACTTTTAACGATTCATATTCTCTGGCTTAGAGTTCTATGAGATACTTAGACATATCATATGGTGCACCCGTTAGTTTTGAATAACTACGACAAATCCGATTTACTCACGAGTCCCTGAAATCTGGCCGAAAATCTCACCTGAGCGACCACTGAGATGGAAAACTTGAATCGAAGAGTTTTTCCTCGCATTTGCCCTATGGGAGCATTTCGACTCCGACGGTCTTCTGAAAATCCGAGTGAGGTATTAGACAATCCCAAACCCAAACCCAAACCAGAAAGACCAGGCGAATCAGATGCCACTGCTGACACCGAAAACCGCTTAAGAAAGAACCAAGCTGAACAACGCAAGATCAAAAGAAAAGAATGTGGAGAGACGTAAGGAAAGGCCAGATATTGGTCCAAACGTTTTTTTTTTGGGCAGATCAGAGAGTCAAGTCTCGTCAGTTTTTTTTTCTACCGGAGTGGGAAGGAAAGAAGCATTTCTTACAGAATTATGCCTATGAAGAAATAGCCTCAATAGTTTTTCAAGCTTCTAATGAACACTCAGAGCATTTCTTTAGGGAAAAAAATATTTCGGGTAAGAAAATGAATATATACAATCCTTCTCAATTGGAAAAAGAGCGTCTCAAATCATGAAACTGGCGCAAACAACCCAGTGTGGTTGGGCGGTAGCGACCAAAAAAATAAGTTGTCAGAGAATTTTTTTATCAAAAAAAATCTTTAAAGTATATTCTGTGGGACTGATGCATTCATCCTAACCATGCTCTCGAAGATATGCCAAAATCAGCTTTGCTTCAAGAAAATGTCTACGCAACCACGTCAAGTCACCAAAAACAAGTGGGTTTGAGTTCATCAAATTCCTCATTCAACCATCCATTCAAAAGTAAACACGGACCAGCTTTCTTGCTTCAAAAATAGCAACGTTGTAAGCTATACGTTAAAAGCATGGAGCAACAACAAATCGTAAAACCCCAGCCAATAAAAAATTAAAAATACTCCTTGTCAAAAATAACAGATGAGCATGTCCCACGAAAAACGTAATCAGCAAATCCTGCGTCAAGAAAGGTTAATTCGCAACTCAAAAGGCATACTTCAAAGTTTGGCAACTCAAAAGTCAGCAACTCCAGGTTTGCAAGTCAAAAAATAATGTTGGAAGTATCATAAAGATCAACAAGACTGCTCGATTTGGTATCAAGGCGAAGCCCTGAATGTCCCGACCGCCTTTTAATGTTTATGGAGCAGTAATAACATTTAAGAAATTAAATGAAACAAGACTGCTCGTATCAGGGCGAAGCCCTGAATGTTCCGACCGCCTTTTAATGTTTATGGAGCAGTAATAACATTTAATAAATTAAATGAAACAAGACTGCTCGTATCAGGGCGAAGCCCTGAATGTTCCGACGTCTTTTAATGTTTATGGAGCAGTGATAACAATTAAGAAATTAAATGAAACAAGACTGTTCGTATCAGGGCGAAGCCCTGAATGTTCTGACCGCATTTTAATGTTTATGGAGCAGTAATAACATTTAAGAAATTAAATGAAACAAGACTGCTCGTATCAGGGCAAAGCCCTGAAAGTTCCGACCGCCTTTTAATGTTTATGGAGCAGTAATAACATAAAAAAAAATAAATGAAACAAGACTGCTCGTATCAAGGCGAAGCCCTGAATTTTCCGACTGCCTTTTAAGGCTTATGGAGCAGTAATAACCTTAAAAAACTCAATGAAATAAAACAAAAGGAACATTTTTTTCTAAAATTTGAAATTTTTATGAAATCATCACTCCACACGCCATATAAAACACAAAAGGATAGATTTCGCTCCTTGTAACAAACCAATTATGGCAAATAAGCTTCTTTTAACCAATTTGGAGCGATTTCTAAGACGGATTAACTCTCCGCTTACGCGTTAATTGCGCGAAATATATCGCGCGTTAATTGTCCCAAATTGGCCAAAATGGCAATCTTTAAACCCCCGTAACTTTACGAAAAATTATCACAGGTGAAATATCTTTTCAAATTTAAGCTCAGGACAACAATACCTTTCGAATGATATATAAAAATTCCGTCAAAAATGGCTAGTTAAAAAGTCGAAATTTGTCTGAAGAAAAAAAAACCACCCCGAGCCCCCGAGCACAAATATTCCGTTACTTTCGTATCGAAAGTCGGAACAAAAACCCGACAGAGAATAAGTGCAAATTTATCACCGCAGATAGCAAATCTGAGTTAATTGTTTAAGGGTAACAGAATCAGTTGCAAACGACAAACATGTCCAACTATACAACCAAATTATCGCAAATTGAATGCATTTAAAATGATCGAGATCAACTACTCAACCGCGTGGAAAAAATTGAGTCCAAACTTCAATACGAGCAAACAAATTATTATTCAATGCTACCATAAATACAGGTACCACGGCATCTTTTAGTCACATACGAATGGCCGTTATCCCACTCAAATCAGAAAAAAAAGCCAAATTGATATCTGCCTTTGTTTCATCTATCAATACGATGTCTGTAATCAAAAACCAATCCTCCTCCACGGCTGTCATACCTCAATGTATGAACGTTTGATTCCTGAATCCGAATGGATCGAAAAACAGATAACCCGGGTTGACCAAAACTTCTTATCATACAATTTCCATATATGAGAAACTTCTTGTCATACAATTTCATACAATTCCATACGTACAGAAAATTGTATGAAAACTCTATGATAAGCATTTTTCCATATATGAAAATTGTATGATAGGTGTTTTCCCATAAACCAAAAATTTAATTTTTTCTTTCAAAATTTGGGTTTCTGAACAATTTTCGGTTGTAGTTGCAACCGAACACAAGTGACAATAGACCTTGGTTACTCAAAACACCAAAGGTTGGACGGTCTTGCATTTACAATGCATAGAAAACGACCTGTCTTTGGCTGTCTTTCACAATTGATATAACAAAAGTAACAAACTTTTATTTTTTGGCAAAATTTATTAATGATGATTATATTAAATTTTTGAATTTTCAAATTATCAGACATTGATCAAGGCCTACATTAACACCCCATACAAAAGAAAAAGCAATTTTCAGCGTTTTTGAAAAAAAAAATTAAGTGAAAAGAAAGTAAAAGCCAATTTTATCGTATCCAGGACTACGTTATGCACACAAAATATTAAATTTTGCATGCAAAAATTTTTTTTTTCGATAAATGTTTGTTTGTGTACGAAAATCGATTTGCGGTTGAAAAAAAAACAAAAAAATTTTTCGGCTAAATTTTCAAAATTAATTGAAAAAATTTTTGTGTCGCCATCAAAAAAATGCCAGTCATACAATTTCCATATATGGGAATTGTATGATAAGCATTTTTTTCAAAAACCGAAAATCTCAGTTTTTTATCACCAGATTGTTTTATTAGAATCAAACAGCCACAGAAAAGAGTTTATACCAGTTTTCAACCATTTTTAGAAATTGTATGAAAATTGTATGACAAGCATTTTCCCACACACTTGATGTATGAAATTGTATGATAAGCATTTTCGGTGTATGGAGGTCAACCCGGGAAGCTAACGCGGAGCGAGATAAAACGACCAATTTAAGCAAAGGTTTATTCTTGCTCTGACCGTTCATTCGGTCTGTGTTCGAGATGAAATCTCTCAAGGTCGATTGACCGACTAAATGTATGTTTATGGCATGCAACATCATAAAAATATGTAACAACATAAATCATAAATGTCAATGTATATATATCTGAGTTTTGTCGGTCCATGCCGGATGACATTCCCCCTTGACATTTAAATTATAACTGATAATTGAGTTTTAAAGTCCACATGGGACCGTTTAGTTTTAGGTTTTTGAGTTTTTCGTCCCCGTGGGACGCGCACATCATTCAGTTTTCTTTTACTTCTTTTGTGATTTCGTCTTCCTGCTTCGTATGTTCTTCATCATCTGGCATTTCTGCATCAGCATCCAGTTTCTGAGTTTTTCCCCCTTTTATAAGTAGAATATCGTTATTGTTCTCCGCCATCTCCTCATCCGTTAACGACGTTAAATCCACCACTTCCTCTTTCTTTTTGGTCTGTTTAGGGCTTATAGCTTCAATGAACTTTAGGCAGCTTGATACTCTGGGGTTTTGTCCGAGAAACCCGTTTCCTTGATTAAGGTTTTCAGGCTTGGATGATTAGACTTGTCCTGTTCGGGTGGCGAGTCAATCTCGAATCGTCGACTTGCTTTGTTAGTGTTGCTCGGGTCGAGTATGGTGTTGATTGGAATTGCATTCCCAAATGCATTTGATAACGCCGATTGGCGGTTCCGGGTGGATCTTCTTGAGGGTTCTGTTGCTGGTGGGGTTGTCTTTTGATTCTGCCGTTTCGGCGAAGGGGCCACATCTTCCGATGATGTGGTTGAACTATTGTCATCCTGACTTGATTCCACGTCTGCCGTTGTTGTCTTCTTCTCTGTTGGTGCCTCTGTTTAAAAAGTCATTCCTCTGTTCTGAGGTTGTCTTGAAGGTCGTCCTCCGGTGCGCTTTCCCGTTGCTTTCGCCTTTCGTTTTGTGGGACTGTTAGTTTGTTGTTTCGACTTCTTCGTCTGTTTCACCGGGAGGCCCGCCGCCTCGTCTTCTTTAAACATTGCATGTTGAGGCGCGTTTGGGTTGTTGATGACTAAAAAACATAGACATAGTCCATTTCTCCGTGCGGATTTATAAGCCACATAATCGCTTAGGTGGGATGGTCTACAAGGTCCATAAATTAAAGGGTTTGGTACAAAAGCTGCTCCGCTATTTCTTAATAATCTTGGTTGATTGCCAAATGTTTGTACCCAAGCGGTGTGTGGAGTGTATGTCAAGATTTTTCCGTCCACTGTCTTATATTTTTGTTCAAATATTTTTGGAGATTTTACTTTCGTTGCTATCCTAATTGTTTTTCGTACCACCTGTTCTATTTTCTTCTTAGTGTGTGGATCTATTGTTGTTTGTATCCCTTTGTATCTTACATTAAGTTTATCTTTGGCTAGTTCTATAACTTTATGACGTGCACCTGTTGTTTGCTGTGTTGGAGATTTAGGAAGCTCTAGATTCTTTGGTAGTTGCGTGTTCAGATTCCCTTTTTTCTTAACTGTCACCTCGTCTTCCGACCATCTTTGGAGGTCATGCATGATCTCTGCTGGTAGCGGCGGCTTTTCTAGGTTCTTTCGATCTAAACATGCATGTTTTGCGTTTTCCCAATTTAAGTTATTCGGTGTACTATTTGTTGCGATGTTTGATAGCGGAGTGTTGGGTTTACGGCCTAAGTGTGCTTCGAAAAGTGAAATTTGTTTGACGCCGTACGGCGTGATCCGTAAAGTTTTTATTATTTCAGCTACGTCGGAAGCAAGTCGATACGGTGTGTTTGTTTTATCAATTCGCATCACCGCTAGCCTGCGTTTGAGCGTTTGTATCATTCGTTCGACTACCCCTATTGCTCTGTGGTCGTCAACCGGTGCGAAAAGTAGTTTTATGTTATTCGAGTTACAAAAATGTTGAAATTTCTTTGCTCTGAATGTTTGGGCCTGATCGCATCTTAATCTTCTTGGCACGCCGTTGTTCGAAATATATCGTTGCATGAATTTTATGGCGATATCGGCTGTTGTGTTGGAAACGACCTTTGCCGTAGAAAATTTAGACCACTTATCATTAGCGACTAAAATGTAAGCATCCCTATTTAATTCATCCGGGAGGGGACCTGCGAAATCTAGCTGAACTTCCTCGTTGGGTTCTACCACTGGTTCCATAAGGAATGAGTGTTTTTTCCTATAATGGGTTTTAAATTTGTACCTTGTTCTGTACAGTGTCTGCAGTTTTGCGCCATGTGTACAATGGTTCTATGAATGTGAGGGAACCAGACGTGTTGGCATAGATACAACATGGCTGCCGATCCTTGATGGGTTAAATGGAGGCTGTCGAGCACTGTTTGCCGAAGTTGCGTCGGTATCACGATTCGTTCATCGATCAGGAGACAGTCTTCGCGAACGTGAAGTCGATTCTTGATATTGTACCAATAAGGCCCATATGAGTTTTTGATGGCCTGCCAATCCCGTTTCTTGACGAAATTGATGAGTTGTCGGAGGTTTCGATCTTTTTTCGTCGCCGCCGCAATGAACCGTACACCTAGCACCCGTTGGAGTTTCCTTCGAAACAATGGGGTGTCTTCTTCGCTCTCTGATGTGTTCGTGATATTTTCTATTGTTGCTGTTAGTCCTTTCGTGATCATTTTATGGCTGGCCTCGAGTGATATATTCGTCGTCATCGTTGGGGGTATCTAGTTGTGTTTTTGCTCCTCTCGTGTAGTCATTGTTGGGTTTACGCGGCTCACCCAAATCTCGTTTTCTGGTTTCTGTTATCTAGATAGCTTTGTTTGAGTAGACCTGGAGATTACTTCAATCTCCGTATGGCACAAATCTGTTTTAGCGCTGGAAGATGCTCTTTCCTCTGTCTGACAGTACGTCGTGCACGAATCCGTTTGGGCGCTGAATGTTGCTCTTTCCTCTGTTTGGCAGGACGTCGTTTTTAACTGGTCTGTCGAGTTCTTTCTCTCCGTGTGGCTGTTTCGTTTTTCCTCATCGTCTGAGAAAATGATTTTGAGAAAGTTTGATTTTGGGCGTGTTTCTTCAATTTTCTTTTTCCTAATGACTTCTCTTGCGTCTTGAACATTTGCGTTCCCCTCCGTAGTTGTCTGCTTTGGTGGGTTAGTATTTACTTTCTTTCCTTTTGTAGGTGGCCTTCTGTGCCATCATGGGTCAGACAGGCTCTCTTCTCTATCCGACGATCCTTGCCACTGCGTAGCTGACTTTGAGTTTTCCCCCTCTGTATCGGCACTTTTCAGTTCTGTGGGTATAAAGCCTCCTTTAAATCCGCGAGTGTCTGATCGTTTGCTCATTTTAGAGTGAGTGATGCAATTTACCAGTTTTTGGATTGTTTGTTTTGCTTTCTAGAATTTTTTTTGAGAGAGAACTGACTGTTCGTTGGCGATTTTTGAGTAGACTGAATTGAAGTTCTAGTTTGCAATTGACCGTGAATGGAATGTTTGGAATGTTTACATGTGCTATGAGTGTTTGAAGTGGTATTCAAAACCTCTTTGTTTTCCGCGCGTTTTTTGATCAGCACATACGGTGCTTTGTTCTGATTGGCCAAATTATTTAGAATGACGTTGTCAATCAGTTCGAGATCGTTAATGAAAGCATTAATTGATGCAACTACAAATTCCTCATCATACTCACTAGGGGGTATTGCCAGATTTTGGGACATGTAGTCAATAAGTCCCATTTTATTCCCCGCCAAGTGTTTGATATCAAAATGAAATTAATCTATCAATTCATCGTGTGAGTCGACTCTGACTTGTTTTTGATCTTTCGCTTGCGTTTAATGCACTGACTAAAGCTTGATGATCGGTAATGACTGTAAAATTTTTTCCATAAAGATAGTATTTGAAGTGTTCAATTGCCCAAACTACTCCCAATAACTCTAGTTCATATACCAAGTATTTTTCCTCGAGGGAATTTAAAAAACCTGATGCGTACGCTACAGCTATCCAACCCTCTGGTGAATTTTGTTCTAGTGCAGCTCCTAATCCGGTGTTCGATGCGTCGCAAACAATGCGAGTCTCTAGTTGTTGGTCAAAGTGTTTGTTCCGAGTAATTTCAGCTACTAATTTTAGTATGTTTTTTAAAGCTGTGTTGTGTTCTGATGACCAGTCAAGTGGTTTTTTCTTCTCTGTATTTTTTAGCAATGGACGGAGCACTGCAGCTGTTTGTGCTAGATTTGGTATATATCTTGTGAGATGATGTATTGACCCCATAAAACTTTTTAATTGCTTAAATGTTTTTGGTGGTGACAGTTTTTCTATTGCTTCGGTTTTCTTAATTAGTGGGGTTGTGCCTTCACTGTTAATTTTAAATCCTAGCCACTCAATCTTTTTGCAAGCGAACTTACATTTCTCAAGTGAAATTGCTAGATTTTCTTCACAAGTTTGTCCAGCACTGCTTTCAATTTCTGTTGATGTAACTCTTTGGTTCCCTTAGTGACTACTAGTATATCATCTAGATATGCATGCGTGTTCGTACAATTCGTCAATGTTAAGTCGACAGCTTTTTGAAATTCAGCTGGCATATCCGTGAGGCCGTAAAATCCCGTTTGGAATTGATACGTTCCTGTTGCGTTGCCACCGACCAAACTGAAATTGCATTGTTCACGTGTTTTTCGATCCAGCGGGATTTGAGAGTATGCGTATCTCAAATCAAGTTTAGAGAAAAGTGTTGGCTTTGTTTTGTCTGATTTGACTACCTGCGCAATGTTATCCAATAGTAGATCAATATTGGGCATCTGAAATTTGTTTTTATGGATAAATTTATTGATTTTCTTCGAGTCCAGCGCAAGTTTAACTGTTTGATCTTTTTTCACTGTAATTATAATTGGACTTATGAATTGTTTGTCTGAACATTTATTCAGTTTGATAATATTTTTTTGTTCAATCAGTTTATTCAATTCTCCTTCTACTCGTTCCTGAAGGTGTATAGGAATGCGTCTACCCTTTTGTTGAACTGGTTCAAATTCTTCAATGAACTGTGTTTTCATAGTGTGATTTTTGGATTTTCCGATACGTACGCACAATTGTGCGTAATTGTCTTTGACCCATTGTTTTGTCACTGGGTCCGACTCTTCTTGTTCTCGTATAGCATGTACTTTTTCTGTTTTCTGTTCTTGAATCAATTTGATGCCGATCTGCGGAAGTAGATTCCTTCCGATGATGTTTGCTTTTTTGTCATCTACTACGATGAATGGGGCGGCTCTGATTTGCCATCCCCCTGACTCGATTGTAATGATCAATCTTCCTTTTGGAACAATTTTTTCGTCATTATAGCAAGCTAAATTGCGTGCTGTGTCTCCCGATGGGATGGTTTTAAACAGTGCAGATTTATCCTGTTGTTGGAGGCGCCTTGCGGTTTTTTTCGTTTAGAAAAGACATTGGGCTGCCCGAATCGGCAATAGCGAACAATTGTTCGGAATTGGTTTTTAGTTTCACAATATGTCCATTTAGATCATATTCGACCAATGTTCTTGAATTCTTAATCTCAAATGATTTCTCGATTGCCATTACCGAAAAGTTGTCTATTTGATAATTATCCCAACCATTGCTGAAAGAAAATTCTGCAAACGCCACTGGGTCTTTTTCTATTTCCAAGCTTTCGGTGTCAAGCTCCTCCTGTTGGTCGATTTGAGTAACTTCAAGATAGTTGACTTGTGTTGATCGGCATATTTTGGCAAAGTGCCCCCGTTTAGCGCATTTTGCACAAATTTTATCTTTAGCGGGAGGTCTGTAAATGATTCTGGTTATACTGGTTGCCGCATTTTTAGCACTGTTTTTGGTTTCCTGTGTTTGTAGCCCTTGGTTGTCCTCTGTTATTTTGTGATCCCCGTTGAAACGGTCTGCCTCGGGCTCCTCGCCCTCTTTGTGTTTCTGATTGTTAGAGTAGATCGCGCGTCCTCAGTTGGTAATGTAATTAACCGGTTCTTGCTTTGTTGTAATTTGATTTCCGCTGAAAGGTTGGTTTTCATAGTTCTACTATGTTAGATATCTTTTTCCCGGCGGATTGCATATTCATATGCATCTTGTGGAGTTCTGGTCTGTGCCAATAGTTCCTCTGCTATTTTTTCGTTGTTCATGTGCGCTGTGAACATGTCACGAACCCATTCTTCCTCACGTTCTCCACAATCTGCCCGCGATGCCAATTCCACGAGATCCGAATGGAATTGTTCTAAACTTTTATTCTTTTTTTGTTTTCGACAAATGAAATTGTATCTTTCAAAAGCGATGATTCGAGTTGTGATAAAAATATCTTCGAGGGTTGTCATCATTTCTTGGGTAGAAACGGTGTGTAACTCCAGATTAGGCTGTTTCTGTTGCAATTGTCTTTGTCCTTCCGCTCCTAAGCATAAAAATATGTAGCTGCGTACTTTCGCGTCTGCTTCGTCCCATCTGAATGAGTTACAAAGTACACCTTTTTCTCTTGCTTTGGTTACATGGTTTTCCCAACCTACTCTTTTCTCTTGATTTCTGACTTCTCTGTTCTTTCTTTGTGCATCATCTTCCCCTGTGATTTCAAGTTCGAACACCGGCTCTGCTGGTTCGACTAACGTTGGTCGGGCTCTTAATAAATTTCGTATTTCTATGCCATCTTTCGCGAATACTGCCATTTCCATTATTGCCGCCCATTTGGACCATTCTAGAGGGGGTTCGGCCGATGCCTTCTCCCAAAAGGTTTTTATGTTGAGTGGGTTTTTGGAATAACCTGCTGGTTGGGCCATGTCATACCTCAATGTATGAACGTTTGATTCCTGAATCCGAATGGATCGACAAACAGATAAGCTAACGCGGAGCGAGATAAAACGACCAATTTAAGCAAAGGTTTATTCTTGCTCTGACCGTTCATTCGGTCTGTGTTCGAGATGAGATCTCTCAAGGTCGATTGACCGACTAAATGTATGTTTATGGCATGCAACCTCATAAACATATGTAACAACATAAATCATAAACGTCAATGTATATATATCTGAGTTTTGTCGGTCCATCCCGGATGACAACGGCCTTCCAAACGACATATCATCGCTGGTCGAGCAAGAAACCAAAAATGTTAGTCATAGAAAATTGGTCAAGATTCTTTCCATGTCGGAACATCCAAGCATTGTATTGTGTGAACACGACCCAGTTCCGACCGCAATTGGTATCGAGTATCACAGACGAATCATGAAATAGACGAGCCAAAGAGAGACACAACACGAAGAAAAGAAGCTATCTTTATTCTCATCTCGTTGAATCCAATAATCGTTTTTTGGACCTACTAAGACGTTCAATCGGTACATGCGGTCTTTACGGACCCTCTCAACTCTGTTCTGGGAAAAGGCCGACTCGTACCCATCCATTTTCAGCAGTGGCGATGAGATCATGAATTTAACGAACGAAGGCCAATCGTTAAAATAATCAAACGTATGAGCGACTATTTTAATGCTCCAGTGATTATCTCAGGCAAGAAAAATAGCACTGTGGTTTTATATATGGATACAAAACCAAAAAACGCTCACGCTTTTGAACATCAGTATCAAAGATCCAGCTTTTTAAAACAATTGGACACAGACCCGCAAACTAACAACTCAGACAAAAATGTTAGTGTGGCTAACGTCATTAAATTTATATAAACTTTTAGTCAGCTACAGTTTAGCAAACTTGCTGGTGGAAGCTTTGGACTTTGATAGATTGAGGCAGGTGGACTGGTATTTATTGTTTTAAGACCGGAGTTGACCACCATACCGACATTCATTTAGATTTTCAAAACGCAATAGTCAGCTCTATCCAAAGTGGAACCTGATCTAAACTACATTTTATGATTGGATAAATTAAATGTTTTACCAATGTAAAGTATTTAATATTAACCAATCATGATCCATCTAACTAACAACCCACTTATTTGTAAGTGCTGAAGTTACTTGTAATTTCAGCACCAGAGAGATTTGAATTTAACTTAGAAATTAGTTGGACTCTCCCGAGCACTTCAGCAGCCGCAATAAACCAGTATACCCTAGATCTATTGAGCCTAGCAGAGACTAGTTAAACAACCTGAGACTAGATAGTATAAGAGTAAGATTAGGATCGGTATTAGACTAAGAAGTTGCACGAATCTATCCGGCCGAAAATAAGATAGCGTGACGAGCAGACGGTGTACCCTATCCGAAATTACTCTATGAGTTATACACTCCAGACCTAACTCATCTGGTGCGACCATAAGTCTCGAACAAGACCTTAATAGCTTAGAATTAACCAAAATAGATTAGAAATTAGACAAAAACATTTACAAAATGTTATACGACAATAATTTAATCGAAATGTCTCTACGACTCAATAGATCAGAGCCAATATTCCGAACCATAACAGAACTACCCGGAATTGGAAGAAGACCTCGAACCAAAGACGACATACGACAAAGTAGAAACTTGCCGTATAGTTATATGATAGTTCGGCAAAAGCCAGAACAAACTTTTATATTTAGAATACTACTTGCAATGAATTTAGATTTTCATTTGCAAACATAAAACCTTGAAGTTACCCTTCAAAATCATTTCAGGCGCTAAACAAAATTATTAATATACAATAACGATTGATAAAAAGATCTAAGATCGTTCTCCTAAAACTCTGCAGTAATATATAAAATATGTTTGAAAAATATTTATTGAAGAATAAAAATAAAAATTAGTAGCATGACAATAAATGGTTAGTAATCATAAATCATCCTGTTGTTCCAGCTCCATCATCTAAAACATAACAGCAATCATAAACCCACTAATATCATTAAAACACTAAATCTTTCCTTTACACACATTTAAAAATTTATTAAAACTTAAATTCACTTAATTTTAAAACCAGATCATCAAGGCTTATCCTTGGATCTTAAATCATTTTCTACTTAATTAAATTTCAAATTTGATCATCAAGGCCTATCCTTGGATCAAACAGAACAACTTTGTTCTCCCCCACCCACTTAATTAGTGTCTAACGACCTCAAACGTCGATTCACTACCCAACCCTTTCTAAAGACCTAAGACTAATAGAAATTTTTAAACAAAACTAATCATTCAAATTAGGATAAACAGTGAAGAACTTCGGTTATTCATCCTTCACTTGACCCCCCCTCTTACCAGACCCAGGATAAATCTTAGACTTAGTAAGTTTAAAATAGTATCTAACGAACTACTCGCGTTCTAATTATACCTGAACCTTGTGGATCGATTTACTATTCTCCAACCCTGAACACAATCACTACCCCTAAGTAAGATTAAGTAAGTTAACACCTTAACTTATACTAGCCACGAGAAAGTAAAAAATCATTCTTCGGAATCGATATACTTTTCTCTCCAACCCTGAACAAATAGACCCAGGTTAAGCTAACCAAAAAATCGTAAGAACTAACAGTTTAGGAAAATAGAAATCATTTAACAACCCTTTGCATCCGTCATTCTAAACCTTATGTCATTTAAAAACCTAGGAAATAAACAAACAATCGTTTTACACAATTGTGAAATAGATAACAAAAAATACGACCTTGTAATCACACCTCATACACAAACAGTTGGATACATTAGAACAAAACGACAAACACTAAAAAGAAAAATAATAACGAAACAAAGACAAATAACACGAAAAAGATTTTCAAAAAATCGAAACGCATTTTCAGAATCAGAAACCAACAGTTTAGACGAACTTTACAAACTAAAAGAATCAATAGATAAAAATTGCCCAATTCACGATCAATTATATTTTTCTGACTCAGAAACAACTTCAAATTCATCACAAAGAGGAAAAAGAAGAATAAAAAAGCAGTACAAACACAAACCAGTACATTTATACAATTGGAATCAACCAATTCGACACATTAATAATTACATATTAACAGTCATCGAACGAAAAAATGAGCTCAACACACACCCCAGGTGAAGAAACTCCAGATGATGATGAAATCTTTCCTTTTATAGTAGACGCAGATACTGATAGAGGACAACACATATTTTGTCAAAATTTACTCGTTTGAACCCGGAATCAGTCCATGTAAAACAGAGTTCCCCGATGTAAAAATCAAAAGACAAATCATAGATCACTATCTAAAAGATATATGCAACATAACACAACAGTATGGAATCTACTCCATAGAATTTACCTCACCAAACCATAATAATAGAAAATATACAATTCAAACAGACGATCTTGATTTAGAATTTTCAAAAGTTTTTTCAGAATATATAAAAAGCATCCAATATCAAAACTCACAAAGAGCAAACTCCATATTCACCAATGAAGTTTTCGCAATAATATATAGTTATATTTCGATATTAGAAAACGAAATCCCAATAACAAATGTCTCACCGACAGAAACATCTAAACATTTGAAAGTACGACATGAAATCACACTACTCTCTAGTTATTTAAACATCATTAAAGAAAATTTCACGAAAGACGACGTTTCACAACATACAAAACACGATCTACAAAAAATTTTGGCATGGTTCATAATAGATTATTTCACACACAATATTGATTTAATTGCACAAGCAAGAAAAAATTTTAGACCCCAAAATTCGAACGATGATACCGCTATCACAGAACAATCAGATTATGTTTGGGACCCCGAATGGTCTCATCCCGCATTTATAAGCTTTCCACAATCAATCTCAAGTCAAGCAATAGGTACAATATCTTACATAAGAGATTATGTAAGAGTAATACCATTAACAATTGATGCAACACCATTAAACTATAATACATTTTTACCCGATACACAAAATAATAGTTTAAACTCTACAGTTATACACAATGAAAACCTCAATGGAACTAGGAATCTTACTCAACAAGATATCCAGACACCATCACACTTCATAAATGAAGAAATTGTACACACAACAACTACACAACAAAGTATTTCACCAATACGCCCAAATTTAACAACACCAAGAAATACAAATCCTTCACAAACACAGGTAACCTTACAATCAACCGTTAAACCTTCGGTTGCCCCTAAATATTCACATATGGATTACCAAACATACAGACCCATGACAATACCATCAAAAACACGCAAAACATTCACTAGAAACAACTTTGCAGACCATAATTATAATTATACACATCCATCAAAAACATATAATCAACCACAAAGAAATTTTAACCAATATACAAGATCTCGAAATTGGGATAACCCAATGGCCCAACCTAATTCAACAAATTTCCAAACAAATCCTCCACGGGATCACAGTGAAAATTACCCATTTTTTCAACAAAATAAAAATAAAAAACAGACATCTTATCAAATGGATTATTTATCCTCAGATGATGATTTCTTACAACCAGATATATTTGCACCAAATACTCAAGAATATCGTAGACAAGGAATACAGAGAACACGTACAAATCATAGAAATTTTTCTCCACAACCAATAGATGCACAACATCAACAACCAATTCAACAACAAAATCTAATTAATACACAATCTTTTCAACCAATTCAACAACAAAATCCAATGACTGCACACTCGTATCAACCATCACAAATGCAAAATGAAATACCACTCCCATATTATCTCCAACAACATGAAATAACAAGAAACCAACTTTCAAATTTTTCTCAAATGCCAAATGCAGCAGAATCATTACAAATGACAATGAATCCATACCTTATGGGTGGATCATCAATAACATCAAACAAACTTTTAATGGTTTTCACAGGAACAGACCCTGAGTACTCTGTAGAAGATTATTTAAATGCAGTAACAGCAAACCTGATTTTAAATATTGGACCTGAACCAATTAATACGCCACTACATCAAAATTGGATACATCGACGCACAGCGTTAATACAAACAACCTTAGATGGCGCAGCCCAAAAATGGTTTTCAGTACTACCTCTAGAAATAAAATCAAACTGGAAAAGGTTTACACAGGAATTTTCAAAAATGTTTGACTCCGAAAGAAACAAACAACAACAAAGAATTTTATGTAATGAAATTCGCAGATTACCAAACGAAACCATCAAGCAAATAGCAGTACGAATCGAAACACTAGTTCGAAAAGCATATTCATTAAATACACATGACTATAAAAACACAAAGATGACAGAAATCTTAATGATGACCTTAACACCACAATTAAGGAAAATAGCAATAAAAAAGAGAGCATCCCATCCTTCTTCAATTCGAGAACCTGATTTAGATTTTCGAAAACTAGTAGACAAATTAGAACAAGCAGAAATCACGATGAAACTAGAAGAAACGGAAAATCTGAAATTACAATACGTTAACAAAATTGAAACGACTCCCACTAATATTAATAATATACAGGAATCAGAGACAGACCTCGTTGAAAAAATCACTGAAATACTCAATATCTACGAAAAGAACCCAAACTTTAAAGGCAAACCATCTTTCAAAAAATGGTGTAATTATTGCCGACGATACGGACATAGTATTTCCGAATGTAGACAAAAACAGCAAGACAATCAAAATAAACCTCAAAAATATAAAGAACCAAATAAATCATTCTATCAATACATGAAAAAAGATCAAAATCTACCGAACAAAACAGTCCACAGCAACAACAGTTCAGGAAAACCACTCCCGAACAATACAAATTATACAAGAAATCAATCACCATATAACTCAAGTTATAGAGGAAGATCACCAGAACGAAGAAACACGAATAATTCATCACAAAATCACTACAATAGACCAAATAGTCGAAATAACTACTCCAGATCAAATTCAAATACACAACGATTTGTTTCTAGATCTAATTCCCAACCAAGAAATAACTACTATCCAAACAATCAATCACGAAATTCATCATACAATAGGAATAGAAACTACTCCTATAATCGAAATAGAAGTTATTCAAACAACCGAAACCAGAATTACCCGAACAATCGATCAAGGAATAACTCATATAATAGATCGAACTATAACAGACCAAACAATAATTACCAAAACAGATCGCGAAATAATTCACAAAATCGACACTCAAGTTATAATAATCGTTATAGAAATTATTCCCAATCACCACACCGGAATAATAATAACTATAATAATTCTAATAATCGCCACAGAAGTAGTACACCTAAACATCAAAGACAAATCAATCAAGTACAGTCAAATCCAGAAACAACATCAGACCCTCCAGGTATTGATGACACAGTAACTGATACGTTACAACTCAATCAAATAAACTGTACATCATCAGATTCAGAAAGTGATACTGAAAACACTCTTTCTATCAATATGATAAAAGTCGAAAATGACTATGAATCTGTCATATATGAACAACCCTTTCCATCACACATATATGAAAATCAATCAGAATTTCTTCAAAATTATTACACTACACCGATAAATTCCACACCAACGACGCAAGAAACAAACGAGATTAACACTACAGATCAAACCAATAAAAATACCAAAACAAAATGCTTGAATACAAACCACATTTATCAAAATATACAAAAAGAACAACCCAAAGAAAAAATTTGGACAATACCATTTCTCTTAGAAAGCCCAAGAAATAAAGAATTTCAACCACCAGACCTTGAAATAGATTTTTTAATTGATTCAGGAGCAGAATCAAACATAATAAACATCCCCACATGGAATGAAATAAAAACCTTACACCCAAAGCTAACACCTCTTGAAACCTCCAGCAAACTAGCAACAGCACAAGGATCAACATTGATAAACTATGGAAAAATCCAATTATTTCTCCTCCCCACCAGAACAATGGAACAAAGCAAAATTTTAAATAAGCCATTTAAACAAATATTCCATATCACTGACATTAAATATAATATCATTGGAATACCATTTATTTCGAAGTACATACCAACAATTAACATACTAAATAGTAAAATATTAATCAAAGACAAATATACGAAAACAAAAGAAACATCCTTAACATTTTTTCAAAGATTAAATAAACAACCACCATTCTTTTCAAAATTCTACCCGATATTTAACCAACAAAGAAAACACCTAAAACCACTATCAGGAAATATCTATAATTTTTCAATCAAACAAGTTCACCAATATGATAAAGAACAAAACAAACAAAAATTTTATATGTCAGATTTTGAATTCAAACCTATTCACAAATTTTTCAAAATCACAATCTCATCCATAAAATATTTGAAAAATTCGAATTCCGATATCATTTCCTTACATGTCTATAACAACACACCTTACCAAGTAACATTACCTTTAGGACTTTTAGGATATTGTGAAACCAACGCTACAATATCACCAATACACGAAAAAGCCTATCGCGTAAATAATATACTCCAATTACTAGATATTTGCCAATCTACAATTCTTAATGAAGAATTATCTATAAATAATATAATAAGTAACGAAAACAGAAATACGGATTATTTCACAAAAACTCCATATTTCAAACCTACATTCAACATAAGTAACTACACAGAGGACCAACAGAAATTTTTAACAATGTTTAATTTCCAACATTCACAAATAACACAAGACGAATTCGAAAAGTTAGCCAAACAGCTAATTGAATATTCATCAGTTTATGCAACATCAAAATTCGACGTTGGAAAAATCAGTTCATCACTACATCTCCCGTTAAAACCAGACGCAGTTTTCAAAAAACAGAGAGCAAGTAAAGTACCAATTCACTTACATGATAAAGTAAACAGATTACTCGATATTTTAGAACAATACAACATTATATCACCAGTTAATAAAGAAGAACAACCAAAAGGCAACACATTCATCAACCCCGTTATCATACTAGCTAAAGGAGAATCATTAAAAATCGTTCTCGACGCTAGATACCTCAATTCACTTATAGATGAATCAAAATGTAATTGGCCCATTGAACCAATACAAGTTATTTTAACAAAAATAAACGGCAAATACTTTACAACCGCCGATATGAATAGTGCATACAATCAAATGCCACTAGATGAACAATCACGACGTTTAACACAATTTGTTATCGGAAACCAACAATATGAATTCAACCGCTTATTCTATGGAATATCCATAGGACCATCAGCATTTTCAGCTTTTATGAGCAAAATTTTTAGACCACTAATACTCAAGAAAAACGCAATCACCTATTTAGACGATGTTTTTATGCAATCACAAACAAAAGACGAGATGTTCAATGTTTTAGAAAAATATCACCAAATACTTCAGAACGAAAATCTGAAGGCCGCCCCCGATAAATCACACTTCTTTTTGACAAGAGTTAAATTCTTAGGACATAATATAGAAAGAAAAACAATCACTCCATTGAAATCACGCATTGACGCTATTCAAAAACTTCAACCACCAACAAATAAAAAGAAAATCCAAGAATTTCTTGGAATGTTAAACTTTTTAAGTAAATATGTTTATAAAATGCAATTATATCTACGACCATTTTATAACATCCTTAGACAACAAAATAATTTTGAATGGAACACAGAACATCAAACACGATTTGAAGAAATAAAGAAACTTTTAACTGAACAAATTTCAAACACAATTCCAGACCCTAATCAACCATTTTATGCAATGTGCGATGCTTCGAACTTTGGCATCGGTGCAGCACTATTACAATCACATAATGGTACAAATAAGATGAACCTCATATCAGCAAATTCTCGATTATTCACTCAAGCAGAGCTACGACTCTCCACTCTAATGAGAGAATGTACAGCCATAATATATACACTGACAGAATATGAATTTCTGATACTTGGATCAAAACATCCAACAGTTCTATTCACAGACCATAAACCAATCATCTTTCTCTTTACACAAAAATCTAACCCAAACCACCGAGTTTACAGATTTCAACTAATTCTAATGAAATTTCCAAACTTACATATAGTTTGGACTGCAGGAAAAAATCTTGCATTACCAGACACCTTAAGTCGAAATACACCACCTGAATTACTTACACGAAAAACAACAGTTGAAATACCCAAAAACATAAAATTCTACCTTGCAGAAAACGAAACATCACCCCGATTGGAATGCAAATATGCAGTAAAAACTGATATTGAACAATCACAAATAAATAGTTTACAACATTTCCCACTTTATTTAGATTGTCAAAATAATCATTATGAAGTTGATTTACTTGGAACATCAACTTTCAAACCAATCCCATATTCTCAATGGATAAAAAATAACACCCAACAAAAACGAACAAAACAACACCTGCCTAAAAAAGACCATTTTCCACTAATTGAAAAAGAAGATTTAACTGATAAAATAAATTTATCAGGACCACAAACAAATGATTCAAAATACACAATAAATCAAGTTTTTGACCTTCACGACCCACTTGACACAATACCCTTATCTAAATTAGAAATCGAAAAAATTTTTCTCCCCCCAACAGAAACAATTACAGTTTCAACACTGAAACAATATCAAAATCTTGACCCGATAATTAGACAACTAAAATCATGGCACAAATAT
This sequence comes from Symsagittifera roscoffensis, assembly GCF_963678635.1. Classification (NCBI taxonomy): domain Eukaryota; kingdom Metazoa; phylum Xenacoelomorpha; order Acoela; family Convolutidae; genus Symsagittifera; species Symsagittifera roscoffensis. The sequence goes on from NC_087065.1 coordinate 52,477,871, forward strand.
AAAACTAAACCTATCAAAGCAGATTCAACCATTCTAGGAAACAAAACACTCCTCCGATACTTTCGCAAATTTAACAACACAACAATTAACGAAAATACAGACCTTTTAGAGTATAACCTAAATGAATCTACAGTTCCATGTCTCCCTTTAAGTATGATTCTTATAGCTTTTAATATTTCACATACACAAAATATTAAAGGACACTCTGGATCAGAAAAAACATATTCAAATTTTATACAAAACTTTTATTTCCCAAATGCACCAATTTGGATAAAAGTACTATGCAATGATTGTATAGTATGTCAACTAAATAAACCTTACCCGAATCAAAAACAAATAGCACAAAAACAAGATTTTAAAGGACAAAGCTTGTACTTTAACCATCGTATCTCATTTGATACTAAGGGACCAATTTCACCCTCATCAGAAGGAAACTCCTACATTATGGTAATTGTTGACGCATTTACACATTATGTAGCACTTAACCCAGTACCACATTGTAACGCTTATTACGCTTACACAACACTCTATGAACACTGGATAGCAAAATTCGGACTACCAGAAATTTTAGTTACAGACAACGGTACAGAATTCATAAATAATGAAATTATCACACTATGTCATTTATATAACATTAAACACAAACCACGTACATCTCATGCACCTTGGACAAACGGCCTAGTCGAAGGTATGAACCGTTCATTACAAGAATATCTTAGATGTATCATCAACGGAAATGATACAAAATATACCGAATGGTCAGCAGATGTAAAATTATTTCCCTTAGCATATAATTCACAAATTACGACAACTCTAGGAATGTCACCATACGAAATGGTTTTTAACCAAAAGCCACGCAAACCAATAATGTTTACAGCAAATTCTCATAAAAACGCACAAGGTTATTGTCAACCAAATAAAGACTCAATTTGTTATAACCTACCTTTACATACACACGATGAAGATCATTTTCATCACCCACAAATTCTTAAACTAGCCTCCGGTACACACACCGAATGGATTCTAAATAGAGATAAAAAACACAATGAAATTTATCAAAAAATAACAAAAAAGTTATTACAAAGACAAAACATTAATGAACAAATCAATTCACGTTTTACACCAGCCTCCGAATTAAAAATTGGAACATTTGTTTTAATACCTAATTTTAATACTCAAAAAGGAATTTCTAAAAAATTACAACCCCTTCGAAAAGGACCATACCAAATAATTGCAAAATCCACTGATGTCACATATAAAATTACCGACTCAAACAAAAAAGAAATCGTTCAACATCGAAACAACCTATTACCTTATTACCCAAAAGAATACGCACTCCGCGAATTAACTCAATTATATTCTTTCACAAGATTAAAAATCATTCAAAATGAACCACATCTGAAAAACACAGAACAAAATGATAACCCCACCGAAAATCAAAACACAAAACCAATCGCCACCAAAAACAATACACAAAACCATAAAGAATCCCCAAAACAAAGAAAAAATAGAAAAATGACCGAACAAATAATACCCCAAGAACAAATCGACAAATCAGAAAATCGAAAAACAACAAGACTCCGAAATCAACCACGTAAAAACTATAAAATATTCATCCCCCAATCTAAAATTTTAAAGAAAGTAGAATTTCAAAAGTAATTTTAACATTTGCTTCACAATCTTGAAACCTCCGAAACATTTTTCATTTACATTTTTCAAAATAACATGCTGACAAGTACGTAATAATTCTAGTTCAAAATAGACCAATAGGATTCATCCAATCCGTCACTTTCTCTAACTCAAACTAAGACCAATTAGACGAATCATATAGAACTCCAGGCACATCTATAACTTTAACTTTACGACCTCCAGGTCAAAAATAAGCAAACCACTCCAACTTGACAACTAAAATAAATATCACCATAATACCGTACCCCTCCCTTATCTAATAACCCAAAGATCAACAATATTTCCCCAACTCAGACCACGAATACCCCCAAAGCAAATTTGTTAACTTAGCCTAAAGTAACAAAATGAACATTTTAATTAGCCTAAAGTATAAAAATCTCACCATACCCCGGATCATTTGACAAACAAAAATAAAGAAAAAGACGACCTCCCAGTCACCATAAAAATTGCCCCCAACAATTTTTTACAAAACTCAACCCACTTGTCAAAAAACTAATAAATAATCCGACCACACTAGAAAATCGCCTCAAACAGCAAAAAATATTCGACCAAGAGATCATTTCTTAAATGCTCTTCTCTCAATCAGTTACTCAAATACTCATAAATCTTAAACATTTTTTTACAATACTTGAAACCTTTATAATATTTCTTTTTGATATACTTGAATCTTTTCTAATAATCCTAATCATTTTTTGTAACATTTTTTTAATTTTCTACACTATTCTCGAACTATTCCTCCAACTTTCCAAAACCCTTGATTATATCCACAGGTACGATTTATACAACTTGTCTAAATGATACGAACAATTTTCAGTAGAACTGATATTTTTTTATTGTTTGTAATTTTCATAACATTTTTATCATCCCTTATCTTGACAATATGTAAATGTATAAAGAAAGCAATCCTCACATTTGCCCTAGCAACAGTCCTTCTAATTCTTTTTTTGGAAGAATACTATAATAAACACAAAATTTCTCACTAAAGTAATAATTCAAAAAACCATCAAAAATTGCTACCCAACAGTCACAGAATCAGTCTTCACCGACATCATCCCAAGATAACCAAACACCACCTTCAACTACTCAAAATCCTCAAACATCTACACGAATTTCTTTTCAAGACAATCCATACACTTTTGAAGAACGACATACTCGTTTATCAGAACCACTAGAACCAGTTCAACGACAAGCACCTTTAAGCGAACCAACATATAACCTATATCCAACACTACCACAAGAACTAAGTAGAATAAAAAATTCTAGTCAAAACCAAAATACAGTCGAAATAAATAGACAAATTATACATCCTCGACGAAACAGAAATTTTCAAACTCCCCGAGTTCATTTTGATATACCTCAATCCCCATCACAAAACACTCCAGAAAACCCCATTGGTATATTACCAGAAACCCCTACGCTTCTTTCACAACGTAGCACCTCAAGCCTACCATCAGATTACTTAGGTTCAACACCAACATCTGAGCAAATACGTGAAAATCCCTTTAACCCCCCAAACCAGGCATCACGACTACCATATTGGACTACACATTCATTTACACAAGGTGAACCAAATTTAGTCAATGACCCCATAGATATCTCTACGGATACAACAACATCCTCATCACTACCAGAAACATTATCACTACCATCAACACCATCAATAAGCCAGTTTTCACCACCACCCTTTAACTTAAACTTTCCAAATAATCTCGACGCCAGATATCGAGAACAATCATCAATAAATATTCCTTTAAGACTAGATTGGAATACATTTACAGCACCTCCACCACTATTTGGACAACATCAAGAAAGTAACCGCCTTCATAACTGGGCACTTAATAGATTACAATATCGCCAAGATATTCACAACGATATCCGTGATCACAATATTCAAATACTCCAACAAAACAGTTTACAATTAAAGTTTGAAATCACAGTTAAGTTAAATAATATTACCCAACATCCCTACCCATTAAACCCACCTAACATAACAGCTCAATCACTACCACCACCGTTTATAACTACTGAAGTAATATACAAATACGACAGATATACCAAAAACACAATTGGCTACATTACATTTTATAATCCATACTCAGGATTATCATACACATGTATATTCTAAAATTATTAATTTTTCTCCAACTCCTTTTTCTAGTAATCTCAAATCAAAACATAAACCCTTCTCCTCGTACAGGACCACAAGATTTACTAGTAACACATTACGATTGTGAAGAAAATGAACAAAAAACACTACATAAATATGCAATAAATCAAGTATCACAATGTGAAACAGAACCACAAGCTATAGAAACCACAGATGTAATAGCAACACTCTATTCAAAAGCCCGAGCAACAACAGTTACAGGTTATAAATTCACAGCAACATTTTCCGAAAAGAAAGTACATTGTTCACAAGTCTCGAACGGAAACAAAAACCGACTTGACCATGAATCATTCTATCAAAGTAATATAGAACGTCTTTTACATCTCAATCCCGACGATTGTAAAAATGAATTACTTAGACTAAACATCACACAAAATAAAAACTCCCAAAGAAAATTAGTTAATTTTCAAGTTTTTTCAGACTCTGTACATCAATCACAACTTGAAAGACACCAAGGACATATAAAACTAGACGAAAAATACCCGTATAACGGCGCACACGGACGATTAACCTATGACCTACACGATAAACATTGGATACCACACATTGGTATAAATGACCCATCAAACTGCAAAGCAGACACAAAAAATAAAGGATACCAAGAAATAATGTTTTTTGATTGGAAAATACAACTCGAAAAAATACAACTAACACGAGATTTATCAGATAATACTATGATCTATCAAGGAATCCGATTACCTTGTAAAAATGATCAAGGTTATTGCGACCCTACAACGAGAACACAAGCAACAATTGTTTGGTTCCCCGAAGATACATGTACAACATTTCAAGTAGCAAAAATACACGCTCGTATGATAAAATTTCACGAAAAATATTTTATACAATCAATTCCATATGAACAAGTCCATCCATCACGAAAACTAAGTTCTAATTTTAGAAACATAGACAATATAGAAAACAAATTGACACGTTTTCAAATATATCAAGAAACAGAACTTGCATGTAAATACAGGAATCCACTTCACAGAACACAATACTCTGAAATATTAGTTGAATACGAAAAAGGATTCGACATGACCACTGGAAAAATAAAAATCGACCCATATGCCACAGGTCATCCTTTAAACGAAGGAACATCCTATATACCAGTTAATTTTGAAAAAGCAACGGACAACCTGGTGGACATCTAAAACCCCATGACACCAGAAGCACACGCTTACAAGAATTATCACTAATGAATACTACATATTTCGGTAATATCCACTATGATATTCATTTAGATATGAAACTAGATTATACAATTAGCCGAATTTTTCAAGAAATGTCACTCTCCGAATTAGAAACACTACACCACCTATGCGAATTAGAACGAACACAAATATTACAATCACTTGCACTAGCAGTATTAAAAATACCCTATGCAGGATACTTATTATCTGGAAATAGATCAAATTTTTTAGACTATGAAGGAAACATCTTATGGTTTTATACTTGTACTAAAAAAGTATCACCACTATACGTTTTTGAAGATAAACGATGTTATAAAAGAATCCCTATCTTTTATAAGAATAAAGTACATTTCGTGGATACACTTTCACGAAGAACCTATTTCTGGGATACCGCAGTCCCATGTGGATCAGAAAACAGCCACAATGTAGTACAACTAAACCCTGATGAAAATAAATACTATCTTCTCACTCCATATCCCACATTAATGCAATCACTCAAAAAATTTTCACCAGAAAGCATTCGCGCTATTGCTCGAAACCCAAATATAGACTTACAGTCAATAGGAATCTATTCAAAATCAGATATTCAACATCACATTAGAACACAACAATTCCAGGAATTATTAACACAAATGGACACTATACAAAGACAATCAATAGACCAAAATTTACGCAAACTTGCAGAAACCGCAGGATTTGCCGATATCTACACGCAAGACTATAGCGGATATTTTAAAGACATTAAAGATTATATATATCTAAACGGTGAAAAATACCGTCCCCAAGATATATCACCAATTAACATTTTTAGCTTTGTTACACTCAAAAATGAGATCCTCGATTTTCTAGGATGGCCCTACTACATCTTAGAAAAATTGACTATTTTATACGCAATGTTTAACTTTATTGGATTTCTTTTCTCACTTTTAAAAGGAATCTACAACACATGTGCTATACACACACAAGTAAACAGACAAGCAAGTGTAGCACGCATACTATTTGCAGGATTTTTTGGAATCTTTTCTACATCTATAAACAAAATTCTTTTAGACGCACAAATAAAAGAATATAACACAAAAATAACAACACGACAAAATACATACGACGAAGAACATAACAATGTAGACATAACGCCAACGGCACCACAATTACCACCCCTACCAAATAACCATCCACTATCCCTAGTCCCACGAAATTTTCGAAACTTAGCCATCACACATAATCCAAGTTTTCGACTCACCACATCACAAAGTCCCATCCAACATAAAATGACACACCAGTCACAAGATGATAATACTTATGAACAAATTATTGAACAACCCCATACCACCGCTTTTCAGTCTCAAAATAATCATTTTTTTAGCCCACGATGAGCCGCCAACTTGGATCACTACACCGATCAAATTCCCACCCAACCAATCTTACCTCTCCAATCCCAATAATACCACTTTTTGCTTTTCCGCCACCCGACTTTCCATCTAGTAATGTAACATCAGGCATGAATTCCGACACTAATTCACACATCTCAGTTTTATATTCCATCTCACAACTCAATAACCCGAATATTGAAACCCCCGATGAATTCGCCGACTCAGAACCATCCCCATCCAATAATTTTCATAACTCTTCTAATTTTTCTCAACCCCCTTTTCAACCCATATTATCCAATAACCCTGACTCAATTACTCCCACACCCTCTTATGCTTCCCAAGTTACCCCAACCTACTCCTCATACCATTCTGACCAATCATCTCATTCTCCAGACACCCCCCGAATCTCCCCAGAGCTAGATAATTTTATTACCCTTCAACAACAACCCTACCACCTTAATACCCCAACCATAAACCAAATCTCCTCCACAATAAATTCATCCAACCCCCCTACCCCTACACCCTCTTCAAATTATACTGAATCATTAGCACCATCATCAACATCAACTGAATCTTCACTCAACACTAATAGAGCTTACCGCACTTTTAAAAGAAAGTTCCCCAACCATCCTTTCCCAGCAAAACCAGGAACAGCCCGTGAATACATCAACCACCCCAAGCATACTAACACAAAAGAATTTTTAACCATCACCTTACCCTCATTCCCACAATACACCTTAAACACCCCCCACGACACTAACGAAACACGCAACTTCGTAGATGAATACGTTTTAATGCCCACTCTCTCTTGGACCTCATATTATCATTTTACTAACCCTCTTTGCTTACCTTTATCTAACACTCACATCGATATAGAGCGAAATACGGACATGCTATATCGACTCACTACACCACTAACACCTAGACAATTTACTTACGTTGGATATAAAAAATCACTAAAAACACACACTGCACCTAGAGCTAACGAATATACACTCGAATACTATGATCACAACATCATCAGAGCTAACCAAGATCAATTCTTAGACGACGATCGCTTCGCTAATCCACAAATTACCGAGAAATTTTTCATCAAGACACCATATACATTCACACTAAACATCTTCGACCGAAAGTTTGATCACATTATTTCAGAAGCACTAACAGACACACAAGCATACGAAAGTTTTAAAGAACGCTTCCAAATATTTTCACTAACCTTTCATTTCCTTGCACCACACGAAAGAGATTTACACTGCTCACACGATATTATGTTGCGCACTAAACAAACCCACACATATAGTTATTATCGCTTCATCCAAAATCACTTTGACCTACACACACCCTCTAGACAACCACACCATCGTTTTCAATTCATTAATTCCAAATACACTTCACCATTTTTCCTAAATTTCACATATTGTATTAAAGACACTAACCTCCATGGTATTCTTCGTAATTATGACCCCATAACCCAAATGTACATCTTCTGTCCCATCACCAAGACCTTCAACGCCGAAGAATCCCGACCCTTCCTTATCCCGCACGAGTTTGTACAACCTATAGAAATCCCAATTTTAGAAATCATCCACAACACTAAATTCAATCACAAATTATATAATCTAATCCAAAACACACCTTATGAGTTTGCAGTTGGCACTGAAGAACTAACCACTATTAAGGCACTTCAATTGCTTTGGCCACTGCTTCAAACTAAAAATATCATCCGCATCTTAGCTAAACTACTAACAACTTCAGAACTAATTCACGACATCTTCCCCCACGGTTTTTTCCCCGACGACTAACAGGTAAGTATGAATTAAACGAATATTACTAACTAATTAAAATATTAAAAAACTCACCATACTTTATTCATGTTTTCTTTAGATTTTTAGCCTTCATCCGACGATCACCTACAAAAACCACAAAAGACAAATAAAAATCGCAAATTTCATCAAACAGATTTCAAAAATTCTATTAATCTCTTACACTTATAGATTTATAAATTTAATACCAATGCAGTAAATTCATTTCTAAAATTTTCCCCACAAGCAGTAAATCTAATTATGATGAAAATTTGTATCTTAAAATTCCCCCATGACTAGCAGTAAATTTCTAAATTCTATGTAGTAAATTAATAAAATGCAAATGCAGTACTAACCTTTTGATATTTTCATTCATTCGCACAGAAATTCTATCCACACTCGCACAGCTCGCCCACGAAGAATTGTTTAAAATAATGAATTTCAGTTTCAAGTTTTCACACTCAACAACTCTAACATATAATAACATGTTTCAAACTTTCCTTTAACCCGGTTGGAAAGGAATCATATACTAAACAAAACTAACCAACGCAGCTTACTAAATACCACAAATCATAGAATAACAGCATGACTTAGAAAAGGAAACCAACGGTACCCAAACCGGATTAACCCAGTTTAAAACTGGATAATTTATTCTTTTGAAGACTATTATAAAGTCTAAGAAAGAAATAATAAAACACAAAAAAGTCGAAAGACAAACCCATACCACAAACAATTTGATTTTTGAAAAAAGGACACAACCAACAAAACATAAGTAAGACCACAACAAACCCAACATAAAACGTTGTCACATAACAGGACCTCTCACAAAAAACCGCATGAAATCATACTCCCACTCCTGGCCTAACCCACCAGGAAGGACGTCCTGAGCATGCTCTATAGCCGGCCTAACCCACCGTGCTACACCCACGCTTTGTGACCACACCTCTATTTTTAATAAGAGCTACTCAAGTGTGAGTAACTCTTCAAAATAACCGAACTAAAACAAAAAGCTTTTGTGAAAACAACTAACTAAAATCATTATTAAAAAATATTAAACTAATAAAAGTTTTATAAAATGTAAAATCACATGATGCAATATATAGATCAGAATACAACACCAAGGACGAACATCAAAAGACAAGACGACCCCACTACACTCGAGAGAGAATGACCAACTACAATCGATATGCCGCTCACAATCACAACTCAAAGGATTTAGAGTACGACTTGACCTCGCAGAAAAGGACTTCATTGAACTAGACCAATGACCACCTCGATGTTCAAGTATACGTACAGATCCGAGTAACCAGGCATCCCCTCCACGCACAATCTCCACGCCATTCCCAAACTAGATCATACACAAAAGAAGTTCTCCACGCAGAACAGAAAAACCTGACATAGCAAACCATTCTGAAATCAGATTTGAGTTTGTTGCGAAGACTTAGTCGTTGTCACTAGAAAACACAACGTCTTATGTCTCTAACTCCAGCTTCCTGGAACTTCTTTAACAAAAAGGAAACAGAAGAAATAAGATGTTCGCCAAACACCAACTTCCATCATCCATCCTTCGAATTGCAAAAGAACTATTCTAAAAAACTCTGTAAAACCCGGATGGGTGGAACCTGATCTAAACTACATTTTATGATTGGATAAATTAAATGTTTTACCAATGTAAAGTATTTAATATTAACCAATCATGATCCATCTAACTAACAACCCACTTATTTGTAAGTGCTGAAGTTACTTGTAATTTCAGCACCAGAGAGATTTGAATTTAACTTAGAAATTAGTTGGACTCTCCCGAGCACTTCAGCAGCCGCAATAAACCAGTATACCCTAGATCTATTGAGCCTAGCAGAGACTAGTTAAACAACCTGAGACTAGATAGTATAAGAGTAAGATTAGGATCGGTATTAGACTAAGAAGTTGCACGAATCTATCCGGCCGAAAATAAGATAGCGTGACGAGCAGACGGTGTACCCTATCCGAAATTACTCTATGAGTTATACACTCCAGTCCTAACTCAAAAGCATCCGTGGTGTTATCTGGTTGTTGTATGACTTAATCTTGTCATAATGTTTTTTGTTCTATCACAACACTTTTCTAGGTTCATTACTTTCAAAGCTTGGCAAAGAAAGTTTTGCGCTAAAAAATACAAAATGCAAACTTTCAGCCTAGAAATATCTTGTTTAGGTTTCAAAATCGACAGAAATGGTTACAGACCCAAGTTCTCCAAAACCTTAGCAGTACTTGTCTTAAAGGCATCACAAACCTCGAAACAACTCTGGTCACTTATAATTACGAGCCCAAACTGTGTAGTTTGTGAATTTTCAGCGTATTCCGCAACAAGGACATTCTTTTTGATCTTCTTTTTTTCTTTCATTCTTTTTGATCGTTCCGACAAAATTTTAATTGTTTAAAAACTTATCTCTGGAATCCAGGAACATACACACACAAAGTTGTGCGCCTATCCAGTGCACCGTTTGGCCTCGTAATGATGGAAGTTATGAACCATTTACCGAAAAATTAACCGAATCTTCGGAGGTTCACGAATCGCTTAAGCTCTTCAGTAAAATCGGAAAGAAAAGTTAATATTCGTTTGAAGCCGTGAAAAACAGCCAGTATTTTTGGATACTCTGGGATTGATATCATAAGATACCATAAGAAATTTAAGAGTCAAATGCAACGCCAGTCACAGCGTTTTAGGGGCATCTCTAGAGCATGAAATCAAACACGGATCTGAAATTTCAATTTAATTTGCCCACATTACTTAAACGCCCGAGAAAAATTTCTCAGCCCAAATGAGCTGGAAATTTTTTCATTTTGCGGTCATGAGAGTGGAACCTGATCTAAACTACATTTTATGATTGGATAAATTAAATGTTTTACCAATGTAAAGTATTTAATATTAACCAATCATGATCCATCTAACTAACAACCCACTTATTTGTAAGTGCTGAAGTTACTTGTAATTTCAGCACCAGAGAGATTTGAATTTAACTTAGAAATTAGTTGGACTCTCCCGAGCACTTCAACAGCCGCAATAGACCAGTATACCCTAGATCTATTGAGCCTAGCAGAGACTAGTTAAACAACCTGAGACTAGATAGTATAAGAGTAAGATTAGGATCGGTATTAGACTAAGAAGTTGCACGAATCTATCCGGCCGAAAATAAGATAGCGTGACGAGCAGACGGTGTACCCTATCCGAAATTACTCTATGAGTTAACCACATCGGTCCTAACTCATCTGGTGCGACCATAAGTCTCGAACAAGACCTTAATAGCTTAGAATTAACCAAAATAGATTAGAAATTAGACAAAAACATTTACAAAATGTTATACGACAATAATTTAATCGAAATGTCTCTACGACTCAATAGATCAGAGCCAATATTCCGAACCATAACAGAACTACCCGGAATTGGAAGAAGACCTCGAACCAAAGACGACATACGACAAAGTAGAAACTTGCCGTATAGTTATATGATAGTTCGGCAAAAGCCAGAACAAACTTTTATATTTAGAATACTACTTGCAATGAATTTAGATTTCCATTTGCAAACATAAAACCTTGAAGTTACTCTTCAAAATCATTTCAGGCGCTAAACAAAATTATTAATATACAATAACGATTGATAAAAAGATCTAAGATCGTTTTCCTAAAACTCTGCAGTAATATACAAAACATGTTTGAAAAATATTTATTGAAAAATAAAAAATAAAAATTAGTAGCATGACAATAAATGGTTAGTAATCATAAATCATCCTGTTGTTCCAGCTCCATCACCTAAAACATAACAGCAATCATAAACCCACTAATATCATCAAAACACTAAATCTTTCCTTTACACACATTTAAAATTTTATTAAAACTTAAATTCACTTAATTTTAAAACCAGATCATCAAGGCTTATCCTTGGATCTTAAATCATTTTCTACTTAATTAAATTTCAAATTTGATCATCAAGGCTTATCCTTGGATCAAACAGAACAACTTTGTTCTCCCCCACCCACTTAATTAGTGTCTAACGACCTCAAACGTCGATTCACTACCCAACCCTTTCTAAAGACCTAAGACTAATAGAAATTTTTAAACAAAACTAATCATTCAAATTAGGATAAACAGTGAAGAACTTCGGTTATTCATCCTTCACTTGACCCCCCCTCTTACCAGACCCAGGATAAATCTTAGACTTAGTAAGTTTAAAATAGTATCTAACGAACTACTCGCGTTCTAATTATACCTGAACCTTGTGGATCGATTTACTATTCTCCAACCCTTGAACACAATCACTACCCCTAAGTAAGATTAAGTAAGTTAACACCTTAACTTATACTAGCCACGAGAAAGTAAAAAATCATTCTTCGGAATCGATATACTTTTCTCTCCAACCCTGAACAAACAGACCCAGGTTAAGCTAACCAAAAAATCGTAAGAACTAACAGTTTAAGAAAATAGAAACCATTTAACAACCTTTTGCATCCGTCATCCTAAACCTTATGTCATTTAAAAACCTAGGAAATAAACAAACAATCGTTTTACACAATTGTGAAATAGATAACAAAAAATACGACCTTGTAATCACACCTCATACACAAACAGTTGGATACATTCGAACAAAACGACAAACACTAAAAAGAAAAATAATAACGAAACAAAGACAAATAACACGAAAAAGATTTTCAAAAAATCGAAACGCATTTTCAGAATCAGAAACAAACAGTTTAGACGAACTTTACAAACTAAAAGAATCAATAGATAAAAATTGCCCAATTCACGATCAATTATATTTCTCTGACTCAGAAACAACTTCAAATTCATCACAAAGAGGAAAAAGAAGAATAAAAAAGCAGTACAAACACAAACCAGTACATTTATACAATTGGAATCAACCAATTCGACACATTAATAATTATATTTTAACAGTCATCGAACGAAAAAATGAGCTCAACGCACACCCCAGGTGAAGAAACTCCAGATGATGATGAAATCTTTCCTTTTATAGTAGACGCAGATACTGATAGAGGACAACACATATTTTGTCAAAATTTACTCGTAAATTTATTTGAACCCGGAATCAGTCCATGTAAAACAGAGTTCCCCGATGTAAAAATCAAAAGACAAATCATAGATCACTACTTAAAAGATATATGCAACATAACACAACAGTATGGAATCTACTCTATAGAATTCACCTCACCAAACCATAATAATAGAAAATATACAATTCAAACAGACGATCTTGATTTAGAATTTTCAAAAGTTTTTTCAGAATATATAAAAAGCATCCAATACCATAACTCACAAAGAGCAAACTCCATATTCACCAATGAAGTTTTCGCAATAATATATAGTTATATTTCGATATTAGAAAACGAAATCCCAATAACAAATGTCTCACCGACAGAAACATCTAAACATTTAAGAGTACGACATGAAATCACACTACTCTCTAGTTATTTAAACATCATTAAAGAAAATTTCACGAAAGACGACGTTTCACAACATACAAAACACGATCTACAAAAAATTTTGGCATGGTTCATAATAGATTATTTCACACACAATATTGATTTAATTGCACAAGCAAGAAAAAATTTTAGACCCCAAAATTCGAACGATGATACCGCTATCACAGAACAATCAGATTATGTTTGGGACCCCGAATGGTCTCATCCAGCATTTATAAGCTTCCCACAATCAATCTCAAGTCAAGCAATAAGTACGATATCTTACATAAGAGATTATGTAAAAGTAATACCATTAACCATTGATGCAACACCATTAAACTATAATACATTTTTACCCGATACACAAAATAATAGTTTAAACTCTACAGTTATACACAATGAAAACCTCAATGGAACTAGGAATCTTACTCAACAAGATATCCAGACACCATCACACTTCATAAATGAAGAAATTGTACACACAACAACTACACAACAAAGTATTTCACCAATACGCCCAAATTTAACAACACCAAGAAATACAAATCCTTCACAAACACAGGTAACCTTACAATCAACCGTTAAACCTTCGGTTGCCCCTAAATATTCACATATGGATTACCAAACATACAGACCCATGACAATACCATCAAAAACACGCAAAACATTCACTAGAAACAACTTTGCAGACCATAATTATAATTATACACATCCATCAAAAACATATAACCAACCACAAAGAAATTTTAACCAATATACAAGATCTCGAAATTGGGATAACCCAATGACCCAACCTAATTCGATAAATTTCCAAACAAATCCTCCACAGGATCACAGTGAAAATTACCCATTTTTTCAACAAAATAAAAATAAAAAACAGACATCTTATCAAATGGATTATTTATCCTCAGATGATGATTTCTTACAACCAGATATATTTGCACCAAATACTCAAGAATATCGTAGACAAGGAATACAGAAAACACGTACAAATCATAGAAATTTTTCTCCACAACCAATAGATGCACAACATCAACAACCAATTCAACAACAAAATCTAATTAATACACAATCTTTTCAACCAATTCAACAACAAAATCCAATGACTGCACACTCGTATCAAGCATCACAAATGCAAAATGAAATACCACTCCCATATTATCTCCAACAACATGAAATAACAAGAAACCAACTTTCAAATTTTTCTCAAATGCCAAATGCAGCAGAATCATTACAAATGACAATGAATCCATACCTTATGGGTGGATCATCAATAACATCAAACAAACCTTTAATGGTTTTCACAGGAACAGACCCTGAATACTCTGTAGAAGATTATTTAAATGCAGTAACAGCAAACCTGATTTTAAATATTGGACCTGAACCAATAAATACGCCACTACATCAAAATTGGATACATCGACGCACAGCGTTAATACAAACAACCTTAGATGGCGCAGCCCAAAAATGGTTTTCAGTACTACCTCTAGAAATAAAATCAAACTGGAAAAGGTTTACACAGGAATTTTCAAAAATGTTTGACTCCGAAAGAAACAAACAACAACAAAGAGTTTTATGTAATGAAATTCGCAGATTACCAAACGAAACCATCAAGCAAATAGCAGTACGAATCGAAACACTAGTTCGAAAAGCATATTCATTAAATACACATGACTATAAAAACACAAAGATGACAGAAATCTTAATGATGACCTTAACACCACAATTAAGGAAAATAGCAATAAAAAAGAGAGCATCCCATCCTTCTTCAATTCGAGAACCCGATTTAGATTTTCGAAAACTAGTAGACAAATTAGAACAAGCAGAAATCACGATGAAACTAGAAGAAACGGAAAATCTGAAATTACAATACGTTAACAGAATTGAAACGACTCCCACTAATATTAATAATATACAGGAATCAGAGACAGACCTCGTTGAAAAAATCACTGAAATACTCAATATTTACGAAAAGAACCCAAACTTTAAAGGCAAACCATCTTTCAAAAAATGGTGTAATTATTGCCGACGATACGGACATAGTATTTCCGAATGTAGACAAAAACAGCAAGACAATCAAAATAAACCTCAAAAATATAAAGAACCAAATAAATCATTCTATCAATACATGAAAAAAGATCAAAATCTACCGAACAAAACAGTCTACAGCAACAACAGTTCAGGAAAACCACTCCCGAACAATACAAATTATACAAGAAATCAATCACCATATAACTCAAGTTATAGAGGAAGATCACCAGAACGAAGAAACACGAATAATTCATCACAAAATCACTACAATAGACCAAATAGTCGAAATAACTACTCCAGATCACATTCAAATACACACAAACAGAGAGCAAGTAAAGTACCAATTCACTTACATGATAAAGTGAACAGATTACTCGACATTTTAGAACAATACAACATTATATCACCAGTTAATAAAGAAGAACAACCAAAAGGCAACACATTCATCAACCCCGTTATCATTCTAGCTAAAGGAGAATCATTAAAAATCGTTCTCGATGCTAGATACCTCAATTCACTTATAGATGAATCAAAATGTAATTGGCCCATTGAACCAATACAAGTTATTTTAACAAAAATAAACGGCAAATACTTTACAACCGCCGATATGAATAGTGCATACAATCAAATGCCACTAGATGAACAATCACGACGTTTAACACAATTTGTTATCGGAAACCAACAATATGAATTCAACCGCTTATTCTATGGAATATCCATAGGACCAGCAGCATTTTCAGCTTTTATGAGCAAAATTTTTAGACCACTAATACTCAAGAAAAACGCAATCACCTATTTAGACGATGTTTTTATGCAATCACAAACAAAAGACGAAATGTTCAATGTTTTAGAAAAATATCACCAAATACTTCAGAACGAAAATCTGAAGGCCGCCCCCGATAAATCACACTTCTTTTTGACAAGAGTTAAATTCTTAGGACATAATATAGAAAGAAAAACAATCACTCCATTGAAATCACGCATTGACGCTATTCAAAAACTTCAACCACCAACAAATAAAAAGAAAATCCAAGAATTTCTTGGAATGTTAAACTTTTTAAGTAAATATGTTTATAAAATGCAATTATATCTACGACCATTTTATAACATCCTTAGACAACAAAATAATTTTGAATGGAACACAGAACATCAAACACGATTTGAAGAAGTAAAGAAACTTTTAACTGAACAAATTTCAAACACAATTCCAGATTCAAATCAACCATTTTATGCAATGTGCGATGCTTCGAACTTTGGCATCGGTGCAGCACTATTACAATCACATAATGGTACAAATAAAATGAACCTCATATCAGCAAATTCTCGATTATTCACTCAAGCAGAGCTACGACTCTCAACTCTAATGAGAGAATGTACAGCCATAATATATACACTGACAGAATATGAATTTCTGATACTTGGATCAAAACATCCAACAGTTCTATTCACAGACCATAAACCAATCATCTTTCTCTTTACACAAAAATCTAACCCAAACCACCGAGTTTACAGATTTCAACTAATTCTAATGAAATTTCCAAACTTACATATAGTTTGGACTGCAGGAAAAAATCTTGCATTACCAGACAGCTTAAGTCGAAATACACCACCTGAATTACTTACACGAAAAACAACAGTGGAAATACCCAAAAACATAAAATTCTACCTTGCAGAAAACGAAACATCACCCCGATTGGAATGCAAATATGCAGTAAAAACTGATATTGAACAATCACAAATAAATAGTTTACAACATTTCCCACTTTATTTAGATTGTCAAAATAATCATTATGAAGTTGATTTACTTGGAACATCAACTTTCAAACCAATCCCATATTCTCAATGGATAAAAAATAACACCCAACAAAAACGAACAAAACAACACCCGCCTAAGAAAGACCATTTTCCACTAATTGAAAAAGAAGATTTAACTGATAAAATAAATTTATCAGGACCACAAACAAATGATTCAAAATACACAATAAATCAAGTTTTTGACCTCCATGACCCACTTGATACAATACCTTTATCTAAATTAGAAATCGAAAACATTTTTCTCCCCCCAACAGAAACAATTACAATTTCAACACTGAAACAATATCAAAACCTTGACCCAGTAATTCGACAACTGAAATCATGGCACAAAAATAAAACTAAACCTATCAAAGCAGATTCAACCATTCTAGGAAACAAAACACTCCTCCGATACTTTCGCAAATTTAACAACACAACAATTAACGAAAACACAGACCTTCTAGAATACAAATTAAATGAATCCACAGTTCCATGTCTCCCTTTAAGTATGATTCTTATAGCTTTTAATATTTCACATACACAAAATATTAAAGGACACTCTGGATCAGAAAAAACATATTCAAATTTTATACAAAATTTTTACTTCCCAAATGCACCAATTTGGATAAAAGTACTATGCAATGACTGTATAGTATGTCAACTAAATAAACCTTACCCGAATCAAAAACAAATAGCACAAAAACAAGATTTTAAAGGACAAAGTTTGTACTTTAATCATCGTATCTCATTTGATACTAAAGGACCAATTTCACCCTCATCAGAAGGAAACTCCTACATTATGGTAATTGTTGACGCATTTACACATTATGTAGCACTTAACCCAGTACCACATTGTAACGCTTATTACGCTTACACAACACTCTATGAACACTGGATAGCAAAATTCGGACTACCAGAAATTTTAGTTACAGACAACGGTACAGAATTCATAAATAATGAAATTATCACACTATGTCATTTATATAACATTAAACACAAACCACGTACATCTCATGCACCTTGGACAAACGGCTTAGTCGAAGGTATGAACCGTTCATTACAAGAATATCTTAGATGTATCATCAACGGAAATGATACAAAATATACCGAATGGTCAGCAGATGTAAAATTATTTCCCTTAGCATATAATTCACAAATTACGACAACTTTAGGAATGTCACCATACGAAATGGTTTTTAACCAAAAGCCACGCAAACCAATAATGTTTACAGCGAATTCTCATAAAAACGCACAAGGTTATTGTCAACCAAATAAAGACTCAATTTGTTATAACCTACCTTTACATACACACGATGAAGATCATTTTCATCATCCACAAATTCTTAAACTAGCCTCCGGTACACACACCGAATGGATTCTAAACAGAGATAAAAACACAATGAAATTTATCAAAAAATAACAAAAAAGTTATTACAAAGACAAAACATTAATGAACAAATCAATTCACGTTTTACACCAGCCTCCGAATTAAAAATTGGAACATTTGTTTTAATACCTAATTTTAATACTCAAAAAGGAATTTCTAAAAAATTACAACCCCTTCGAAAAGGACCATACCAAATAATTGCAAAACCCACTGATGTCACATATAAAATTACCGACTCAAACAAAAAAGAAATCGTTCAACATCGAAACAACCTATTACCTTATTACCCAAAAGAATACGCACTCCGCGAATTAACTCAATTATATTCTTTCACAGGATTAAAAATCATTCAAAATGAACCACATCTGAAAAACACAGAACAAAATGATAACCCCACCGAAAATCAAAACACAAAACCAACCGCCACCAAAAACAATACACAAAACCATAAAGAATCTCCAAAACAAAGAAAAAATAGAAAAATGACCGAACAAATAATACCCCAAGAACAAATCGACAAATCAGAAAATAGAAAAACAACAAGACTCCGAAATCAACCACGTAAAAACTATAAAATATTCATCCCCCAATCTAAAATTTTAAAGAAAGTAGAATTTCAAAAGTAATTTTAACATTATACTTCACTATCTTGAAACCTTCGAAACATTTTTCATTTACATTTTTCAAAATAACATGCTGACAAGTACGTAATAATTCTAGTTCAAAATAGACCAATAGGATTCATCCAATCCGTCACTTTCTCTAACTCAAACTAAGACCAATTAGACGAATAATATAGAACTCCAGGCTCATCTATAACTATAACTTTACGACCTCCAGGTCAAAAATAAGCAAACCACTCCAACTTGACAACTAAAATAAATATCACCATAATACCGTACCCCTCCCTTATCTAATAACCCAAAGATCAACAATATTTCCCCAACTCAGACCACGAATACCCCCAAAGCAAATTTGTTAACTTAGCCTAAAGTAACAAAATGAACATTTTAATTAGCCTAAAGTATAAAAATCTCACCATACCCCGGATCATTTGACAAACAAAAATAAAGAAAAAGACGACCTCCCAGTCACCATGAAAATTGCCCCCAACAATTTTTTACAAAACTCAACCCACTTGTCAAAAAGCTAATAAATAATCCGACCACACTAGAAAATCGCCTCAAACAGCAAAAAATATTCGACCAAGAGATCATTTCTTAAATGCTCTTCTCTCAATCAGTTACTCAAATACTCATAAATCTTAAACATTTTTTTACAATACTTGAAACCTTTATAATATTTCTTTTTGATATACTTGAATCTTTTCTAATAATCCTAATCATTTTTTGTAACATTTTTTTAATTTTCTACACTATTCTCGAACTATTCCTCCAACTTTCCAAAACCCTTGATTACATCCACAGGTACGAGTCATATAACTTGTCTAAATGATACGAACAATTTTCAGTAGAACCGATATTTTTTTATTGTTTGTAATTTTCATAGCATTCTTATCATCCCTCATTTTGACCATCTGTAAATGTATAAAGAAAGCAATCCTCACATTTGCCCTAGCAACAGTCCTTCTAATTCTTTTTTTGGAAGAATATTATAATAAACACAAAATTTCTCACTAAAGTAATAATTCAAAAAACCATCAAAAATTGCTACCCAACAGTCACAGAATCAGTCTTCACCGACATCATCCCAAGATAACCAAACACCACCTTCAACTACTCAAAATCCTCAAACATCTACACGAATTTCTTTTCAAGACAATCCATACACTTTTGAAGAACGACATGCTCGTTTATCAGAACCACTAGAACCAGTTCAACGACAAGCACCTTTAAGCGAACCAACATATAACCTATATCCAACACTACCACAAGAACTAAGTAGAATAAAAAATTCTAGTCAAAACCAAAATACAGTCGAAATAAATAGACAAATTATACATCCTCGACGAAACAGAAATTTTCAAACTCCCCGAGTTCATTTTGATATACCTCAATCCCCATCACAAAACACTCCAGAAAACCCCATTGGTATATTACCAGAAACCCCTACGCTTCTTTCACAACGTAGCACCTCAAGCCTACCATCAGATTACTTAGGTTCAACACCAACATCTGAGCAAATACGTGAAAATCCCTTTAACCCCCCAAATCAGGCATCACGACTACCATATTGGACTACACATTCATTTACACAAGGTGAACCAAATTTAGTCAATGACCCCATAGATATTTCTACGGATACAACAACATCCTCATCACTACCAGAAACATTATCACTACCATCAACACCATCAATAAGCCAGTTTTCACCACCACCCTTTAACTTAAACTTTCCAAATAATCTCGACGCCAGATATCGAGAACAATCATCAATAAATATTCCTTTAAGATTAGATTGGAATACATTTACAGCACCTCCACCACTATTTGGACAACATCAAGAAAGTAACCGCCTTCATAACTGGGCACTTAATAGATTACAATATCGCCAAGATATTCACAACGATATCCGTGATCACAATATTCAAATACTCCAACAAAACAGTTTACAATTAAAGTTTGAAATCACAGTTAAGTTAAATAATATTACCCAACATCCCTACCCATTAAATCCACCTAACATAACAGCTCAATCACTACCACCACCGTTTATAACTACTGAAGTAATATACAAATACGACAGATATACCAAAAACACAATTGGCTACATTACATTTTATAATCCATACTCAGGATTATCATACACATGTATATTCTAAAATTATTAATTTTTCTCCAACTCCTTTTTCTAGTAATCTCAAATCAAAACATAAACCCTTCTCCTCGTACAGGACCACAAGATTTATTAGTAACACATTACGATTGTGAAGAAAATGAACAAAAAACACTACACAAATATGCAATAAATCAAGTATCACAATGTGAAACAGAACCACAAGCTATAGAAACCACAGATGTAATAGCAACACTCTATTCAAAAGCCCGAGCAACAACAGTTACAGGTTATAAATTCACAGCAACATTTTCCGAAAAGAAAGTACATTGTTCACAAGTCTCGAACGGAAACAAAAACCGACTTGACCATGAATCATTCTATCAAAGTAATATAGAACGTCTTTTACATCTCAATCCCGACGATTGTAAAAATGAATTACTTAGACTAAACATCACACAAAATAAAAACTCCCAACGAAAATTAGTTAATTTTCAAGTTTTTCCAGACTCTGTACATCAATCACAACTTGAAAGACACCAAGGACATATTAAACTAGACGAAAAATACCCGTATAACGGCGCACACGGACGATTAACCTATGACCTACACGATAAACATTGGATACCACACATTGGTATAAATGACCCATCAAACTGCAAAGCAGACACAAAAAATAAAGGATACCAAGAAATAATGTTTTTCGATTGGAAAATGCAACTCGAAAAAATACAACTAACACGAGATTTATCAGATAACACAATGATCTATCAAGGAATCCGATTACCTTGTAAAAATGATCAAGGTTATTGCGACCCTACAACGAGAACACAAGCAACCATTGTTTGGTTCCCCGAAGATACATGTACAACATTTCAAGTAGCAAAAATACACGCTCGTATGATAAAATTTCACGAAAAATATTTTATACAATCAATTCCATATGAACAAGTCCATCCATCACGAAAACTAAGTTCTAATTTTAGAAACATAGACAATATAGAAAATAAATTGACACGTTTTCAAATATATCAAGAAACAGAACTTGCATGTAAATACAGGAATCCACTTCACAGAACACAATACTCTGAAATATTAGTTGAATACGAAAAAGGATTCGACATGACCACTGGAAAAATAAAAATCGACCCATATGCCACAGGTCATCCTTTAAACGAAGGAACATCCTATATACCAGTTAATTTTGAAAAAAGCAACGGACAACCTGGTGGACATCTAAAACCCCATGACACCAGAAGCACACGCTTACAAGAACTATCACTAATGAATACTACATATTTCGGTAATATCCACTATGATATTCATTTAGATATGAAACTAGATTATACAATTAGCCGAATTTTTCAAGAAATGTCACTCTCCGAATTAGAAACACTACACCACCTATGCGAATTAGAACGAACACAAATATTACAATCACTTGCACTAGCAGTATTAAAAATACCCTATGCAGGATACTTATTATCTGGAAATAGATCAAATTTTTTAGACTATGAAGGAAACATCTTATGGTTTTATACTTGTACTAAAAAAGTATCACCACTATACGTTTTTGAAGATAAACGATGTTATAAAAGAATCCCTATCTTTTATAAGAATAAAGTACATTTCGTGGATACACTTTCACGAAGAACCTATTTCTGGGATACCGCAGTCCCATGTGGATCAGAAAACAGCCACAATGTAGTACAACTAAACCCTGATGAAAATAAATATTATCTTCTCACTCCATATCCCACATTAATGCAATCACTCAAAAAATTTTCACCAGAAAGCATTCGCGCTATTGCTCGAAACCCAAATATAGACTTACAATCAATAGGAATCTATTCAAAATCAGATATTCAACATCACATTAGAACACAACAATTCCAAGAATTATTAACACAAATGGATACTATACAAAGACAATCAATAGACCAAAATTTACGCAAACTTGCAGAAACCGCAGGATTTGCCGATATCTACACGCAAGACTATAGCGGATATTTTAAAGACATTAAAGATTATATATATCTAAACGGTGAAAAATACCGTCCCCAAGATATATCACCAATTAACATTTTTAGCTTTGTTACACTCAAAAATGAGATCCTCGATTTTCTAGGATGGCCCTACTACATCTTAGAAAAATTGACTATTTTATACGCAATGTTTAACTTTATTGGATTTCTTTTCTCACTTTTAAAAGGAATCTACAACACATGTGCTATACACACACAAGTAAACAGAAAAGCAAGTGTAGCACGCATACTATTTGCAGGATTTTTTGGAATCTTTTCTACATCTATAAACAAAATTCTTTTAGACGCACAAATAAAAGAATATAACACAAAAATAGCAACACGACAAAATACATACGACGAAGAACATAACAGTGTAGACATAACGCCAACGGCACCACAATTACCACCCCTACCAAATAACCATCCACTATCCCTAGCCCCACGAAATTTTCGAAATTTAGCCATCACACATAATCCAAATTTTCGACTCACCACATCACAAAGTCCCATCCAACATATAATGACACACCAGTCACAAGATGATAATACTTATGAACAAATTATTGAACAACCCCATACCACCGCTTTTCAGTCTCAAAATAATCATTTTTTTAGCCCACGATGAGCCGCCAACTTGGATCACTACACCGATCAAATTCCCACCCAACCAATCTTACCTCTCCAATCCCAATAATACCACATTTGCTTTTCCGCCACCCGATTTTCCACCTAGTAATGTAACATCAGGCATGAATTCCGATACTAATTCACACATCTCAGTTTTATATTCCATCTCACAACTCAATAACCCGAATATTGAAACCCCCGATGAATTTGCCGACTCAGAACCATCCCCATCCATTAATTTTCATAACTCTTCTAATTTTTCTCAACCCCCTTTTCAACCCATATTATCCAATAACCCTGACCCAATCACCCCCACACCCTCTTATGCTTCCCAAGTTACCCCAACCTACTCCTCATACCATTCTGACCAATCATCTCATTCTCCAGACACCCCCCGAATCTCCCCAGAGCTAGATAATTTTATTACCCTTCAACAACAACCCTACCACCTTAATACCCCAACCATAAACCAAATCTCCTCCACAATAAATTCATCCAACCCCCCTACCCCTACACCCTCTTCAAATTATACTGAATCATTAGCACCATCATCCACATCAACTGAATCTTCACTCAACACTAATAGAGCTTACCGCACTTTTAAAAGAAAGTTCCCCAACCATCCTTTCCCAGCAAAACCAGGAACAGCCCGTGAATACATCAACCACCCCAAGCATACTAACACAAAAGAATTTTTAGCCATCACCTTACCCACATTCCCACAATACACCTTAAACACCCCCCACGACACTAACGACACACGCAACTTTGTAGATGAATACGTTTTAATGCCCACTCTCTCTTGGACCTCATATTATCATTTTACTAACCCTCTTTGCTTACCTTTATCTAACACTCACATCGATATAGAGCGAAATACGGACATGCTATATCGACTCACTACACCACTAACACCTAGACAATTTACTTACGTTGGATATAAAAAATCACTAAAAACACACACTGCACCTAGAGCTAACGAATATACACTCGAATACTATGATCACAACATCATCAGAGCTAACCAAGATCAATTCTTAGACGACGATCGCTTCGCTAATCCACAAATTACCGAAAAATTTTTCATCAAGACACCATATACATTCACACTAAACATCTTCGACCGAAAGTTTGATCACATTATTTCAGAAGCACTAACAGACACACAAGCATACGAAAGTTTTAAAGAACGCTTCCAAATATTTTCACTAACCTTTCATTTCCTTGCACCACACGAAAGAGATTTACACTGCTCACACGATATTATGTTGCGCACTAAACAAACCCACACATATAGTTATTATCGCTTCATCCAAAATCACTTTGACCTACACACACCCTCTAGACAACCACACCATCGTTTTCAATTCATTAATTCCAAATACACTTCACCATTTTTTCTAAATTTCACATATTGTATTAAAGACACTAACCTCCATGGTATTCTTCGAAATTATGACCCCATAACCCAAATGTACATCTTCTGTCCCATTACCAAGACCTTCAACGCCGAAGAATCCCGACCCTTCCTTATCCCGCACGAGTTTGTACAACCCATAGAAATCCCAATTTTAGAATTCATCCACAACACTAAATTCAATCACAAATTATATAATCTAATCCAAAACACACCTTATGAGTTTGCAGTTGGCACTGAAGAACTAACCACTATCAAGGCACTCCAATTGCTTTGGCCACTGCTTCAGACTAAAAATATCATCCGCATCTTAGCTAAACTACTAACAACTTCAGAACTAATTCACGACATCTTCCCCCACGGTTTTTTCCCCGACGACTAACAGGTAAGTATGAATTAAATGAATATTACTAACTAATTAAAATATTAAAAACTCACCATTCTTTATCCATGTTTTCTTTAGATTTTTAGCCTTCATCCGACGATCACCTACAAAAACCACAAAAGACAAATAAAAATCGCAAATTTCATCAAACAGATTTCAAAACTTCTATTAATCTCTTACACTTATAGATTTATAAATTTAATACCAATGCAGTAAATTCATTTCTAAAATTTTCCCCACAAGCAGTAAATCTAATTATGATGAAAATTTGTAACTTAAAATTCCCCCATAACTAGCAGTAAATTTCCAAATTCTATGTAGTAAATTAAATAAATGCAAATGCAGTACTAACCTTTTGATATTTTCATTCATTCGCACAGAAATTCTATCCACACTCGCACAGCTCGCCCACGAAGAATTGTTTAAAATAATGAATTTCAGTTTCAAGTTTTCACACTCAACAACTCTAACATATAATAACATGTTTCAAACTTTCCTTTAACCCGGTTGGAAAGGAATCATATACTAAACAAAACTAACCAACGCAGCTTACTAAATACCACAAATCATAAAATAACAGCATGACTAAGAAAAGGAAACCAACGGTACCCAAACCGGATTAACCCAGTTTAAAACTGGATAATTTATTCTTTTGAAGACTATTATAAAGTCTAAGAAAGAAATAATAAAACACAAAAAAGTCAAAAGACAAACCCATACCACGAACAATTTGATTTTTGGAAAAAGGACATAACCAACAAGACATAAGAAAAACCACAACAAACCCAACATAAAACGTTGTCACATAACAGGACCCCTCACAAAAACCGCACGAAATCATACTCCCACTCCTGGCCTAACCCACCAGGAAGGACGTCCTGAGCATGCTCTATAGCCGGCCTAACCCACCGCGCTACATCCACGCTTTGTGACCACACCACTATTTTTAATAAGAGCTACTCAAGTGTGAGTAACTCTTCAAAATAACCGAACTAAAACAAAAAGCTTTTGTGAAAACAACTAACTAAAATCATTATTAAAAAATATTAAACTAATAAAAGTTTTATAAAATATAAAATCACATGATGCAATATATAGATCAGAATACAACACCAAGGACGAACATCAAAAGACAAGACGACCCCACTACACTCGAGAGAGAATGACCAACTACAATCGATATGCCGCTCACAATCACAACTCAAAGGATTTAGAGTACGACTTGACCTCGCAGAAAAGGACTTCATTGAACTAGACCAATGACCACCTCGATGTTCAAGTATACGTACAGATCCGAGTAACCAGGCATCCCCTCCACGCACAATCTCCACGCCATTCCCAAACTAGATCAGACACAAAAGAAGTTCTCCACGAAGAACAGAAAAACCTGACATAGCCAACCATTCTGAAATCAGATTTGAATTTGTTGCGAAGACTTAGTCGTTGTCACAAGAAGAACACAACGTCTTATGTCTCTAACTCCAGCTTCCTGGAACTTCCCTAACAAAAAAGGAAACAGAAGAAGTAAGATGTTCGCCAAAAACAAACGTCCATCATCCATCCTTCGAATTGCAGAAGAACTATTCTAAAAAACTCTGTAAAACCCGGATGGGTGGAACCTGATCTAAACTACATTTTATGATTGGATAAATTAAATGTTTTACCAATGTAAAGTATTTAATATTAACCAATCATGATCCATCTAACTAACAACCCACTTATTTGTAAGTGCTGAAGTTACTTGTAATTTCAGCACCAGAGAGATTTGAATTTAACTTAGAAATTAGTTGGACTCTCCCGAGCACTTCAACAGCCGCAATAGACCAGTATACCCTAGATCTATTGAGCCTAGCAGAGACTAGTTAAACAACCTGAGACTAGATAGTATAAGAGTAAGATTAGGATCGGTATTAGACTAAGAAGTTGCACGAATCTATCCGGCCGAAAATAAGATAGCGTGACGAGCAGACGGTGTACCCTATCCGAAATTACTCTATGAGTTAACCACATCGGTCCTAACTCAAGAGCCTTTTGAAAATTACTTACTTGGAAACCACTTCGAGGTCTTGACTTAACTCAAAACTAACACTTGGGCCTTAGAAATCAAGCAACTAAATAAATCTTATCAATCGAGGCTCACCAGATGGGCCAAAATCTTTCTGCATTTTGTTTTTGAGTGTTAATCATATCGCGTGTTCCAGATAAAGTATTGTGGTTTATTTATTTCGAAACCCTTAAACTGAAGCACTCCGACCTTCACCATAAGACGAATTCTTTGTGGTTGAGTAAATATTGAAGTTTCTGAAGCTTGTAACACCATAGACATACTAGTCTATTCTGAACAGCCAACGCCACAAAAATGAAAAAAAAAATGCCTACTTCAGTCAGCAATAATTTTGATTACCGTCGAAGTAATCAAACCATTGTGTCAAAAATAGATGCAGTTTACTCAGTTAATATGGAGATTACCAACAAGTATTTACAAAACCTGGAACTCACATTTAAACCAAGAGCATCCTTGTTTTTTAGGGATCATTTTTTGCGAGAGGACGTATAAGTTTAAACCGTAAGTACATTGCTGAATTAAACTATCCGGACAAAAGGCAGTAAAATAGAAATTTGAAACGCGTTTTTCTCAAATTGGTTTGACTTTAGGTAAAAAATGAAGATAAATTTTAAGAAAAGAAGTCAAGCAGAATTAATATAGTGTAATTTGTTTTGCGAAAATTGGGCCCAAAGTTTTGCATCAAAAAGAGGTCATTTTTGGCTTTTTTGTTAATCAAAAATTACGCTGAAACTCTTCAGTCGATCACTGACACAATTATGGCAAAGTGAGCTTCTTACGTAGCCCAACAATTTTTCAAAAGGATATAATCTCCAAAAAAATGCGCAAACTGCTGAAAATTGTTTATTTTAATTGGTGTTTTATATAGTAAAAACAACCTTTTTAATCTATCAAACCAGAGGCGGATCTAGGATTTTCTCGAGTAGGGGCGGTTTTTCAAAAATTTTTCGAAATTTTGTTGACCTTTTTTTTAGGTCGACCGAATTGATTTTTTGAGCTCTCCCTACGCACAGTTTAGTCCCTGTTTTAGCCAAAATTTCAGCGCCGCAGGCAAAATTTTGAAAAAAACTAAAAAACAAAAAAACTGTCCGTTTTTTGGCGCGCGCCCCCCCTCAAATTTAGTAAATATTGGCGCCAAAGGGTCGGTCGGCCAAAAATTTAGGGTCGGTCGGCCAAAAATGGACTCTTTAAAAGGTACCAAAGGGGGATCCTTTGGGTCGGCAAGGGGTCGAATCCCTGAGGGGGAAGCGTCCACCTCCCCGCCCCCCTAAATCCACCCCTATAACAAAAAAAAAAAATTTATACCACTTTTGGAGAGTATATCCTTCTCAAAATTTGTTGTGCTACGTAAAAAGCTCTCTTTAATCTAATTGACTAAAGAGTTTCGGCTTAATTTTTGATTGACCAAAAAAAGCCAAAAATGAACTATTTTGGTTTAGATCTTGGGGCCCGAACTTCGTAAAAAGCGTTTTGTCCGGATAACTTAATTAAGCACTGTATAGGCCAATCACAACTCATTGTAAGTTCACGCCTTTATGAATTCACTGCTACACTTGGACATATCACAACAGCTTTCCAAACAGTTTTGTAATTTATTTAGTTTTTTCGTTCCTTTAAAATTCGATTGTTTTTTTTTCATTGAGTTATTTAGTAAACTGGTTTGCTGTTATATTGTCAAACAGTTTTTGTAGTTAAAGTTTCTGTTTGCTTACAAATTGTGTTAGGAAAAAAATGTTGTAAGCTTGTTTGAAATTGATTCTCGCACCTAAGACAACAGAAAAAAATCATTGTTGTTAATTCATTCTTCAAGCGTTTCATTTTTTATGCCGTTTCAGGGCGTAAAAATCCAACTAATAAAGATAAACTTTCCCGTATATATTCAGACAGTTTTGTTTTATACGATTGCTCAGCAAAACTTACATAACCCTAATTCGTTTCAATGGCTTTACCCCAACATCAAACAAAATATTAAGACGGAAATTTGGAAAAAAGTTGACTATTTTGGACAGTTTTTTTGAATTGTCTTAGTTTGGTACAATATTGTTTGCGGTGCATTTTATGCTAGCACAGCAATCGGCAATCTTTACATTGTCTTTTTGAGATGCTTCGTGCTCAGAATTTTTATAGTGAGGATCAATGAAGAAATTATAATCAAGTTAATTTCTCTCGAATCTTGAGCATTTTTGTTTCACAATCAGAGTTGATTACTTGTTTACGGATATAAATCCAAACTGGTTATTCTGCATGCATTTGGTATGTCAAAAACCCGATATGAGACACTGTTGCAGTTATCCGAAAGTAAACAAAAAGGAAATGATATTTTTCAATTTTTTTCATGTTCAGAACAGAGATGTCGAATCTGTGCACTGATAAAGCTGTTTTTTTTTGGTGTTTGTATCAATTTTTTAATAAAGATTTAAAATTAAAACCAACTTTTTGAATATAGAAGGTTCTTTTGTTACAACATTGGTATGAAAGAGTTATAACAGTATAGTTTTCACAAAAATCCTTTATGATTGCAGTGGATTTTCAGACTAGTTTATAATATACCATCAACTTGAGCTAAAAACTTTACTTTACCAACAGAAAAAGATCTGGATGGTAACATTGCGCGGAACCGTGTCTGGCCGTGTTTTTAGGCGTAAGCAACCGAATACAATGGATTATTATGTTGATTTTTTGACAATTATAATTGATTATAATTACCAAAAGTAGGTGTCTAAAGTATTTAGGATCGAGTATAATCGTAATATTTTCCAAGAGATTATAATCTCTTATAATCGATTATAATTGATTATAGCTCATACAAAAAACTCTATAAATCAATTTCAATCGATTATAACGGATTTTTGATCTTTTAATTTTGCCAAAATTTTGTCACGCAAAAAATATGTTTCAATTATATCCTTAATTATGCGGGGTAAAATGCGGGGTGTTTGATACGGGGTACTTGATGAAACGGGGTACCTGTTTGATGCGGGCTGTTTGATACGGGGTACTTGATGAAAAGATGCGGGGTATTTGATCAGTTTTGCGACATTCAAGCCATATACTAGCCAACCCCCACGCCTCCCTTCCTCCTTCCCTTCTCCACCCAACCTGCAAGATGTTTAAATGTGTGAATAATTATTTTTTCAAATAGAGAGAAGTTCCATTAACGAGACATCTATTAAAGGATTCGGATTCAATTTGAATTTAATCAAATTACAAACGCTTAAGTTTAAAATAAATTGGAACTGATGCATTTTGGAGCGTCCTTTAGAGCTGAAGAGCTGCTTCAGATCTTCCTTTTTCAAGATAATTACCATTTAACTCTTTTCCTAATTCCCAAGACACTCGAAACGCCAGAGAAGAGATCCGGTTGTCTTCCTTCACTCTGTATGCAAATTAACTATGGGATAAACTTTGCTCTCCTTGAAACAACTGGCATGTTAAATTTTCTTGATTTGAATTTCAAATGTAGCAGTCAAATAGCAAAATTCGGAACATTTTAAATACTTCTACTGAAACTCCTCGCAAATTTTACTCTTACAAAATTGGTGTTCCTTTTTGTTCTGAATCAATCAATATACGATATAACTTAAAATTCACTCAGTTATCGTCTTGAATGTTCTTTCCGTTCGACATCAGATAAATAAATAAATAAGTTTATCTGTTCATCTTTCTTTCAAACAATTTCTGTAAATGTCAAAAAGCTTTAATCATCTATTCTTTTATATAATCGCCTGCTCTAAAGCGTTGTGAGCGAGAGTTATAAATACGCTAGGAAGCAAACAGAGAAATCAGTTGAAAATTTGTTATCAACAGGGTTAAACACGCAGGTGTCCGAAGCTCAGAAAATTGAGTTGAATGTTACGTAGCAAAAAAGAGACAGTCATAAAGGAGACTAAGTCTTGAGCCAAGCATAATTTAGATAAAAAACAAACGTGGGAAATATTTTCTCGATTCTGATACTTTGTCTATATTATGACTGACTACTTTTTGACCAGATTCCCGATTCGGATTAGCGACATCAAAGAATAAACATCGTTAAAATTCATACCTCTTTTCTTCGGTTGTTGGTGAAGCTGCGACCAGGTACATTTTTAAACCTTAATTTTCAACCATTATTTTTGAATCTATAATCTTTTTTCAAAAATTGTAGCTCAAGTTGACGTTGGTGCTATGTACATACTTTTCAGTTTCAATTCAAAATCACCACTAGAATTCAAAACCCAGACAATACGACCGAACGACCAATGAAGGTTTAAAATTTTTGATGATAATTGGTTTTAAACAAGAACTTCACATATATATGTTTTAAAATGTTTCAATACGTTTCGTTGTATAACACAGAAGCGACAAAAAATTAGTTAATAACAGTGTTCGAATCTAATGTTTCTAATTTTTTCATGGTTGCAAAAATCAGCTTCAAATCGATATAGTGGGAGCCGAAATTGAAAAGCAACAACTTTTTCCCCCTAAAGGTCTGAGACAACTAAAAAAAAACACGGCAATCTGTTTTGGGTGGGGGCAGTTTCGATACCTCGTTGTCTTTGAACAGTTCTCACCTAAGATCAATACGAGGTCAAACTGTGCACTAGACAGGCGCACAATTTGGTGTCCGGGTGTTCCTGGATTCCAGAGACAAGTCTTTAAACAGGTTTCAAAATGTAAGTGGGTTCCACTAAAAAAATTTCAGTGAATTCTGCGCACAAATATCTGTAACGTAAACTTTGTCGGCACCTTTGTTTAGTTGCGGATTCCACAACAAGTAAATATAACTAGTTGTTCTGGATTCCGCAATTGTAAGTGAATTCCGCAAAATGTAAGTGGAATCCGCAAATGTAAGTGGAATCCGCAAAATTTGCAAGTGGAATCCGCAAATGTAAGCAGCTTCCGCAAATTCCAAGTGGATTCCGCACTTTTGTGTATTACTGAACTTGCGTATGAACAATTAAAAGCTAAAAGTGGAATTATTATCTAAGGCAACGCGCAATTTGAAAGCAAGGACTTATCTTTTTGTCAGCGGAATCCACAAACGAATCTTAAATCTTTGGTTAACTAGCTAGGTGCGGATGCCAAACCTTAATCGATCATCTGATGATCGGATAATTTTTTTGGGATAGAAAAAATACAATCATCGAAAGCCATTTAGGGTTTAAAATGGTTCGAAATGGGTTTGAAATGGTAGTTCATGGTTTGAAAAGGCAGTTCCGGTTTAAAATGGCAGTTCAGTCTCTCATCACTATTTGAAGATAATTACCATTTAACTCTTTTCCTAATTCCCAAGACACTCGAAACGCCAGAGAAGAGATCCGGTTGTCTTCCTTCACTCTGTATGTAAATTAACAATGTGATAAGTTTGCTCTCCTTGAAACAACTGGCATGTTAAATTTTCTTCAATTGATATTCAAATATAGCAGTCAAATAGCAATTTTCTGGACATTTTAAATACCTCGACTGAAACTCCTCGCAAATTTTACTCCTTACAAAATTGGTGTTCTTTCTGAATCAATCAATATACGATACACTCAGTTATCGTCTTGAATGTTCTTTCCGTTCGACATCAGATAAATAAATAAATAAGTTTATCTGTTCATTTTTCTTTCAAAAAATTTCTGTAAATGTCAAAAAGCTTTGATCATCTATTTTTCTTATATAATCGCCTGCTCTAAAGCGTTGTGAGCGAGAGTTTTAAATACGCTAGGAAGCAAACAGAGAAATCAGTTGAAAATTTGTTATCAACAGGGTTAAACACGCAGGTGTCCGAAGCTCAGAAAATTGAGTTGAATGTTACGTAGCAAAAAAGAGACAGTCATAAAGGAGACTAAGTCTTGAGCCAAGCATAATTTAGATAAAAAACAAACGTGGTAAATATTTTCTCGATTCTGATACTTTGTCTATATTATGACTGACTACTTTTTGACCAGATTCCCGATTCGGATTAGCGACATCAAAGAATAAACATCGTTAAAATTCATACCTTTTTTCTTCGATTGTTGGTGAAGCTGCGAGGAAGTATATTTTTAAACTTTAATTTTCAGCCATGATTTTTGAATCTATGATCTTTTTTCAAAAATTGTAGCTCAAATTGATGTTGGTGCTTTCAGTTGGTTGAGAAATCATCATCTTTCATCAGTTTAGAAACAAGACGGCTCGATTGTGTTTTTGAAAGCTGAACTGAAACATCCTCTGAAAACTGGGATAAGAAATCCACTTTTTATTAAAACTGAAGCTAAAAACTTTTACAAGCGGTAAAATTACACTAAGGAAAATAATATATCGTTTTCAAAAATTGTTCACCAATTTGATCAATTTGATCGAAAGAAAAAAATGCTCAGACGTTCATCAGACGTTCATCAGACGTTCATCAGACGTTCATCCGTAATTTGATCAAAAGATGGTCGGAAAAAATTTTTTCATTGTTTTAAATATTGTTGAGCAATTTGATCAATTTTTTTGGTTCTATTTTATTCTGTCTGCTTGGCTGCTTCGGCTG
Organism: Symsagittifera roscoffensis; assembly: GCF_963678635.1. NCBI lineage: Eukaryota > Metazoa > Xenacoelomorpha > Acoela > Convolutidae > Symsagittifera > Symsagittifera roscoffensis. Next base: position 52,512,495 of record NC_087065.1, read on the forward strand.
TTTCTGAATCTTTTTCCTCAAAATCTCCACCTCCGACAAAGTGTCTCTGTTTTTTCGATGAATCATTGTACTCTTCTGCATACTGATGGACTTGTTGAGTGTAATTTTTTTTCCAAAATTTTGTACTTACATCGTTTGACGTGTTTGAGTTCTGATGTTTCAGCGTATTGAAAAAAAAAGCTTTCACAGAGTCAAGCGAAGTATCCTTAACCGGAAAAACGAAGGGTTTAATACTTCAGGACTGCAGATTCGAAAAAAAATCAATTACTACGTCAGTTGAAGAGTGCAAAGAACAACAGCACCAAATGGTCCTATCAGACACTCTTTTATCCAATCTCCCAGGCATTACCTCGTTTTTTGATGAAAAATTTTGCGGTTGTAATGATTTTAAGCAGTTCTGGACACGGGATGCCCGCCTTGCAAGGCAGTTGTAAGTTCGCAGACGCAGTCGACGTTGCGCAGAAATGGAGTTTGGTACTTTTGCCATTTAAGTTGAGTCAATTTTGAATTGACGGAACAAATTAGTAAACTTGATACTGACATCATGAAACGTGAACTTCAGTGTTGAATGTAAGTGCAAGCTCTTTCATCGAAAACTGATAACCGTAGCGAGTTTTGTTAGAAAAATCGACCCAATTTTTTCAAATGGACAGAGCCATGCAGATATGGCTTGAACGATGGCTGAAAGACGGCTCTTCCAAAAGGTACAAAAATGGAAATTATTTTGCAAAACGCTGTGTCGATGTAAATTTTATCAAAATTGTGAACAGCAGCTTCTTGTTAATTGTCGATTATGGTTTATTTGCTTCGTATGACCAACTTTCCATCTGAAATTACCAGTAAAAAGGACAGATTTCTCTTTGGAAGTTAGTAAGAACATTACTGAATCTGGTCAGTGACCTGCAGGAATTAGAGTGACAGTTACGGTATGGGTATCGTCCCCTTGAAACATTCAACATTATCTCTTTATCTGAATCCAGTAGTGTTATATATGGAGTTAAATCAGCATAAAGCGGCAATGCATTCAACAAATTGGCCGAAAAAATCACGACAATAAATTTTAAAGTTATAATGTTTTAACCTTTCGAAGAGCTATAACTGCCATAATGTGATCTGCATGGCAGTGCGAAAAAATTAACTATAGATTTAAGGCTCTAACTGTTTCTAACCCAAGAATTTTTGACATAGTTTGACGAAGAAAAAAGAGTATGAACAGTTAGTTGAAAAAGCGAGGACTGAAAATACAATTCTATACTTTTTGAGAAAGGAGAAGACCACCACAATTTGATCCTCGTGAGTATCTATACTAACTGTACAATTTAAATGAGCTGTACAATCAAAACTATACCATTTAAATGATATGGAATCAATTGCTAAGCAGCAATGAAATTTTTTCAGAGCAGAAAGCACCGCAGAAAGCAAAATGACTATAAAGCAGTTTTGGCACAAAAGATACTCAACTAATACTGCAGTTTGATGATAGACTACGTTTATCTGAAAATGACTTTTCGGAAAGTGACTCTGATTGTGATTCTGCTAAGAAGCGAGATACTGTCCCAAAATATTGTGGGTAGAGAAGGACGAGCACTGACCGATGCCATTTTATTACCAAAAAATATAAAATTTCCAAGGAACTAGTCATAAAAATTTTCGCTATGTTTTGAGATTTGAGATTTTGAACCTTTAAGACTCTGTCGATTATTCAGCAGCAATGGTGAGGGTAGAGAGGGAGCGATAAATGACAGCATTTGCACTACAAAATCAGTTTTTTAACAAACTAGTCATAAAATGTTTCAGGAATATAATTTGAGATTTGAGATTTTGAACATTTAGGACTCTGTCAAATATGAAGCGGCAATGAAAAACTCAGTCAGCTATGAGTGTGGACTGGAAATGCTGACTGGAGACTGCATTTACACTAAAAAACTGTTTTTTACTAAACTAACCATCAAATAATTTTGTAATGTAATTTGATTTTTTTGGTTCTGTAGGCTGAGGGTTCGACATCATGTTGGAACGACCCAGCGGTTCTTCGGCCACGACCAAGGCCTCGGGCCTGGCCTGGCACATTCTCGGCAAACGACGGCGCCGAACTCAATGGCGCTGCTCTCGCACGACCGCGCCCGTGCCCGATCGCCCAATTGTCAGGCATGCTGTCGTCAGAGTGGATATGGCCGTCATCGCCATATGATCGCCATACTGTCCAATGCTGCAGTTTCCTCCTCGTCACTGCTGGAAAAGTCAGAAAAATCCAAAATGTTTCTTAAATCCACCGGCTTTTCATCTGAGCCCCGGAATGGCAACACTGTCTTCACGTCAAACTCTAGTCCGGGACAAATGGTAACTTTTTGTCCGCTGTATCATTTTCATAGAAACTAAACAAAGGTAAAACACGATTGATATGCAAAAACGGGGTTGAATGTTCTTTTATTGTTATATTGGGAAGGTTCAACTTAGTGGTCAAAGGTGGAAAGGATGAGTTGTTCACATGGCCGCAGTCTTAGTTAGTTTAACAATAAACAAGGTCAAAAGCAATAGTTACGGTTAAAAGAACCAACTGAATGGCTCCAAATCCTGCCGACAGAAGGAGCTTTTTAGCTGCCACTCATCCGCCACTCTTTGCCAGCAGGCCAGGCAGCAGATCGGGCACATTTCATGAGACTCGGCGCATACAAATTTGGTCAGAATCGAAGATGATCCCATAGTGTTTTACATCCTTCCGCTCGTGTTGGAAAACTCTGGTAGCTATCAGCAGGTGTCCATGATGGATGAAATTGACACCCAAAGCCACTGACTCTGAGTGCGTTTCAACCATGTTTTCTTGCAAGCTGGCACAACGAGGGCCTGGCGATTCGTCAGAACAACTTTGCGACACCCTGCAGCATCTTAGCGAGGGTCATCCCCGGGAAAAAAAATAAATCTGACTGGTTTCATTTGACAAGATCAACCGCAGGCACGCACTGTATTAGACATGAGGCAGGCATAATCTAACAAAACACAAGAAAATAATGACCGAAAAATAATTATCGCGATTTTGAGCTAATTTTAGGTTCAGATGCTTACTTGCGAAAGTCTCTCTCTCAGTTCGCCATTGTCGATTGGGGATAACATGTCAATTCGGTATATTGGGAAGTGGTGCCATCCTAATTGGCGCAGCTGGCGCACTGATGGGCAACTGACCGGTGACTTCCGAGGTATGTTCATTCTTAGTACTTGTCATTTCTGGAGCAGTATCTGTAGCACCAACAGTGCCTGGGGCTGTACCCCTGGAGATTTTGTCGTCATTTAGTGATTTAGAGGGCTAAAACCGTTCTGTTGATTTAATTGCAGACTTGTGAGTGGACAATTATTTTAAGAAAATCATACAAAATAAATACGGCGTTTTGTTTTGTTTTACAATAGAAATGGTGAATACGGGTTCTTCATCCTCCGGCTTCTTTTTGCACACATTCGTCGTCATTTATTCCTGCTTGTACCAGGTCGCCACATCCGGCTCGTTTGGTTACTGCTTGCACCAGGAGGCCGTCGCATCATGCTCAACTTTGCACGACTCATGTTTGTTTCCTGATCGTCTTGCTCGTTGTCTTGGTCTTTGTCGTCTTTCTGCTGGTTCTCAACGCATTTTTTATGATATTCCGTCTCTTTGGCTGCATCATCGTCGTTGTCGGGATACTGTTTAGTTGCGCGAACGTGGGCTGAATTACCTGGCTAAAACAGTTTGAATACGAAATCAAAAAACATCATATATCAATAGGATTGTATCTTACTTAAAGAACACACATCTTCATTAACTCTGATCATCGCCGATTTTATCCTCGCATATCAAATTTGCTCTGTTCGGCTTCGCTCTGAATGATGATTGGCACCCCTCATAAGAGTCCTACACAAAGTCATATATTTTCGTAGTGGGAGAGAGCAGCTTTCGATTGAGATCAGATCTTCGATTGGCTCTTATCCCCTTCGAGCATTCAGCCGACATCACATGCTCTGCAGTTCTGTAGCAGTCGCTGATGTCTTCCGTGCAACAGAACAGGCAAATCATTTTCTTCAGTTTCGCCTCCCTCTTCTCGCATGGCTTTTCTGCAAAATGGCGGATCATGTTACTTTTTTGCGAAAATTCAATGTCGCTTTCTGAAATGAAAATAAAACCAAAACCAATCAAGCATTAAAAAAAGAAGGGTGATTAGATGGGCTCTTTTTCCTTCCCCCTACCAGCGGAACGTTACTGGTTAATTTTTTTTCACATTATCGATTTCTTTACAAATATTAGTATGCGGATTATAATTAGGCTATGAGATCGTTGGCCCTCGTTACAAAAGCCCTCTTTACAACGCAAAATTGATTCATATGCGAGATGGATGAAACGAAAAAAAAACCAATAAATGTTAGTGGAGATCGCAAGTTCTTAAGCACTGTCATATTGGAATCCAGGATCAAATCTTGGAGCTTTGCCACATCAAATTTGTCAATATACACTTCAGGTACCTCAATTAAGAAATGCGAACCACAATTGTGAAAAGAATTGTGACATGCAAACCTTAACTTTTATTATGGTTTCGGTTTTCTTAGAATTATTTTTCAGGCTGCAATATTTTTGATGCACGGTTATTTCGTAGAGTTAAAAACAGCTTGCATTGCCGAAGATTTGATCCACGAACCCCTGGTTTTGTAACCATATTCTTTACATCTAGGCCAACGGACCCCGTAAAAGATCAAGATAAATTGAAATCACAGCACAAATGAAATGGGTCGTTTTTTGTAAAGAAATTAAGGGTTTGGAAAACCATTTTATTAACCTTGAAAACATTCTATTACTCTTTATTACCCATTTCATGGAAAAATGATAATTGAAGAAAAATGATTAAAGATAAGGATAAACGTACTTTTGCACGCAAAGCCAGTTATATCGAATTGATCGGTAATTATGATAAAGAAATCGAATCGAAAACAAAATCAAATCAGATCTGAAAATAATTTTGAAACTAATTTGAAATAAAATCAAAAAGTATGTAGGATCAACCGCCGTACAATCTTTCCCCCTAAGTGACTTACCATAGAGCCTCTTTCAGACTTTTTGTGTTACTATCTATTTCTATAGAACGTACATAAAGGATTTCATTTAATTTCTTATCTAAAAATTGAATAAAGTTTATTCTGAAACTGTTTTTGAATCTTTTTAACTATCTCTACCTTTTTATAGCACCTTATAAAGAATAATGTCTAAATAAAAAAAATTGAACGATTGAGCAGATTTGAATTTTGAAGGCGGAGCAATAAGCAGAATAGTCCAAGTTCAGAATGTGTCCAAGTGCAGAAAAACCGAAAAATGTATTTCTTATACTTAATTTACCGATTCGCTATTAAAAATTAAAACTTTTCTGTTTTTCCGCTCTTTATGACCCAGTTTATCCTTAGATCATTCTGCATATGGAATGGCCGCCACGAGTTTTGTACTTTGTCAACCAATCCCCTTTTTGCAATAGGGGGATAAATAGTTAACACGAACTCCTGTTTTTACCCCCCAAATCGATTGGGGGGATTGTACGGTTGATCCTAATTTGTATTGTCTACTGCCAGTATTTAGGATTTTGAAGAACTGCAATAAGCTATCGATTGTAAGTATTTGGGATTTTGCAGAACTGCAGCAAACTTTTGTCAGTATTCAAGATTTCGCAAAACTAGAACAAATTATTTCGGTTTTTGCGTTGGGCATTAGACTAAATGGCCCTATTTCACATTCCTGTCAGTATTTGAGATTTTTAAAAACTAGAGAAGGAATTTTTTGATCATTTGAGATGGGCAATAGACTATAAACGGCGCCATTACACTCCTGTCTTTATTTGAGATATTGCAAAGCTGAACGGACTATTTCGGTAGTTGGGATGGGCTAATAGGCTAAACGGCGCCATTAAACATCTAGTTCACAAGTGATCATATGATTTGTGATTTGTTTACTGGTTAAAATTGTCATTCTTTTAGAGGGGGAAACAAATTTACCCCTAACTCACAGAATGGAACGTCTAACAGAAAAAAAAAACCTGCGTCGTTTCATGTTTTCCAGTTTCCGCCGCCCCACCCTCTATTCAATCAAAAAAGTAGTTGAAATGGGTTTTTCAAAAATTATTGATCTCCTCCGATTGAAATAATTAATTCTTTGAGGTGCGTATGATAATCACGGATTATGAAATCTAACACTTGGAATCAATTAATCAGCAATGTAAAGAAAACTCAAGAAACAAATAATGACTCGTTTAGTTGAAGGCTTAAATAATATTCGAAACAATTAATGACTCTAGTTGGCTATGGAGTCTATCCGCTGGCTATGAAGCTTAACCCAAGTTTGGCCAATGTAGGTTAAGTCTTAAAACTCACACCATATGTCATACACAATTAATTTTCCATTTGCCCAAAATGGTAATTAGGGATGTGGATAACCTAAATGACATAACCTACCTTCATTCGTCTCTTCAAATCTTTCGAAGTCAAATTTTTCAGTTTTCAACAAACAATTCCGACAATCAAACCGACACGAATCGACACAAACCGATACACGAATCGACATAGGATTCGACGTATAAACCGACAAACAAACCGACACGATTCGACACAAACCGACATACGGTTTGACAGACAAATTAACCGACATACGAGTCGACGTACAAACCGACGTGTGAGAATCGACATACAAACAGACAACCAGACGACTCGTCCGATACTACAAACGACTCTTTAAGGACCGAAATAATTATGGCGCAGCAATCGTGGAGTCGCCATTAGAGAGCATCAGATAATGAGCAAAAATGTGTAGACGCCAAAATCTGTTGCAAAATATTAAAACATGCATCACCAAAATCACAACCGTTAACTCTTCTAGCACACTGAGAACCAACGAGAAGTTCAGCAACCGCATCCGTATACAGACACCATCATATTCCGTTTTTGAAGCAAGTGATTCCTGGCATGACTACTGTGATTCCTTGCATGAAGACTACTCGGCAGAGAGCACTGCGACACTACAACAGTGGCGCATTTCAAAAAGATCCAGAAGATTTTCGCGCCAAGATCTGTTTTATTTTCGATGCCATAGAATTAGTCTCCAAGGACTAATGGAAGTAGCTGAAAAGGACACCCAGAGAATAAACAGGGTAAACGGGGTCGCAAAAAATGAAGATTGACTTTTTGCACCCGTTTTATGATTGCCAGCTATTTTTAAGAAACGGGGATCTTCTGAAGATTCAAAGTACGATTTGGCTAAGGCGGCAAAACTGGAAATGCTGACGATATTATCAACAAAGATGGATCTCGGCATGAAACTACAGGCTCAAAATCTTTCGTTCCTTCTCCTAGACACGTTTGTCGTGCAACCGCCAAAATAATGGCTCATCACTTTACGAAATTCTGTGAGCCCGAGAAAACTTTTATGTCTTGATTTAGAAGTGTTCTAGTTTCTTGCGTCAAATCAGTTGCGTTTCTTTCACTAAAAACCACGGAGCTTCAAGGATTACGAATGGATATCTAGGGAGACAGAAATAATGGCTCGCGTTCAGGCTCCTCGAGGTCGATTTTAGTGTACAGTCGACTCTGAGCATTTTCTGTTTAGCAGTTCAGTCAATTTTGTTTTAGATACTTTATATTTATTTAAAATATAAAATATCTCTCAGGATTACTGGTCTCGGCATCGCTTGTATGCTATATGCTTACTGTATATGGTTAACTTATTTGCGCTATAATTAAATTGGTCCCTTGTTTTCACTCAGTACCTATGTTCCAATCATATTTGTCGATGTCGCAATATAATTCTGCGTACGGACAAAAAACAGTGCGGAATTTAAGAGCAAGTTTTTTACCATTCTAAACTAACTCCACAACCATGATTTTAAACGCTGAGAGCTGAAACTTATGAAAGTACCCCATTGATTGTTTTCTCAGCATTTGGAATGATCTTATCTGTAGAGCCAGGTATGATGATCGAAACTCAACAAAAAAAATTCAAATTTGATCAAATTCAAATCGGATTTGTCCATGCCTGTTTTATTAGTGCTACAATCCTGTTTTCAATCTTCTCTTCAATAATTGTTTTTGAAATCTTGTTTTTTTTTATTTTCCGGATATGTTTTTTTCTCCTAACGTAATCGACAAATGATTCAGCATACCGTGAAAAAGACAGCAGATACGCTATGGAGCAGAAATCTGGTAATCTGGTACTAATGCTGGTTTTTTAGTTCAGAGTTCTTTTAAAAAATGTTAAGTTTTCCTGAATCAGTTATGCTTCAAATTTTGAATAGCTTCAATTTTCAATATACGGCTGCTGCTAATTATTTCGCAATTACATTCTAGGGTGTTTACAAATTACTTTGCAGTATGCCATAGTCTTAAGTTTAAAACTACGATAAGTTATGATAGTTATTCCATCCTAATGAAAACGAAAACAGTTCTTACAATAACAGCTTCATACATAAAATTTCGTTTAGCCGAGTTAAACCAAACAACAACCTTGTTAATCGAAACATTTGGTTTGACAGTTTGAATTGGTTGCGATAAAATACGACCACAAAATTTTGCTGGGATGTGTCAATGACTATTATTTATGACTTTTTAGGAAAACTAAACTTACAAATCATAGAGAGATCATTTTCGACGAGTCCAGTGTTGAAACGACGTTCAAGTAATCGACGCCAGCAGTACACCCTTCATATCCCGTCGGGCCCCTATAACACTGGACGAGAGACGAGATGAAATCACTATTAACTGAAACAAACTGAACCAGAGTTAACGAGGCTACCGACAACAACAACAAACATGTGAAACGGTATATAAGTATACGAAGTCATATGGCCATTTCGGCTAGTTTGTGGCCATAGGAAACGGTTACACACACGAATACCATATGATCACGATGCTAGTCTTCAAATAACTATAAAGGATCTTGGTAACTGTTTATCCCTTATTATAATAGGGACGCGACAAAATGTATTTCTGAGTATCATATTATTGCGACACGCATTCTGGTTTTTATATTGTTAAAAATTTGTTACAAGTTATACGAGAGGTGGATAAAAGTTAACGAGGTCCACAATAATACACGTGAAAAATTTTTGGGGTACAAGTGTGATAGTTGGTTCCTTGAAAGTCAAGATCATTAGGAAGCCAAACTCTGCATTCTGCTAGTTGTAAGCAGATTCCGCTACAAGACCACGTTTTTTTGGGCGTTTTATTCGAAAACCTGCTGATTGGCTTTATTTGTTCACTTGTTTTTTTGAGCGACCATCTATTTCTTTCGTGGACCTAACTATCATACTTGTTGCATTTTTGGGCGACAATGGGTCTGGTGGGCTCCCACATAATACCATTGGCATAATGATGATTAATTCTCACTTCTGAAAGAATGAGAATGACAAGAGTAGCTGTTTTATATGGTCGCACTTAACATTTACTAATAAACTATTAGATTCGAACGCGACAATTGATTTTATTCAACCCACAAACTGTAAGATTGTGAGTGAGATATCGCAATAAACAGCTTGAACAATGGCTAGCTAGAACAAGCGAATTAGAAATTATGAACAAACATTTAACTATTGTCAACGGAATCCACAAGCAAAACTTAAACCATTACTAAACTAAAATCGTGGACATACCCTTTCAGAACTTTAATAAATTAAACATTTGAGTGAAACGGCGATTTTGATTTGTAAATCAGCTATTTGTTATAACCAGCTAGGGTAATGACTATGGCTAGAACAAGAAAATGCGGAAATAACGAACAAATACTTAACCATTGTCAGTGGAGCCCAAAAACAAATCAAAATCATTTCCTCATTAAATCTTGGAATTAATCTTTTACAATTAAACATTTGATTTGCAATTGCATTTGATTTGTAAGTTTAGTTTTCCTAAAAAGTCATAAATAATTGTCATTGACACATCCCAGCAAAATTTTGTAGTAGTATTTTAACGCAACCAATTCGAACTGTCAAACCAAATGTTTCGATTAACAATGTTGTTGTTTGGTTTAACTCGGCTAAACGAAATTTTATGTATGAAGCTGTTATTGTAAGAACTGTTTTCGTTTTCATTAGGATGGATTAACCATCATAACTTATCGTAGTTTTAAACTTAAGACTATTGCATACTGCGAAATAATTTGTAAACACCCTAGAATGTAATTGCGAAATAATTAGCAGCAGCCATAAATTGAAATTTGAAGCTATTCAAAATTTGAAGCTTAACTGATTCAGGAAAACTTAACAATTTGTAAAAGAACTCTGAATTAGAAAAACCAGCATTAACCTAAAATGAAGGATAAAAAACTGTTTTCTTGAAGCGAAAATAAAAAAACGTTTTTCAGTTTGCATAGCTGAATTTATTCTGAAAATAAACTAAAACTGTTTTAAAATATGAAATAACGAACCAAAATGCACTCTGTTTTTATTTCTATTTTAATTTGTCCAAATTGATTTGTAATTAAAACTGATAATACCTTCGAAACGAGCGTAAAGCTTAAAACCCAAAATGCCTTGGTTTCGTTGCATGAACAGGCCATGTTGGCTGTTTTGTCGGTGCTTCTGGCAAAAATTGGACGTTCTACTTGCTCACCACCAATGTACTCTAGTGTTCTGTTGCACCTAAGCTTACTAAGAACAACTGTCAACCAAAAACTCGGCTAAGTGCACGCCGATCAAAATAGAAATTTTGGTTAAAACATAATAGCTATACCAAAAGGTGATTTTTTTTCAAATTATATTCTGTTACATGAAGACGCTAATCGACAAAGATGTTGCGTTTAACTGCTGTCGTCAAACAACGCTTTTGCAACCTTGTCTCCTTAGTCAAAGCTTAGTTGCTCCAAAGGTACATTTGTTTCTCCTGGATATTAAGATGACCAGTCTTTCACCTATGCAGAAAAATACAACTTTTTTCTTCTGGGTGGCGTCATTCGCTAATTGATAAGCGACTGAGGTAAACGATCCACAAATGAAATGGGCAGTCCTCATTTGAAGCATCGATTATTCGGCTAGGAGGACCCGCAACTTCCAATAAGCATTCACTAAGAACTCCTGGTTGGAGGCAGTACTGGTCGGCACTTATGTTGGTGACTACTTTGCCGTGGTACCCCACCAACACGTCTAATTTTCCTGAAAGATCGCAGAGCAATAAAGACTAGTAAAAAAGAGTCAAATTACTGATTCAAAAATGAATTTTCCTGAAGATATTTTCATAGAGTCATTAAAATTATAAATACCTTTTCCAAAGACGGGAAAATTCACATCACATATGCCGACCCCGCTCTGCGTCAATGAACGACTCTTCCTGAAACTCATATTGAAAAATATCAATGTCCTCGGTGGTATTTTTCAGGCTCGTGCATTTCTCCAGCGGCTGAAAGGTTTTCTTTGATCCATTATTGAGCAGCTTCGTCACATGGTCAATCACCTTCTTTAGGTCATGGGGTGACCACTTCTGCTTAGAGTAAAACTTTGCAACCTTACTCGACAGCTCATGAGATGTCGTCATCTGCTGAACAAAGATCTGACAAACGTAACGCTTTGCGACAGAGCGTTTCGGCTGTTCCAATTTATGAAGCTAATCTATATAAAAAGAAAATGATTACATGGGATTCCATAACGGTTTCTTTTCTAATTAACAAATCCCTTTGCAAGAAATCAAAACATTTCTTGATCAATCTGGCGTCTGATGATTGACTAGCGGAGAAACCCGAACGGAAAATAGCGTTCCCAAAAATTGACGAAAAACAATTGAGTCATCATCAGGTTTCTCGTGTCTCGAAAAGCCCGCTGAATAAAATTGTTCATACTGCTCCTCTTTAAATGGTCTTGTCTGGCCTCCGTATAGTACAATATCATACCCTTTAAAAGTCAGACTGGACGTCTGCCGGAGATGCAAGAATGTGATACTATAAAATCGAAAGATCAAATTGAGTCATCAGTGTTTTTTTATGAAATCCGTAGTTAAGATTCAAAAATAACTTATAGGTTGCTGTTTCTATGCTCAGCTCCACGGTATTGACTTTGTTGCTTTTTTGCTCCATGTTAACAAATGCCTGCACAACAGAAAGTACTGTAGTATTGACGATCATTTTTACGAGCATCTCTGTGCATGTGAACAGATAGAAACGTGACAGTTGACCTGATCAATGTCAAATAATCTTTGTTGGTCAAGGTCTCGTTTCTTTGATCGGCACAGTCAATCGACTTCTTGACAGTCTGTAAAATGACTTTTTTAGAGTCTTCTTATTATTGAGTTTCCGGGAGAATTTTCCCGGTTGCTCAATTTAATATGGTTTATTTTCGAGTTTTTTTTAAATCAAAACCTAATACGCTTGTATAATGTGTTTGCTTACAAAAGCATTTCTTCAACTTACCGTTTCGCCTACATTCTCTGGCTCTGCATGATCCTTTTTACGGCCTTCTGTGGGCTAGCAATTCCTGTTTTTGCGTGGTTTCTTGTGATCATCGGCTCGTGGTTCCATTGGAGTATGGTTTCGACTCCCAAGGTCATGCAGCTGTCTGAAAAGGCAGTTTTTGTTCGCCCCGAAGAAAACACAGATGCGTACGTTAAGTCTGTAAAAGGGCTGCAAGACCTCAAACCGAGTCTCGTCTAAAAATATCCTGGAGTTACCCTCGTGTGCACTACCTACAAACATACCAGTGAAATTTTGAGAAAGAGCTTTAACGATTGCAAGAGGTGATTTTAACGCTTCCGAGCACGAAAAGTGGGTTCATATCTACTATCAATTTCCGGTGCTTATAATATTGGAACAAGGATTGACCCCACAATCTACAATTAGTTGAAACGCCACAATTTATGTTGAGCCTTTTTATATAAAAACTCCGGGAACATTTGTGCGAAATTTTTGAAAAAACCAATCATGATGCAAAAAAGGATTTTCAAAGTAGGACAATGCGAGGTGGAGCAAGATTGCATAATTAAGACCCATTGATCTCAAAACAGTTTTTTTTTTTCATTCTGCAACTATATAAAATATTGCAAGTGCACAAATATTTTTCTAAACAATGCAGTAGATTTCTTTGAAGGAACCAACCCTATCCCCTCGTACTTACACATTTGTCAAAAAATTTGGAATTTCTGAGAGTTGCCGTCTTTGAAAGGCGTCCATAGGCGTCCATCTAGTCTACGGCTTTTGGCTTGCGGTTTTATGTGGAGGTTATTTTTGGTGCTAAGAATTTGTGTAAATCGTGTTTAATATTTCGTGAAACTTCGTTACTGGTTAAATTTTCACGGGTTGTGTTTAAAAATTCGGAGAATATTGCAATTTCATGTCTTACAGCTGTGTGTCTTGATGCTTGAACTGGTGAAGTTCCTTGAGATTCTTTTTTTTCTAGTATAGATAGATAACTATAAATTATTTTAAATACATCGTTAGTGAATTTTGAATTCGCTCTTTGAGAGTTTTGATGTTGTATATTTCATATGTATTCTGTGAATACTTTTGAAACTTCTATATCTACGTCGTCTTTGAAGTAGATATCTACCATGAATTTTACTTGGTGAATTGATTTCTATGGTATAAATTCCGTACAGTTGTGTTATGTTAAATATTCCTTTTAAATAGTGATCATTAAATTGTCTTTTGATTTTACTTATGGAATTTCTGCTGTACATGGACTATTTCCTTTTTCGAATAAATTTGCGATTAAATTTGACAAAATTGTGTTTGACCTCTATCATCAGTGAGTGATTTGATTAAAAATGGAAGGATGGAGTTTTCTTATTCGCTTTCTTCATTTTGACTCATTTTTTGTGTTTTTTGACTGTTAATTCGTAGTTTTCAATTACTCATTTTTCGTGTTTCATGACTGTTAATTTGTAGTTTTCAATGACTCATTTTTCGCGTTTTATGACTGTTAATTTGTAGTTTTCATGTTTTATTGGTTGATTTCAATTGTATAGACGTACTGGTTTGTTTTTGTATGTCTTTTTTATTCTTCGTTTTCCTTGTATTGATGATTGTGATGTGGTTTCTGAGTCAGAAAAATATAATGTATCATTACCTTGATAATTTTTATTTATGGAGTCTTTCAACCGATAAAGTTCTTCTAAATTACTGGTTTCTGATTCGGAGCCTGCGTTCCTTCGCTTTGAAAATCTTTTTCGTGTAATCTGTCTTTGTTTGCTTAAATATTTACTTGTGATTGTTTGTCGTTTTGTTCCAATATATTCTACTGATTGTGTGGTGTGTGGAGTGAATACTAGATCATATTTTTGTTGTTTATTTCACAATTGTGTAATATGGTTGTTTGTTTATTTCCTAAATTGTCTAGTGACATAAGGTTTAAGATGACGGATGCAATATTGGGATTAGTGATTTTCCATGTCTGAAACTGTTAGTTATTACGATTTTTTGTGGTTAGCCTAACTTGGGTTATGTATTCCAGGGTTGGAGAGAAAAGGATATATCGATTCCTGAGAATGATTTTTACTTTCTCGTAGCTGGTCTAAGTTAAGTTGTTAAATTACCTAATCTTACTTAGGGGTAGTGAAAGTGTTCAAGGGTTGGAGAACAGTTAATCGATGCACAAGGTTCAGGTATATTTAGAACACAAGTAGTTCGTTGGATACTATTTTAAACTTACTAAGTTTAATTATTATCCTGGGTCAGGTAAGAGGGGGTCAAGTGAAGGATGAATAACCGAAGTTCTTCACTGTTTATCCTAATTAGAATGATTAGTATGATCGAAAAATTTCTATTAGTCCTGTGTCTTGAGAAAGGGTTGGATAGTGAATTGACGTTTGAGGTCGTTAGACACTTTATTTATTGTGAGGGGGAGAAAAAAAGTTCTATTTGATCCAAGGATAAGCCTTGATGATCAGGATATAAAATTAATGAATTTAAATTTAATTTAGATAAAAGTGAATTAAAGATCCAAGGAAAGCCTTGATGATCCGTTAAGTTCGAAAAAGTTTAATTTAAATGAAAATAAGAATTAAGATAGGCCTTTATAATTTAAGTTAAAGTTTAATTGATAGAAAATTTTTATTTTATTAGTTTTTGATGATGTTTGTGGGTTTTTGATTCGCTGTTATGTTTCAGGTGATGAAGCTGAGATAAAGAGTTGATTTATATATACTAACAATTTGTGTTTTTACTAACAAATTTTTATAATTTTTTTTTCAATAAATTTTTTTCCAGATATCTTTTAAATTTACTGCAGATTTTTGAAGAGAGCGACTAGAGATGTTTTTATCAATCGCTATTGTACAATATGAAATTTAGCGCCTGTAACTGTCATTGAAGATCATTCTTCAAAGATGCTATGTTTGCAAATGAAAATCTAAATTCCTTGCTAATAGAATTCTAAATATAAAAGTTTGTGTTGGCTTTTGCCATACGATCATGAAACTTAATGGTAAGTTCTTTGTAGTCGTATATCGTCTCTTGTCCAAGGTCTTTTTCCAACGCCGGGTTGTTTTCGTATTGTTCGGAATAATGGCTCTGATCTATTGAGTCGTAGAAACATTTCAATTAAATTGTTGTCATGTAACATTTTTGGAAATGTTTTTTGTCTAAGTCTAATCTTTCTGGTTAGCTCTAAGCTAATTTGTTTTTAAGGTCTTGTTCGGCATTTTTGGTTGCACCAGATGAGTAGGTATGAAAGGTCTATCTCATAGAGTAATTTCAGATAGGGTACACCGTCTGCTCGTCACGCTATCTTATTTTCGGCCGGATAGATTCGTGCAACTTCTAATACCGATCTTAATCATACTCTTATATCTCTTAGTCTCAATAGATCTAGAGTATACTGGTTTTGTTACGAGTCCGTCTCTTGGAGAAAGCAACTAAGTTGTATGTTAAATTCAAAATGCTCTGGTGCTGAAATTACAAGTAATTTCAGCACTTACAAATAAGTGGGTTGTTAGTTTGATGCAGTATGATTGGTTAATCTTTAATATTTTATAGGGATAAAATATCTAGATTATAACCAATAATAAATTATCGTCTGGATCTGGTTCCATTTTTGATGCAATTCCATAAGTACAGAAAATTGCATGAAAGGTCTATGATTAGTATTTTTTCATATATGGAAATTGTATGACTAGCAATTTTCCATAAACCAACAGATGTAACCATCAAAAACAACTAGCATGCCTAAAGTAGACTTCAAATTGGCTTAATCAACAAATTTTTTATCTATCTAATTAAATTTTGTTGCTCTTGACTTATAATTGAAATCTGATTATCTTTAATTAAACAAACGTGAGACATAACGATGTCTTTATGTAAGCGAAACTAAGTCAGTTGTCATCATAAATATCTATTTTCAAAATCTATCCTTTACTACTTCTGACTGCGGTTATCATTCTAAAAGTAGATTCGAATATAGCTAAATCTACCAATTCTTGATCCACCGAATGGCAATTGGTTGCACGGGACTGCTAATCGAAACCCAATAATCTTTATTTACACTAACTTGAATCATATCGATGTCTTTATTTAAGCGCAGTTAATTCAGTGGGAAAAACAATTAGTGATATAAAACATCAAAAAGATCTAGTAAAAATCATATAATAAAATCAAAAAAGATCTCATAATAAAAATCTAGAGCGAAGTCTATCCTTTTATACTTTGTATGGCATGTGGGGTGATGATTTTCATAAAAAATTTCAAATTTTAGAAAAAAATTTTTCATTTAATTTTTTCTTACATTTAATTATTTAAGGTTATTACTGCTCCATAAAACCTTAAAATGCAGTCGAAACATTCAGGGCTTCGCCCTGATACGAGTAGTATTATTTGTTTTGTTCATTTTTATGACAGTCATTAATTGCTCTGTATTTTGGAGTTATTAGCAGTATTCAGAATTATAATTCCAAATTATCAGACTTTTCAGTTCTAACTTTTTTGTGAAAATTTTGTCCAGAAAATTTGATAGAGCCTAAATCAGAACGAATTACCGAAAGTAACTATCATGCTAAAACTAGATTTAATTTAGCTAAATCTACCAATTATTGATCCACCGAATGGAAATTGGTTGCACGGGATTGCTAATTGAAACCCAATAATCTCTACTTACACTAACTTGAGTCATATCGATGTCTTTATTTAAACGCAATTAGTTCAGTTCTTGTCATGAAAATTTGTTTTCAAAAATATCATTTTTTATTTCCGGCTGGGGTTAATTAACGCACTTTGCTTTTTCGATTGGCACTCTGGGAAAAACAATTAGTGATGTAAAACATCAATAAGATGAAATAAAATTTTAGAAAAAGAAGGGAGACCGCTAATGTTTCAAATTACCATTATTAAATTGAGCTTGATAACTCAATTTGATATTTGGAAAATAGCTCTAGCTGCCAAAGTTTCTGGAAATTTGAAAGTATCATGTTTTGATTATTTTCAGGAAAAATGCTTCTTGCTTTTAGAATGATATTGTGATACGGGACTGATAGAGTGATACGGGACTGCTAATCGAAACCCACTTATCTTTATTTACAGTAATTTGAATCATATCAATGTCTTTATTTAAGCGCACTTAATTCAGTTATAATCATGAAAAATTTGTTTTCAAAAGTATCATTTTCTGTTTCCTACTGGGGTTAATTAACGCACTTTGTATTTTCGAATGGCACTCTGATATAAAAAAAAATAAGTGAAGTAAAACATCAGTTACAGGTAATTAAGTTTTAAAAAAGAAGAGAGACCGCTAAAATTTCAATTTACCCCTTTTAAATTGAACGTGATAACTCAATTTGATAATTCGAAAATAGCTTTAGTTGCCAAAATTTTTGGTAGTTTGAAAATATCATGTTTTGATTATATGATAAATATTTTCAAGATAAAAGCATCTTGCTTTTAGATTGATATTGATCTGACGACAGACCAACCAAGTGACCTGAAAATGATCGATTAGCAGCGAGCCGACTGATGAACACCTTTTTCCCTCACTGCCAGTATTCCTTTTTGAAGTCGCCTCTTTTAAAGCAACCCTGCCTCCTTGCATCCATAAAAAATTTGATTCATTCTGCTTCTTGATAAAAAACAATCGATTTCACCCTTTCATTTAATTTTGGGTTTTCAGTTGCTCGCCATACGCTGCCTCATTCTGCTAAATGACGCAGTGAGGAGTTCAAACTAAGAGTCAGCTGTTAATTAACGAGTTTGTAACAAGCTTGAGGTTTAGTAGTCTTCAGCGAGAAATGTATTGCTGAAGCTACGACCACTAAAGTTGCTGAAGCTTCCCTAAAACATATTAGGTGATTATTTACGACTAGTGTTGCTGCTTTTGCGATTGTTATTTTTGTTCCGACTTTCGATGCGAAAGTAACGGAATATTTGTGCTCGGGGTGGGTTTGTTTTTCTTCAGACAAATTTCGACTTTTTAACTAGCCATTTTTGACGGAATTTTTTTATAACATTCGAAAGCGATTGTTGTCCTGAGCTTAAATGTGAAAAGATCTTTCACCTGTGATATTTTTTAATAAAGTTATGGGGGTTTAAAGATTGGCATTTTAGTCAATTTGGGACAATTAACGCGCGATATATTTCGCGCTTTTAACGCGTAAGCGGAGATTCTATCCGTTCTAGAAATCGTTCCAAATTGGTTGAAATAAGCTTCTTCGCCATAGTTGATTGTTACTAGCAGCGAAACCTATTCTTTTGTACTTTATCTGGCGTGTGGGGTGATGATTTTCTTAAGAAACTTCAAATTTCAGAAAAAAAATTCAATTTTGTTTTATTACATTCATTTTTAAATGTTATTACTGCTGCATAAACCTTAAAAGGCTGTCGGAACATTCAGGGATTCGCCCTGAACAGAGCAGTCTTGTTTGGTTTTCTCACTCGTTACTTTTTGTTCCGACTTTCGATACGAAAGTAACGGAATATTTGTGCTCGGGGTGGGTTTTTTTTTCTTCAGACAAAATTCGACCTTTTAAGTAGCCCTTTTTGACGGAATTTTTTTATATCATTCGAAAAGTATTGTTAAACTTGAGCTCAAGTTTGAAAAGATATTTCACTTGTGATCATTTTGTGTAAAGTAATGGGGGTTTAAATATTGCCATTTTGGCCAATTTGGGACAATTAACGCGCGATATATTTCGCGCTATTAACGCGTGAGCGGAGAGTTAATCCGTCTTAAAATTGTTCCAAATTGGTTGAACGAAGCTTATTTGCCATAATTGATTTGATACAAGGAGCGAAATCTATCCTTTTATACTTTGTATGGCATGTGGGGTGATGATTTTCATAAAAAATTTCAAATTTTAGAAAAAAAAATTTCATTTAATTTTTTCTTACATTTAATTATTTAAGGTTATTACTGCTCCATAAAACCTTAAAATGCAGTCGAAACATTCAGGGCTTCGCCCTGATACGAGTAGTATTATTTGTTTTGTTCATTTTTATGACAGTCATTAATTGCTCTGTATTTTGGAGTTATTAGCAGTATTCAGAATTATAATTCCAAATTATCAGACTTTTCAGTTCTAACTTTTTTGTGAAAATTTTGTCCAGAAAATTTGATAGAGCCTAAATCAGAACGAATTACCGAAAGTAACTATCATGCTAAAACTAGATTTAATTTAGCTAAATCTACCAATTATTGATCCACCGAATGGAAATTGGTTGCACGGGATTGCTAATTGAAACCCAATAATCTCTACTTATACTAACTTGAGTCATATCGATGTCTTTATTTAAACGCAATTAGTTCAGTTCTTGTCATGAAAATTTGTTTTCAAAAATATCATTTTTTATTTCCGGCTGGGGTTAATTAACGCACTTTGCTTTTTCGATTGGCACTCTGGGAAAAACAATTAGTGATGTAAAACATCAATAAGATGAAATAAAATTTTAGAAAAAGAAGGGAGACCGCTAATGTTTCAAATTACCATTATTAAATTGAGCTTGATAACTCAATTTGATATTTGGAAAATAGCTCTAGCTGCCAAAGTTTCTGGAAATTTGAAAGTATCATGTTTTGATTATTTTCAGGAAAAATGCTTCTTGCTTTTAGAATGATATTGTGATACGGGACTGATAGAGTGATACGGGACTGCTAATCGAAACCCACTTATCTTTATTTACAGTAATTTGAATCATATCAATGTCTTTATTTAAGCGCACTTTTGGGGGAGTCTGGGACCTCGACCCGGGAAGACCGCTCAAAAACCGCTCAAAAACCGCTCAAAAACCGCTCAAAAACCGCTCAAATCTTGCTTGAAAAACCGTTCAAAAATCACCGCAAGAAATGAGCGGTTTTTGAGCGGTTTTTTAAGCAAGATTTGAGCGGTTTGAGCGGTTTTTCCAAAAAAACCGCCCAAACCGCTCAAACCGCTCAAATCTTGCTGGTAAACCGCTCAAACCGCTCAAACCGCTCAAATCTTGAGCGGTTTTTGAGCGGGATCTCGACCCGGGTAGTAGTCATGACCTGAGTGAGAAACGGAACTGCTAAAACTAAGACCGACAAAGTAGCTGATTTTTCGCTTAATTGTACAAAACTGCTCGTATCAGGGCAAAACCCTGAATGTTCCGACTGCTTTGAAGGTTTATGGAGCAGCAGTAATAACATAAAAACATTATATGAAATAAAACAAAATGAAAATTTTTTTTTCTAAAATTTGAAATTTTTTATGAAAATCATCCCCCACACGCCATATAAAGTACAACAAGAGTGGTCGTATCAGTATGAAGCCGTGAATGTTCCGACTGCATTTTAAGGCTTATGGAGCAGTAATAACCTTCAAAAATTCAATGAAATAAAACAAAATGAAAAAAAAATTCTAAAATTTGAATTTTTTTTTGAAAATCATCACCCCACACGCCATTTAAAGTACAAAAGGATAGATTTCCATCCTTGTAACAAACCAATTATGGCCAAAAAGCTTCTTTTAACGAATTTGGAACAATTTCTAAGACGGATTAACTCTCCGCTTACGCGTTAATAGCACGAAATATATCGCGTTAATTGTCCCAAATTGGCCAAAATGGCAATCTTTAAACCCCCATAACTTTACGAAAAATGATCACAGGTAAATTATCTTTTCAAATTCGAGCTGAAGACAACAATACCTTTCGAATGACATAATAAAATTCCGTCAAAAATAGCTAGTTAAAAAGTCGAAATTTGTCTGAAGAAAAAAAACCCACCCCGAGCACAAATATTCCATTATTTTCGTATCGAAGGTCGGAACAAAAAGATAGATTTCGTTCCGTGTAACAAATCAATTATGGCAAATAAGCTTTGTTCAACCAATTCGGAGCGATTTATAAGACGGATTAAATCTCCGCTTACTCGTTAATAGCGCGAATTACATCGCGCATTAATTGTCCCAAATTGGTCAAAATGGCCAAAACGGCAATTTTTAAACCCTCATAACTTTACGAAAAACAATCACAGGTAAAATATCTTTTCAAATTTAAGCTCAGGACAACAATACTATTTGATAAAAGAAAGTTCCGTCAAAAAAGGCTAGTTAAAAAGTCGAATTTTGTCTGAAGAAAAAAAAACCCATCCCGAGCACAAATATTCCGTTAGTTTCGTATCGAAAGTCGAAACAAAAAAACCCAATCCGAGCACAAATATTCCGTTACTTTCGTATCGAAAGTCGGAACAACAAGACTGTTCGTATCACGGCAAAGTCTTGAATGTTATGACTACCTTTTAAAGTCTATCAACTAGAGAGTTAAAAAATGATAAGTTTTTTTTTTTAAATGAAAAATTTGAAAAAAAAGTTTCAGATTTTTTTTTAATTCATCACCCCACACGCCATATAAAGTAAGACAAGACTGCTCGTATCAGGGCGAAGCCCTGAATGTTCCGATTGCATTTTAAGGCTTATGGAGCAGTAATAACATTCAAAACTTCAATGAAATAAAACAAAATGAAAAAAAATTTCTTAAATTTGAATTTTTTTTTTGAAAATCATCACCCCACACGCCATTTAAAGTACAAAGGGATAGATTTCCCTCCTTGTAACAAACCATTTATGGCAAATAAGCTTCTTTTCACCAATTTGGAACAATTTTTAAGACGGATTAACTCTTCGCTTACGCGTTAATAGCGTGAAATATATCGCGTTAATTGTCCCAAATTGGCCAAAATGACAATCTTTAAACCCCCATAACTTTACGAAAAGGGATCACAGGTAAAATATCTTTTCAAGTTCGAGCTGAAGACAACACTACCTTTCGAATGATATAATAAAATTAAGTAAAAAATTTCTAGTTAAAAAGTCGAAATTTGTCTGAAGAAAAAAAAACCCACCCCGAGCACAAATATTCCGTTATTTTCATATCGAAAGTCGGAACAAAAAGATAGATTTTGTTCCGTGTAACAAATCAATTATGGCAAAGAAGCTTCGTGCAACCAATTTGTAACAATTTATAAGACGGATTAAATCTCCGCTTACGCGCTAATAGCGCGAATTATATCGCGCCTTAATTGTCCCAAATTGGTCAAAATGGCCAAATCGGCAATCTTTAAACCCTCATTACTCTACGAAAAACAATCACAGGTGAAATATCTTTTCAAATTTAACCTCAAGTCAACAATAATATTTGATATAAAAAAAGTTCCGTCAAAAATGGCTAGTTAAAAAGTCGAATTTTGCCTGAAGAAAAAAAACCCACCCCGAGCACAAATATTCCGTTAGTATCGTATCGAAATTCGGAACAAAAAAACCCACCCCGAGCACAAAAATTCCGTCACTTTCATATCGAAATTTGGAACAACAAGACTGCTCGTATCGCGGCAAAGTCTTGAATGTTATGACTACCTTTTAAAGTCTATCAACTAGAGAGTTGAAAAATGATAAATTTTTTTTTTAAATGAAAAATTTGAAAAAAAAGTTTCAGATTTTTTTTTAATTCATCACCCCACACGCCATATAAAGTAAGACAAGACTGCTCGTATCAAGGTAAAGCCCTGAATGTTCCGACTGCATTTTAAGGCTTATGGAGCAGTAATAACATTCAAAAATTCAATGAAATAAAACAAAATGAAAAAAAATTTCTTAAATTTGAATTTTTTTTTTGAAAATCATCACCCCACACGCCATTTAAAGTACAAAGGGATAGATTTCCCTCCTTGTAACAAACCATTTATGGCAAATAAGCTTCTTTTCACCAATTTGGAACAATTTTTAAGACGGATTAACTCTTCGCTTACGCGTTAATAGCGTGAAATATATCGCGTTAATTGTCCCAAATTGGCCAAAATGACAATCTTTAAACCCCCATAACTTTACGAAAAGGGATCACAGGTAAAATATCTTTTCAAGTTCGAGCTGAAGACAACACTACCTTTCGAATGATATAATAAAGTTAAGTAAAAAATTTCTAGTTAAAAAGTCGAAATTTGTCTGAAGAAAAAAAAACCCACCCCGAGCACAAATATTCCGTTATTTTCATATCGAAAGTCGGAACAAAAAGATAGATTTTGTTCCGTGTAACAAATCAATTATGGCAAAGAAGCTTCGTGCAACCAATTTGTAACAATTTATAAGACGGATTAAATCTCCGCTTACGCGCTAATAGCGCGAATTATATCGCGCCTTAATTGTCCCAAATTGGTCAAAATGGCCAAAACGGCAATCTTTAAACCCTCATTACTCTACGAAAAACAATCACAGGTGAAATATCTTTTCAAATTTAACCTCAAGTCAACAATAATATATTTGATATAAAAAAAGTTCCGTCAAAAATGGCTAGTTAAAAAGTCGAATTTTGCCTGAAGAAAAAAAACCCACCCCGAGCACAAATATTCCGTTAGTATCGTATCGAAATTCGGAACAAAAAAACCCACCCCGAGCACAATAATTCCGTCAATTTCATATCGAAATTTGGAACAACAAGACTGCTCGTATCACGGCAAAGTTTTGAATGTTATGACTACCTTTTAAAGTCTATCAACTAGAGAGTTGAAAAATGATAAATTTTTTTTTTAAAAGAAAAATTTGAAAAAAAAACTTCAGATTTTTTTTAAAATTCATCACCCCACACGCCATATAAAGTACAACAAGACTTCTCATATCAAGGCGAAGCCTTGAATGCTCCGACTGCTTTTTAAGGCTTTTGGAGCAGTAATAACATTCAAAAATTCAATGAAGTAAAACAAAATGAAAAAAAAAATTTCTAAAATTTGAAATTTTTTTTTGAAAATCATCCCCCACACGCCATTTAAAGTACAAAAGGACAATTTTCCCTCCTTGTAACAAATCAATTATGGCAAATAAGCTTCTTTTAACCAATTTGGAACGATTTCTAAGACGGATTAACTCTCCGCTTACGCGTTAAAAGCGCAAAATATATCGCGTTAATTGTCCCAAATTGGCAAAAATGGCAATATTTAAACCCCCATAACTTTACGAAAAGGGATCACAGGTGAAATATCTTTTCAAATTCGAGCTGAGGACAACAAAACCTTTCGAATGATATAACAAAATTCCGTCAAAAATGGCTAGTTAAAAAGTCGAAATTCGTCTGAAGAAAAAAAAAACCCACCTCGAGCACAAATATTCCGTTACTTGCGTTTCGAAATTCGGAACAAAAAGATAGATTTTGTTCCGTGTAACAAATCAATTATGGCAAATAAGCTTCGTTCAACCAATTTGGAACAATTTTTAAGACGGATTAACTCTTCGCTTACGCGTTAATAGCGTGAAATATATCGCGTTAATTGTCCCAAATTGGCCAAAATGACAATCTTTAAACCCCCATAACTTTACGAAAAGGGATCACAGGTAAAATATCTTTTCAAGTTCGAGCTGAAGACAACACTACCTTTCGAATGATATAATAAAATTAAGTAAAAAATTTCTAGTTAAAAAGTCGAAATTTGTCTGAAGAAAAAAAAACCCACCCCGAGCACAAATATTCCGTTATTTTCATATCGAAAGTCGGAACAAAAAGATAGATTTTGTTCCGTGTAACAAATCAATTATGGCAAAGAAGCTTCGTGCAACCAATTTGTAACAATTTATAAGACGGATTAAATCTCCGCTTACGCGCTAATAGCGCGAATTATATCGCGCCTTAATTGTCCCAAATTGGTCAAAATGGCCAAATCGGCAATCTTTAAACCCTCATTACTCTACGAAAAACAATCACAGGTGAAATATCTTTTCAAATTTAACCTCAAGTCAACAATAATATTTGATATAAAAAAAGTTCCGTCAAAAATGGCTAGTTAAAAAGTCGAATTTTGCCTGAAGAAAAAAAACCCACCCCGAGCACAAATATTCCGTTAGTATCGTATCGAAATTCGGAACAAAAAAACCCACCCCGAGCACAAAAATTCCGTCACTTTCATATCGAAATTTGGAACAACAAGACTGCTCGTATCACGGCGAAGTCTTGAATGTTATGACTACCTTTTAAAGTCTATCAACTAGAGAATTGAAAAATGATAAATTTTTTTTTAATTGAAAAATTTGAAAAAAAATTTTCAGATTTTTTTTTAATTCATCACCCCACACGCCATATAAAGTAAGACAAGACTGCTCATATCAAGGTAAAGCCCTGAATGTTCCGACTGCATTTTAAGGCTTATGGAGCAGTAATAACATTCAAAAATTCAATGAAATAAAACAAAATGAAAAAAAATTTCTTAAATTTGAATTTTTTTTTTGAAAATCATCACCCCACACGCCATTTAAAGTACAAAGGGATAGATTTTCCTCCTTGTAACAAACCATTTATGGCAAATAAGCTTCTTTTCACCAATTTGGAACAATTTTTAAGACGGATTAACTCTTCGCTTACGCATTAATAGCGTGAAATATATCGCGTTAATTGTCCCAAATTGGCCAAAATGACAATCTTTAAACCCCCATAACTTTACGAAAAGGGATCACAGGTAAAATATCTTTTCAAGTTCGAGCTGAAGACAACACTACCTTTCGAATGATATAATAAAATTAAGTAAAAAATTTCTAGTTAAAAAGTCGAAATTTGTCTGAAGAAAAAAAAACCCACCCCGAGCACAAATATTCCGTTATTTTCATATCGAAAGTCGGAACAAAAAGATAGATTTTGTTCCGTGTAACAAATCAATTATGGCAAAGAAGCTTCGTGCAACCAATTTGTAACAAATTATAAGACGGATTAAATCTCCGCTTACGCGCTAATAGCGCGAATTATATCGCGCCTTAATTGTCCCAAATTGGTCAAAATGGCCAAAACGGCAATCTTTAAACCCTCATTACTCTACGAAAAACAATCACAGGTGAAATATCTTTTCAAATTTAACCTCAAGTCAACAATAATATTTGATATAAAAAAAGTTCCGTCAAAAATGGCTAGTTAAAAAGTCGAATTTTGCCTGAAGAAAAAAACCCACCCCGAGCACAAATATTCCGTTAGTATCGTATCGAAATTCGGAACAAAAAAACCCACCCCGAGCACAATAATTCCGTCACTTTCATATCGAAATTTGGAACAACAAGACTGCTCGTATCACGGCAAAGTCTTGAATGTTATGACTACCTTTTAAAGTCTATCAACTAGAGAGTTGAAAAATGATAAATTTTTTTTTTTAAAGAAAAATTTGAAAAAAAAACTTCAGATTTTTTTTAAAATTCATCACCCCACACGCCATATAAAGTACAACAAGACTTCTCATATCAAGGCGAAGCCTTGAATGCTCCGACTGCTTTTTAAGGCTTTTGGAGCAGTAATAACATTCAAAAATTCAATGAAGTAAAACAAAATGAAAAAAAAAATTTCTAAAATTTGAAACTTTTTTTTGAAAATCATCCCCCACACGCCATTTAAAGTACAAAAGGACAATTTTCCCTCCTTGTAACAAATCAATTATGGCAAATAAGCTTCTTTTAACCAATTTGGAACGATTTCTAAGACGGATTAACTCTCCGCTTACGCGTTAAAAGCGCAAAATATATCGCGTTAATTGTCCCAAATTGGCAAAAATGGCAATATTTAAACCCCCATAACTTTACGAAAAGGGATCACAGGTGAAATATCTTTTCAAATTCGAGCTGAGGACAACAAAACCTTTCGAATGATATAACAAAATTCCGTCAAAAATGGCTAGTTAAAAAGTCGAAATTCGTCTGAAGAAAAAAAAAACCCACCTCGAGCACAAATATTCCGTTACTTGCGTTTCGAAATTCGGAACAAAAAGATAGATTTTGTTCCGTGTAACAAATCAATTATGGCAAATAAGCTTCGTTCAACCAATTTGGAACAATTTTTAAGACGGATTAACTCTTCGCTTACGCGTTAATAGCGTGAAATATATCGCGTTAATTGTCCCAAATTGGCCAAAATGACAATCTTTAAACCCCCATAACTTTACGAAAAGGGATCACAGGTAAAATATCTTTTCAAGTTCGAGCTGAAGACAACACTACCTTTCGAATGATATAATAAAATTAAGTAAAAAATTTCTAGTTAAAAAGTCGAAATTTGTCTGAAGAAAAAAAAACCCACCCCGAGCACAAATATTCCGTTATTTTCATATCGAAAGTCGGAACAAAAAGATAGATTTTGTTCCGTGTAACAAATCAATTATGGCAAAGAAGCTTCGTGCAACCAATTTGTAACAATTTATAAGACGGATTAAATCTCCGCTTACGCGCTAATAGCGCGAATTATATCGCGCCTTAATTGTCCCAAATTGGTCAAAATGGCCAAATCGGCAATCTTTAAACCCTCATTACTCTACGAAAAACAATCACAGGTGAAATATCTTTTCAAATTTAACCTCAAGTCAACAATAATATTTGATATAAAAAAAGTTCCGTCAAAAATGGCTAGTTAAAAAGTCGAATTTTGCCTGAAGAAAAAAAACCCACCCCGAGCACAAATATTCCGTTAGTATCGTATCGAAATTCGGAACAAAAAAACCCACCCCGAGCACAAAAATTCCGTCACTTTCATATCGAAATTTGGAACAACAAGACTGCTCGTATCACGGCAAAGTCTTGAATGTTATGACTACCTTTTAAAGTCTATCAACTAGAGAATTGAAAAATGATAAATTTTTTTTTAATTGAAAAATTTGAAAAAAAATTTTCAGATTTTTTTTTAATTCATCACCCCACACGCCATATAAAGTAAGACAAGACTGCTCGTATCAAGGTAAAGCCCTGAATGTTCCGACTGCATTTTAAGGCTTATGGAGCAGTAATAACATTCAAAAATTCAATGAAATAAAACAAAATGAAAAAAAAATTTCTTAAATTTGAATTTTTTTTTTGAAAATTATCACCCCAAACGCCATTTAAAGTACAAAGGGATAGATTTTCCTCCTTGTAACAAACCATTTATGGCAAATAAGCTTCTTTTCACCAATTTGGAACAATTTTTAAGACGGATTAACTCTTCGCTTACGCATTAATAGCGTGAAATATATCGCGTTAATTGTCCCAAATTGGCCAAAATGACAATCTTTAAACCCCCATAACTTTACGAAAAGGGATCACAGGTAAAATATCTTTTCAAGTTCGAGCTGAAGACAACACTACCTTTCGAATGATATAATAAAATTAAGTAAAAAATTTCTAGTTAAAAAGTCGAAATTTGTCTGAAGAAAAAAAAACCCACCCCGAGCACAAATATTCCGTTATTTTCATATCGAAAGTCGGAACAAAAAGATAGATTTTGTTCCGTGTAACAAATCAATTATGGCAAAGAAGCTTCGTGCAACCAATTTGTAACAATTTATAAGACGGATTAAATCTCCGCTTACGCGCTAATAGCGCGAATTATATCGCGCCTTAATTGTCCCAAATTGGTCAAAATGGCCAAATCGGCAATCTTTAAACCCTCATTACTCTACGAAAAACAATCACAGGTGAAATATCTTTTCAAATTTAACCTCAAGTCAACAATAATATTTGATATAAAAAAAGTTCCGTCAAAAATGGCTAGTTAAAAAGTCGAATTTTGCCTGAAGAAAAAAAAACCCACCCCGAGCACAAATATTCCGTTAGTATCGTATCGAAATTCGGAACAAAAAAACCCACCCCGAGCACAAAAATTCCGTCACTTTCATATCGAAATTTGGAACAACAAGACTGCTCGTATCACGGCAAAGTCTTGAATGTTATGACTACCTTTTAAAGTCTATCAACTAGAGAATTGAAAAATGATAAATTTTTTTTTAAATGAAAAATTTGAAAAAAAAGTTTCAGATTTTTTTTTAATTCATCACCCCACACGCCATATAAAGTAAGACAAGACTGCTCGTATCAAGGTAAAGCCTTGAATGTTCCGACTGCATTTTAAGGCTTATGGAGCAGTAATAACATTCAAAAATTCAATGAAATAAAACAAAATGAAAAAAAATTTCTTAAATTTGAATTTTTTTTTTGAAAATCATCACCCCACACGCCATTTAAAGTACAAAGGGATAGATTTTCCTCCTTGTAACAAACCATTTATGGCAAATAAGCTTCTTTTCACCAATTTGGAACAATTTTTAAGACGGATTAACTCTTCGCTTACGCGTTAATAGCGTGAAATATATCGCGTTAATTGTCCCAAATTGGCCAAAATGACAATCTTTAAACCCCCATAACTTTACGAAAAGGGATCACAGGTAAAATATCTTTTCAAGTTCGAGCTGAAGACAACACTACCTTTCGAATGATATAATAAAATTAAGTAAAAAATTTCTAGTTAAAAAGTCGAAATTTGTCTGAAGAAAAAAAAACCCACCCCGAGCACAAATATTCCGTTATTTTCATATCGAAAGTCGGAACAAAAAGATAGATTTTGTTCCGTGTAACAAATCAATTATGGCAAAGAAGCTTCGTGCAACCAATTTGTAACAATTTATAAGACGGATTAAATCTCCGCTTACGCGCTAATAGCGCGAATTATATCGCGCCTTAATTGTCCCAAATTGGTCAAAATGGCCAAAACGGCAATCTTTAAACCCTCATTACTCTACGAAAAACAATCACAGGTGAAATATCTTTTCAAATTTAACCTCAAGTTAACAATAATATTTGATATAAAAAAAGTTCCGTCAAAAATGGCTAGTTAAAAAGTCGAATTTTGCCTGAAGAAAAAAAACCCACCCCGAGCACAAATATTCCGTTAGTATCGTTTCGAAGTTCGGAACAAAAAAACCCACCCCGAGCACAAAAATTCCGTCACTTTCATATCGAAATTTGGAACAACAAGACTGCTCGTATCACGGCAAAGTCTTGAATGTTATGACTACCTTTTAAAGTCTATCAACTAGAGAGTTGAAAAATGATAAATTTTTTTTTTAAATGAAAAATTTGAAAAAAAAACTTCAGATTTTTTTTTAAATTCATCACCCCACACGCCATATAAAGTACAACAAGACTTCTCATATCAAAGCGAAGCCTTGAATGCTCCGACTGCTTTTTAAGGCTTTTGGAGCAGTAATAACATTCAAAAATTCAATGAAGTAAAACAAAATGAAAAAAAAAATTTCTAAAATTTGAAACTTTTTTTTGAAAATCATCCCCCACACGCCATTTAAAGTACAAAAGGACAATTTTCCCTCCTTGTAACAAATCAATTATGGCAAATAAGCTTCTTTTAACCAATTTGGAACAATTTCTAAGACGGATTAACTCTCCGCTTACGCGTTAATAGCGCAAAATATATCGCGTTAATTGTCCCAAATTGGCAAAAATGGCAATATTTAAACCCCCATAACTTTACGAAAAGGGATCACAGGTGAAATATCTTTTCAAATTCGAGCTGAGGACAACAAAACCTTTCGATTGATATAACAAAATTCCGTCAAAAATGGCTAGTTAAAAAGTCGAAATTCGTCTGAAGAAAAAAAAAACCCACCTCGAGCACAAATATTCCGTTACTTGCGTTTCGAAATTCGGAACAAAAAGATAGATTTTGTTCCGTGTAACAAATCAATTATGGCAAATAAGCTTCGTTCAACCAATTTGTAACAATTTATAAGACGAAATAAATCTCCGCTTACGCGTTATTAGCGCGAATTATATCGCGCGTTAATTGTCCCAAATTGGTCAAAATGGCCAAAACGGCAATCTTTAAACCCTCATAACTTTACGAAAAACAATCACAGGTAAAATATCTTTTCAAATTTAAGCTCAGGACAACAATACTATTTGATAAAAGAAAGTTCCGTCAAAAATGGCTAGTTAAAAAGTCGAATTTTGTCTGAAGAAAAAAAAACCCACCCCGAGCACAAATATTCCGTTAGTTTTGTATCGAAAGTCGGAACAAAAAAACCCACCCCGAGCACAAATATTCCGTTACTTTCGTATCGAAAGTCGGAACAACAAGACTGCTCGTATCACGGCAAAGTCTTGAATGTTATGACTACCTTTTAAAGTCTATCAACTAGAGAGTTAAAAAATGATAAGTTTTTTTTTTAAATGAAAAATTTGAAAAAAAAACTTCCGATTTTTTTTTAAATTCATCACCCCACACGCCATAAAAAGTACAACAAGACTGCTCGTATCAGGGCGAAGCCCTGAATGTTCCGATTGCATTTTAAGGCTTATGGAGCAGTAATAACATTCAAAAATTCAACAAAATGAAAAAAAAAAATTCTAAAATTTGATTTTTTTTTGAAAATCATCCCCCCACACGCCATTTAAAGAACAAAAGGATAGATTTCCCTCCTTGTAACAAACCAATTATGGCAAATAAGCTTCTTTTAACTAATTTGGAACGATTTCTAAGACGGATTAACTCTCCGCTTACGTGTTAATAGCGCGAAAAATATCGCGTTAATTGTCACAAATTGGCCAGAATGGCAATCTTTAAAACCCCATAACTTTACGAAAAATGATCACAGGTAAATTATCTTTTCAAATTTAAGCTCAGGACAACAATACTATTTGATATAAAAAAGTTCCGTCAAAAATGGCTAGTTAAAAAGTCGAATTTTGTCTGAAGAAAAAAAACCCACCCCGAGCACAAATGTTCCGTTACTTTCGTATCGAAAGTCGGAACAATTAGGTGTTTATTTACGACTAGTGTTTCTGCTTTTACTGTGGCTGTTTTATCGTTTTGTCAATCGCTGTTTTTCTATGATAGTTGTTAATTGGTTAAAGTAGATTTCAATTTGGCTAAATCTACCATTTCTTGATCCACCTTAAATCATTTGGTCGCGCCGGACTGCTAATTCAATCCTGATAATCTTTAATTGGACAACAACCGGACTATCCTTCGACAGGCCTGTTAAGGCCTAAAGCCTACTGATAGCTCCTCTGTGCTTCGCAGGAACCACAATGAATTGTGTTAATTTGAGTCATATCGATGTCTTTATTTTAAGCGCAAATAGTTCAGCTATCAATATAAATATGTATTTTCAAAATCTATCCTTTCCAATTTCTGGTTGGCGTCAGTTAATGCACTGTGGTGAGTATGAGCATTGAGATTTATATTTGGTTGTTTTATGGTTGCTTTGAGGGGAAAGCTGCTTATTGCACTTAGAATAATATTGCTGTGACGTCGCACCAACCAATTGACCTGAAGTGGATCGATCAGTAGCGAGGCGTGAAATCATATCGCCTGTATTTGCAAAAGAAGCCATAAAAAGACCGGCGAGCTTCAGTATTTCTACAAGTGCCAGAAAAAAGTTCCCAGGCAAGACCAATTATCGGTTCTGTGTTGTTTGATGCAGGAAGAAAGCTCAATTATGGCCATATGATGTCGATTTGCTGGATTTGATGGAAAAACTTATCCTCTAAATTGCCCTCATAAACAGAACCATCAATATATATATATATATATTTGCCTTTTTTCTTATCATTCAAGACCTTTCCTTTCTTTTTTCTGTCTTTTTCTATATATTTGTTGGTTGGTTTAAAATAGGGATATCTCTTATTTGTTGAGCCAGGATGAAGTAAATAAATAAGACTGTTGCAAATTTCTGTCGACTATTTGGGTAAGTTGAATGGGCTATTCGCGTCATTTCAATCGTAGAGTTCTGCGGATTTGCTTTCACATATTTTCAAGGAATTGCTAATCATCAACTCCTTTCCTCAAAAGTATCAGTTGTAGTTCTTCAAAGGGGTGCGCTAGACAATAGGTAATTTACTCTTTATTCTATAAAGTCTTTCATCTATCAAAAAATAGTAAAGAAACACCTTAAATTGACAATCAGGTCTATCTTGCAATCAGTCAGTTTTCTCGGGGAGAATCGTCTAATCACCATATACAACCTCCTCCTACATACTCTAGATAATTTGAGGAGAAAAAATTGCTTATTTTTATAAATTTTATTTATGTTATCTAATACTTAATGATCCAATTTCATTTCTTTGTGGTGTTCTTAGAGTTTTTGCGTCATTTTTCAAACGCTGCTTGGAAAAAATCTCAGAAATTTAAAGTCAAAATATGTTTTTAGAAAACTTCTTGCGTAGATTTGAAAGCCGAGAAAAAAGCATTTAAGTGAGCGCCACTTCAACTCTGCTTTCTAAGATCACTTAATTCTAAAACCCCATTATCGGGACAAACTCAAGCGTTGCTTTAATGGCCGGAGGCGGCAATACAATGAACTCATTGTTGCTGCGATCTTAAATAAGTGAAAGTGCGCTTCAGCTACGACTTTTTTTGCGCCAAAGCAGATGCGTAAATTACTTTTATCTGGAGTCTAATGGTTTTTATAAAAAGCCTTTTCAATCGAGATTTGAACGCTAAAAAAATGAAAGCTTCCAAGTGTCGAGAAAAACCGGGTTCAAAATCCCATTTCTTTTAGTTTTGTTAGACCAGACTTATTGGCGATTAAAAACTTACCCAGAAAAGCTTCATTTTCATTTATTTTGCAAATTTAAATATTAACTTAAGCTTTCCTATTCAAAGCTTATCTTTGTTTAAGCTATCGTTAACACTTTTAGCTACTCTTTAACCAGTCAGTCGAAGCTGATGAACAAAATTGGAGTTTACCCCATTTGCCAAGTTTTTGAAAACATAAATCGACTGCATTTAAAGGAGAATCTGCACAAAGTTTTCTCAAAAAAACCACGAAGTTTCATAAATGAAAATACATATAATTACAATTTTTTAGTTAATCAATATTTATGGCTTAAATTTCTCTCCATTTCATGCATAAAATGACAAGTTTTTATTTATCTAGTAACAAATTACCTGAAACAATTAAGTTGCCACATTTCATTTTATAATGATTTGAAAGAAAACTCGTACAAAGCAGGCATTATTTTTCTCAAATTGACAAACCAAGCATGTTCCGTCACATTTTTCAAAATCTGGAACAAAAAGTCAAGTTGGCTTGGATATTCAATCATCATATTAATGATTATTTTTGTTCATTTTTTATCTAAAACTATTGAGGAGTTTTTGTTTGACTTCAACTGGATAACACTATTAAGCTAAAAATTCAAAATGATTTTTAAAAATTTTTGTTTCCTTGTTCCGACTTGTTAAAATATAATTAAATTTCTCGTCTCAGCGCGGTTTTTTGTTCTTTAGACATTTTTCGACTTTTTAACTAGACATTTTGAATGGAATTTTTAACACAAGCCGAAAGAGTTTGACTTCCTGCGCTCTAATTTAAAATATATATCACTTTTGGTTTTGTAAAATGGCAGGGTTTGGGATGGCAAAATAGGAGAATTCGGATCGATTAGTGCCCGAAATAAATGGTACTGCTAGCGCGTAAGCAGCTATCTGTTTTTAATTTCAAATTTTTAAATCGATGAAATTAAAAAAAAAATTTCATCGGTTTTTGAATCAAACTTTTTATGGAAGGTAAAGGGCACCTTGTTTTCAGTTACTTGTTTTCAGTTACTTGCAAAGGTCACGCAGTTGGAGCAGGATAAATATTTAAAATTTTTGTTCAGATATTTTCAATAAGTTGAGTTGGGAATTTATTTTACTGGTTGATTTTTCAGTAAGGCCGTAAACTTTAACGTTTTTAGAATCTGAACAAGACTGGTCGTATATCAGGATAAAGTCCTGAAAATTCAGATTGTCTCTTAATGCATATCGAATAATTTTGGGAAAAGAAAATATTGAAAACCTATACATTTTGGATAATATTAAAGTCTAAAATTTTGAGTCATACGAAATTAATACGACCAATTAGCTAGCCTCAATTCAATTTGAAACATGTTTGCTGTGCAGGATAAATTGCTACGCATAATCAATTCGCGTTACGCTCTCAGCATTATGAATAAACTCTTCAAAGCGCATATAATTTAGTTCAGAACCTGGCCAATTTGGCAATTTTCAAACCCCCAGAACTTTATAAAATTTGATTGGAGGTAAAATTTTTTATAGAATTTGAACTCATGAAGTCGACATCTTCAATGCGTTAAAAAAATTTGTTGAAAGCTATTATTTCGATCGGCAAAAATTGGCTGAATAAAAAAAGCCATACCGAGCATAAATATTCCGTTTTCTTCGAAAGTCGGAACAATTAATTATAACAAACATCTGAAGTTTTGTTAGTAGGCTCGCGGAATATTAACCAAGTTTGTGAAGCGACAATTTGTAACAAGCGACAATTCGCAACAACAATTTAAGGAAAGACAAAGCAAAGACTAATTTGTGCGCGCCATTCCTCTCGTACCGAATGTAAGCGCAGCTGAGCGAAGAGGAGCAATCGTATTTTACTTGCCAATGCCTTGTTAAGAATTGTCGTTTCGGAAAACAGTCAAAAGAAAACGGAATTTTTTTGAGTCAATTTTACGTGCTTGGAGCGAATTTAAATTAGTCTATTTTGAAGATACATGAGATATTTTTTCCGTGAAAAATATCAGACGGGGGCGTGAAACTACGGTTTTTTTTCAGCAGTCAGGGCGCAGAGAACCAATATGCAAACCAAAGTAGTTTCAATTTTTTTTGAAAGTTCACACGAAAAAAAAACTTAGATTCGCGAAGTTCCTAGCAGTCCCCTTGCTACGAGAATCAAAATTTGCCTGCAGAAAAAAAAAACAGATATAAGAATTCCGTTAATTTCCGTTAAGGGTTGCGAAAGACTTACCTAGAAAAAAGTACCCAAAAACATCAAGTGGGGTAGACAGGAAATGCAGGGATTCTCTACGATAAGAGCAGTAATTTTTTAAAAGCCATGTTAATTTTGTCAAATTTGTTCCAGCGAAGTTAATGACATTTGCATTTTGTCAGGAAACCCAAATTTCACTCTTGATTCCCTTATGCAGCTTTTATCAGCCCAGTAAGATTAATCAACATATGCGTGAGATGTTTTTTATTAGCTCAGGTTGATATTTCAACCCGCATTTTGTTTTATGAGGAGATTTTGGTCACATAATGAAGTACATACATTCATATTAGCCCAAATTGCGACCGCTGTCATTTGGCATACTTGTAATTTTCTATCATTATTTTGTGCCATTTCATTTTTCATCCCCTGTTTGAAGTGAAGAACATTAGCCTGTTTTCTTATCTTGATAGTTCTTATACTGCACAAGGTGATTTTTGGGTGAAATTACCTATTTTATTATTATACCACTCCTATTGCTTAAGCAATCACTCAAAATACTCATTTGTTAAATTGATCAAAAAAGAGATCGAACAACAACACAAACCGAAAATATAAAAGTTGTTTTAAAATTTAGGTTTTCCGTTTTATTTTGAGGAACTTAATCTTAATTTGATTCTTTTTGGAATTAAAAATATAAGTTAGTTGAATATAATGCTTTCATTCTCATTCGCAAAGATCTGCTGAAATTTTTTTTAATGCTAAAGCAGTTGTCTTAAAACAGTGCCAAATTGAAGAATTTCATTAGAATTATTTTTTGAAGATATTTGATATTCATGGCGTAATCATTGCACTACTTCCGTCAATAAGGCATTTTTTGCAGGTCTGGATTAACTAGACAATTTTCAAAAGTTGGAATTGCCACTTTCTGGGACCCCCTTTGACGATGTCCGGTTCCTCTGGAGACTCGGTTGGCCCGAGGTATCCCCTCTCGGCCAAAGACCTGATCAACCCGACAGACAGTATCAAGATGAAGATGTTCTCCTTCCTCGCCACTTCGCTCTCCTTCTTCGCCTACGGGGCTCTAGTCCTGTCTGTCTTCTCAGAGTACTGGCTTTTCACTTATGAGTCTACAGTCCAGAACATCAATGGAAATGAGACCAGAATCACTCAAGTCGTCCATTCTGGACTGTGGAAGTTCTGCTACCAAAAAGGTATCTTATTTTTATTCAGGACTACCAATTACACACTATCACAAGAATACGCCGGTTGCTGTGCAGAAAGTAAGTTCCGATCATCATTCTTTTTGGAACAAACAAACTTGACTTTTCTTTCTTTATTTGAGTAGCTTTTTTGCGTTGTTTGAACAGATACACAGGGGCGGATTTAGGGGGAGGGGGTGGAGGATCTGGACACCTTCCCACCTTCTCCTTTGTACTATTTTAAGATATCAATTTTTGGTGACGGACCCAACCCAAAAAATTTCTGAAGGCGCCGTTGGCGCCAAAATATACTAATTTTGAGGGGGGAGCGCGCCATTTTTTTGGTCAAAATTTTCCAAAAAGTGCCTAAAAACGCCGTTTTTGGACTGTTTTTTCAAAATTTTGATGGCGGCGCTGTATATTGGGCCTGTCAGACCTCTAGGTATGGACGTGAGTATATCGAATCCGAACGGATTGATAAACGTTATCTCGGTGCGAAACATAAATTAACGTCTGAGCTCCTGCTCATAATCTCAAGTCAGCATGCAGCCGTACCAAGGTCAACTGACCAGATAAAATATAAATTGATTAATCAAATAAATATGTATCAATGATGTTGAGTATATCTATCCGTAACGGATGACCTCCCCTTTGGCAGAAATTTTTCAAGTAGTTTTTCGCGCTTTCAATCTTTCTTCTCCGATTTCCTTTTTTTAAATTTAGTTCTCTTGCTTCTTAGTTGTTGTTGTCGTCCTCCAGTTTCTCATGTTCTTCTTGCGTGGCTTCGTTGACTGTGCTGTCCATTTGTTTCCCACCTTGCTTTGTTTCTACGCACAGTATCTCCATCTTCTTTGGGTTGTCATCTGATGAAATAAGATCTATGATTTTGTCTGTTGTTTTCCCTTTATTATTCGGGCTAATTGCCTCGAGAAAGTTCACACAGGCCTGATATTCGCGTGTTTTATCTGTGAAGCCCATTTCCTGGATTCGGGCCTTTAGGTTTGGTTTAGTTGGCTATGTTTGTTGCTCTGGCGGAGAGTCGACGTTAAATTTCACCGGCTTTTTTGTTCGGTTGTTTCTGGTTCTTCGATTGAGTTGATAGGGATGGGGTCCCCCAAAGCTTTTGCTAGAGTTGATTAACGGTCTTGGATCTTTACTTGTTCCTTTCGTGTTAGATTTTTTATGAGTCCTGTTCCCAAATCCTCATTGAACATTTTGTGTTGAGGCGCTTTTGGGTCTTCGATGTCTAAAAAATGAAGACAAGGTCCTGATCTCCTCGCGGATTTGTACGCTACGTAGTCACTTAACCGTGATGAACGACACGGTCCGTAGATTAACGGATTAGGAAAAGATGCAACCACACTATTTCCTAACAATCTTGGTTGATTCCCAAATGCTTGTACCGATGCTGTATGCGGTGTGTATAAAAAAACTTTCCGTCAAAAATTGTTTTATATTTTTGTTCGAAAGTCTTAGGATCTTTCACTTTAGAGTCCACTCGGATTGTTTTTCTTGCCACTTGATCTAGTCGTTAGCTAATGTTTTTATTAGTTGGTGTCCGTATTCCTGTATACCTCTTGTTTAGTTTATTTATATTTTTTCTATATTTCCTTTGGATTTTGCACCTGTTGTTAGTGTTGTTGTTTTGTTTGCTTCTGTCATTTTACGTGGCACCTGTTGTCGTTGATTTACTGAGACTTCATACTCCGATCATTGTTGCAAATCGTGCATGATTTCTACTGGCAAGGGTGGCTTTGTCAGGTTCTTTCGATCTAAGCATGAGTGTTTGGCATTTTCCCAATTAAGGTTGTTAGATGAGCTAGTTGTTGCCACGCTGGGTAGATGAGTTTTTCGTTTTCTACCCATGTTTGCTTCAAAATGTGAATTTTTTGTTACACCATGTGGTGGCATTCGCAGGGTTTTCATTATTTCGGCAACGTCAGACTTATTTGTATGGTGTATTTACCGGATCTATTCTCCTTACCCCTATTCTACGTTTCAGTGTTTGTATCAATCTTTCGACTACCCCTATGGCTCTATGGTCATCTACCGGTGCGAAGAGTAAATTATTGTTATTTGTGTTATAAAAATGCTGGAATTATTCCGGTCTAAATGTTTGTGCTTGGTCACATGGTAACCACGGAAAACTCCGTTATTTGAAATATACCGTTGCATATATTTTATGACGACATCCGCCGTAGTATTTGAAACGTTTTTTCCTGTTGGGAAATTCGAGCATTTATCTATTGCTACTAGTATGTAAGCGTCCTTATTTAGCTCATCGGGGAGTGCCCGGCAAAACCTAATTGTACCTCTTCATTTGGTTCTACGACCGAATCCATTTGTAATGAATGTTTTTTCCCTATTGTTGGTTTGAGGTTTTTACCTTGCTCTGTGCAATAATTGCATCTTTGCGCCATCTGGACAATTGAGCGATGGATGTGTGGGAACTACCTTTTTTGGCATAATTCCAGCGGGCGGCCGACCCTGGGTGTGTCAGATGTAGGCTGTCCAGAACTGTCTTACGCAGCTGTGTTGGAATGACGATACGTTCGTGAATGAGCAAGCAGTCCTCACGCACATGTTAACGGTTGCGGACATTGAACCAGTATTGGCTGTAGGAAGAATTGATTGAGTCCCAATCCCGCTTTTTGACGAAACTGATGGGTGGTCTCAGATTTCTATCCTTTCTGGTAGCTGCGGCGATTAACTTTGTTCCCAGAACCTTCTGTATTTTTTTCCGGAACAACGGTGTGTCCTCTTCCGTCTCTGCCATTGTCGCTTGATTTACTGCAGCCACTATCCCTTCGGTTATCATGTGGTGGCTAGCTTCTAGTTGTGTTTTCGTCATTGTCGGCGCTTCCTCATTTGGGGCACGTTCCTCCTGGCTTGCAATGTTGTAGTTTATTCTACTCACGTAATGATCTTGCATTTCTGTCTGGTCCTTCCTATTGTCAGTTTGTGTCCCCGCAAACACTTTGCAGTTCTCGGTTTGTACTGCTTGTGTCGTCCTTGCTCTGAGTGTGTGTTTGGGAAATTTTTAACTGGTGGCCTTGAGGAAAGTCGTTGACGTCTTTTGTGCCACCGAGGATCTGATAGGTTCTCCTCTCTGTGCGACATCCCCTGCTAATTTGAAGTTTTTTGCTCCTTTCTTCCACGTGGTGTTAAGGATTTTACTTCGTCCGGAATGAATCCGCCTTTTTAATTTTTTAATTCTTGTTTTCGGTCCATTTTCGGTGTTCTGTTTAAATGGTTGATAAGATGGATTGAATTCTCCGACGGTACGATTGTGTTTCGAAGATGTGTTTTTGCTGTTGAGTTTGTTATTCGTGTTACAGCTGACTGAGTTTCAGAATGATTTGAGCAGAACTGATTTTGTTTCGGTCTTTGCAATTGACCGCTTTCGGAATTTTTGGAATGTTGTTTTTTCAAATGAAGGTTTGAAGTGTTAATTGTTGTCGTTTTGTTTTTCACGTGCTTTTTGATCAGCTGATACGGTGCCATATTCCTATTGGCTAACTTATTAGGAACGACGTTGTCAATCACTTCTAAGTTATTTATGAAGGCATTAATTGATGCTACAACCAATTCCTGATTATACTCGCTTGCGGGTAGCGCCAATCCAACTGGATTTTGTGACATATACTCTATTAGCCCCATTTTGCTACCCGCAAACTGTTTGATATCAAAATGGAATGGGATTAGTCGATCAATCCATCGAGTTAATCTGCTTTGACTGGTTTTTGATCTTTCGCTTGCATTTAGCGCGCTGATCGAAGCTTGATGATTTGTGATGACGGTGAAATGTTTTCCATAAAGATAATATTTAAAATTTTTAATGGCCCACACAACCCCGAGTAATTCGAGCTCGTGGAAAATTTTTGCTCAAAGGAATTTAAAAGTCGTTATGCATGAGCTATTGCCACCCAGCCTTCGTGTGAATTTTGTTCGAGTGACGCCCCTAAACCTGATGTAGAAGCATCAGTTACTAAACGCGTTTCTAGGTTTTGGTCAAAAATGTTTATTTTATTTCAGAGGCTTTTTAATGTTTTCAAATGATGCATTGTGTTCCTGTTTCCAACAAATTGGTTTATTTTTCTCTGTTTTTTAACAGTGTTCGTAACGCTGCTGCTGCTGCTTGTGCCAAATCTGAAATGTATCTGGTGAGATGGTGTATGGAGCCCATAAAGCTTTTTAGTTGTTTAAATGCTTTTGGTGGTGAGAGTTTTTCGATTGCCTCTATTTTTCTTATCAATGGTGTAGTGCCCTCACTGTTTATAGTGTATCCTAGCGCTTCAGCTTGTCTAAAAGCAAACTTACATTTGTCCAATGATATGGCAAGGTTTTCTGCATCTATTTTTCCAGAATCATTTGTAGTTTTTGTTTGTGTGTATCAATTGACCCCTTCGTCACGCTCAATATGTCGACTAGGCATGCATAGGTGTTTAAGCAATTGGTAAGGCTTAAGTGGATGGCCTTTTGAAATTCAGTTGGCACATCCGTGAAGCTGTAAAATTTAGTTTGGAATTGGTAAGTCCCGGTGGCATTGTCGCCAATTAGGCTGGAGTTGCATTTTTCTCGAGTTGGTTTGTCCAGCGATATTTGTGAATACGCGGATCGCAAATCCAATATTGAGAATAGGGTCTGCTGTTTGCTGTTCGATTTCACCTCTTGTGCTATGTTGTCTAACAGCAAGTCAATATTAGGCATCTGGTATTTATTTTTGTGAATAAATTTGTTTATCTTTTTCGAGTCCAATGCCAATTTTATGGTCTGGACTTTTTTTACGGTAATCACAATTGGACTGATAAAATGTCGATCTGAGCATCGACCCAGTTTTCTTATGTGCTTTTGATTCATAAGTTTGTTGAGTTGTTTTTCCATTCAATTTTGTAGGTGAACCGGAACACGGCGTCCTTTCTGCTGGATTGGGATAATATCTTTACTGAATTGCGCTCACATTACGTCGTTTTTTGACTTTATAATACATATGCATAGTTTTGGATAGTTATCTCTGAACCATTGTTTGATTTCAGGGTTCGAATCTTCTTGTTCGTGTATATTCAGCACGTCCCTTTGTTTCTGTTTTTCTTGTACTAATTTTACTCCAATTTGTGGTAATATATTTCTGCCTATAATGTTTGCGTTCTGTTCATCGACAATGATGAATGGGGCAGCTCTGATTTTCCAGCCTCCTGATTCAATTGTTACAATTAATCTTCCTTTCGGAAAAATTGTTTCACCATTATAACATGCTAAATTTGGAGCTGTATCTCCCAGTGGAATTTGTTTAAATACTGTGGATTTGTCATTTTCTTGTAATCGCCGAGCTGTTTTTTCATTCAGGAATGACATGGGGCTGCCGGAATCGGAAATTGCGAATAAATCTTCTGTTTCTGTCTTCAACTTAATTATGTGCCCTTTTAGGACATCTTCGGACAGACTTGTTGTGTTTTTAATCTCGAAGGCCTCCGATATTGCCATTACTGAGAATTTATCGACCTGATATTCTCCTCAACCATCTTTAGATGTATATTCGGCAAAAGCGACTGGATCGAGTTCCGTTCCCTGACTCTCGGACTCAATTTCTTCTTGTTCCTCTTCATTGTTGCTGTCTCCCATATGATTTACGTTTCCTGAGCGACAAAATAGCCCCGTTTATTGGACCTTGAACAGATTTTATCCTTTGCGGGACATGATTGTAGGTGGTTTTGAAAATTGAAAAAGATGTGAAGGGCTAATTTGTCTCATGAATTTCGCTAAATATTTTGATTTCGTTGAAGTCACTGACATTTAAAGTTAAAAATGAACCAAAAACATGGATCATTAATTAAAGTTAAAAATGAAGCAAAAATTCCAAAAACTGTTTTTTTTTGTAAATAAATTGTTGTTATTTTTGCTGTATTTTTCCAGATTGATTTTTAAAGTTTTGCAAGAGTTTAGGGGATGGAAGTAACTCGGAATGAATCAGTCGTCTCAAGAACTTAACACAAGAAGATCAAAAACAAAAAAGAAATTGAAAAAACAATTCTTTAATAAAAAGTTTAAATGAAAATCAAATTAATTCTGCAAACCGATGGCATCCTTTTTTTCGACATTGAGAAAGTAGTTTTAGATTTTTATTTGGAATGAGAATCACAACCAATAGTGTTTTTCTCGAGGCAGAAAAATGGGGATTAACATACACATTTCACGCTGTAATTTCTTTTCTTGATTTTGTGAAGTGGTGGGCCAACAACTTACCTGTTATCATTTTCAATCAAAAAACTAACAAACGGATAAATTTGGAACAATTTTAATTAAATCGCTCTGCAAGTAGTTCAATGCTCTCATCACAATACTTAAACTAAAAAAACTTCAAATTACTAGATTTTTTTTCTCAAAAAATTAAAACATTTTTCAAATTTTCAAAGAAAAAAAATCTCCATTTCATAATCAGTTCCCGCTACGGGCGAATTAATTTCAGTAAGGGCGACTTAAATTAGGTTAAAAATGCAAGAATAAGAAGTAATAATAGCTACAACGAAATAGCGCTAAGATCTCGTCAGAGTTGAATTGAGAGGTCTCTCTTCAAAATTTATGTCCCTTATTCTGAAAGCCTCAACGTTTTAGATCATTTTTTGGCAATTAAATATTTTTTGGTTTCGCCTATTCTATTCGCGACTGAAAGTCTTGGGCATTTCAAAAATGGCCGTTTAAGGAAAAATGTTTCAACTTAGTCTGAAATCGTTTTATTGTGTAATAAGACATGCTTCTTTTTTATTCAACTTTGTCTCTCCGAAACTTTTGCAACGCCCTGACATTTGTTTCGTTTTGCAGACAATGCACGCGGGGATGTAAAGGTGAACCTGTCCAGTCTTCCGTGGCGAGTGGACAGCGACCTCTGTTGCGAAGTGACCTTGACCGGACCCCTTCAGAGGTCATCCTCCACACTCGGAGCCATACGTTAGTTACTTAACTACTGGTT
Source organism: Symsagittifera roscoffensis (assembly GCF_963678635.1). Classification (NCBI taxonomy): domain Eukaryota; kingdom Metazoa; phylum Xenacoelomorpha; order Acoela; family Convolutidae; genus Symsagittifera; species Symsagittifera roscoffensis. The sequence continues at coordinate 52,556,546 of NC_087065.1, forward strand.
GCTTCATTCATTGCACAATATTTCTGCAGGATATCAAGTGGAAACATCCGAATGCTAAATATCGGATATGAAAAACTACGCAACTATTATGATAGTTTGGATGTTTTCATCATGAAACAAACAACCGAACTTCATAATAATTAGTAGTAGCATACCAATATAGGATCTTTGCCCGAGTAAAACGTCGGATCTTTGCTCTCACTCATTGGTTGTCGGTCAAGTGAAAAACATTTCAAAACTATACAGTTTTCCAGCAATCGCATCGCTAAGTATCGCGTCCCAGTAAAGCTAGCTGTTTTTGGTTAATTACAATAGTTTTCCATTGTTCGGATGTTTGACGTATCGGATGTTTGCACAGTTCCTCGTTCGAAGTGTTCAAGTGTAATTTAGTGGTGTACTTTGTATCTTTCAGAACGTATTGTGCGCAATACTCTCATCTACCCTTGCTTCTGTCTGGTGGTGTTGATGAGCGGACTACTGGTGAATGTGATGGGCTACTTCTCCACTCTGTACAAGAGAATCTACTTCTTCCTCAGTGGCGTCTTCTTCGTCATCGCAGGTGAGTCACCATCATGCATCACTCGTCATTATTATTATAATTCGCTATTATCGTTCGTGTTAAGCCAACAAGCAGAAGGGATAACGAGCCCAAAATGGAACAAGGACAGGCGGTAGCTCGGATTAATCCGACCAAGCGAATTTTTAGCAAAAACTAAAAATGAAAAAAAAAAAGTTTTAGTTAGCGAAGGGGATACTTAATATGTAAATGAGCCATAGAATGCAGTTAGCTCAAGAAAAAAGCAGAATAATCAGACTGAAAATTAAATCTGAAAATTTCAGTCTGAATATCACTAGTCTGAAGAGCTAAAAAACATCCAGATCAATTTTTTTCGACTGTGACAACTTCTTGAGTTTTTATTTTCGGAATCCAAATCCAGCTAATGTTGCTTTATTAAGGTACCCCATTTGAACCTCAACGAGCTGCATTTGTGGTACTGAAAATCGGCAAAAGGAAATTTTACCCTACGCCGTAGTTCCTTCACACCTCCTGAATTCCAAAATCTAAACATACGGAGTATAATGGTGGAAATCAAATGGTTTTATTTGTTAGTGATTACCTTAAGGCTAATCTAAACAAAAAACTTTTTACTCGATTTAAGTTGAGAGAATCTTTACATCGTTATAGTTTTTCCTATTGAATCGTATCGTTTTTTTTAGTATGAAAGGCATGAATAAACGTCATCCACAATTGGAACGAAAAATTTTTCTATTTTACTCTACACTGTTGATTTTTTGGCTTGTATATATGAAGTTTTTTGTTATATGACGGCTTGTTGCACTTTCCTCTCATTGTTCTGGTTTTCGAAGAAAAAGAAAGTTTATGCTTCAATTGGCTCACCTTTTTTCAATCAATTTTTGACTTTCTAACTAACCGCTTTTGACGGAAATTTTTTTAGAACCTAAAAAATATATTAAGATCCTGAGCTCAAATATAAACTGAAATTCACCTGTGATCTTTTTGGTATAGTTACGAGGGTTTGAATATCGCTAATTCGGCCTAATTAAAATGAAGCAAATCATTTGGTCATATTTTTAGGGTACCAGACGCTAAAAACATCCCGTTGAACTTCACCTAGCGTGGGGGGATAAAAACAAAATAGGTTTTCTTTTATTAATTTGTCAATTGTTAAATAACGTTTTTTCAACTGGCTTGCAAGTGCTGTCGGAATATTCAGCAATTTGCCCTGATATACGAGCAGTCTTGTTCGCTCTCATCTTAATTTTTATTCATAACCAGAAAACAACTTAAATATTTTGAATCAAAAACTGTGCTCTTATTAAAAATCAGTTATGTGAACTAATTGATGAAATATGAGAAATTGAATAAAAAATAGATCAGAATCAAATTAAATTTTCTATAATGATTTTATGAAAAAAATCAAAATTAAAGTCAAGTTAAATTCGTCAACCTTAAAACGATGCAGGTTTGAGGATGTTAAAGTGATCTCTATCTGCAAATATATTTACAACAAGACAAAAACAAGGCTGCTCGTGTCAAGACGAAACCCTGAGCTTTTCGACTGTCTGTAAGGACAATGAAGCAAGTTTCGCTTTTAAAAAATGCTTATTTTTCAATAAAAAGAATTACAAAACTTTTAGGTCATCCCCCCAGACACCATATAAAGTACAAGGTGATAGATTTCGCTCTTAGTAAAGTAGAAACTATGACAAAGTAGTCTGTTTCAAACAATTTAGAGCAAATTCTATGAAGGATTAAATCTCAGCTCACATGTTAATAGCGCGAAATAGATCGTTCTAATTTGGCCATATCGGCAATCTTTAAGCCCTCATAACTTTATGACAAATAATCACAGATAAAATATCTTTTTAAATTTGAGCTCCAGGCAACAATGGCTTTCGGTTTGCTTAAACAAACTTCGTCAAAAATTCTTAGTTAAAAAGTCGAAATTTGTCCGAAAAAATATTACCTCGATCACAAATATTCCTTTACTCTCGTTACGAAAGTCGGATCAATAACCATTGCCGGTATTATCGGAAATACACAAAAAACTTATTCATAAAATGGATGGATTTAAATCGGTTAAAACTGATTTATATGTTTGAGAAATATGTGTAAAATTATACTTGTAATGTGCCAAAGTTTTTATTTATATCGATACCTTCAACAATATTTTGGAATCAAACTAAAACGATTATCAGACAAAGTGAACAATCTCGCCTTAAATCAAGTTTGGCGGGAGATGTTCACTTGAACTTAATGTTTGTCAGCCAATTAGATTTTATCATACTGCATTATCAATCGCTTCAAATCGATGTTTTCAGGATCCCTCATTATCTCTGATCGCCAACCATTTTTCGCATTACGGGATCATAATATAGTTTTACTGATAATGTCTGGATGATTGGCTCTAAGGTTTTTCCAAGGACACACATGATAGGAAAGTGTAGTGTTTTTTGGAGGGATAAGGGAGTCATTTGGTTAACGCAAGCCGATAAATTGAATATAATTTGGTTAAACTGACAAAAAACGTCTAAATTTACCAAAAAGTTGTCTTGTTAATCCAATCAATCCTTTTTTAACAAAATACACGAGCAAAAATAGTGGCGCCCAACCCAATGGACCATCGCGGATGCTTGTTATAAATAGATCTGATACTATGATGAAATTGGCAATTGCACATTCATTGGAGATTCATCAACTCCAAAATACTATAACGGGCAATTTTCCCTTCCTTTTCATCCCACTTCTGCAATATTTATGATGATTAGAAATTTTCCTAGCTTTTTGAAATAACTTCAGATAAAGTATATTGCTTTTTTGTGGTAGGCTGGCCGGAAAACTTTTGGTTCGTTCAATTGCTGAAATGCATTCATCCGAAAACGCTTTAGGAAAAAGTTAGGTTTTGTCGTTAAATAGTATTGTCCAGGGGCAAGTTATTTACCCTCTCCATCTCATATTCTACGCAGATGATAATGACTTCACTTTGCAGTGTTTGCAACTACTTTTGCTCAATCAAATCAAGTCAAAAGAATCACAACATGTTCCCAACGAATGACCAAAAGTTAAGGCAAATTCAGCAGGAGTTCTTGTCGTTTCGTACTCAATTGAATGAGTACCCCCAGCATCCGTGCTTTATTATTATTATTGTTCCGACTTTCGATACGAAAGTAACGGAAGATTTGTGCTCGGGGTGGGTTTTTTTTTCTTCAGACAAATTTCGACTTTTTAACTAGCCATTTTTGACGGAATTTTTTTTATATCATTCGAAAACCATTGTTGTCCTGAACTTAAATTTGAAAAGATATTTCACCTGTGATCATTTTTCGTGAAGTTATGAGGGTTTAAAGATTGCCATTTTGGCCATTTTGACCAATTTGGGACAATTAACGCGCGATATAATTCGCGCTATTAAGGCGTAAGCGGAGATTTAATCCGTCTTATAAATCGTTCCAAATTTGTTGAACGAAGCTTATTTGCCGCAATTGATTTGTTACAAGGAACGAAATCTATCTTTTTGTACTTTATATGGCGTGTGGGGGGTGATTTTTACAAAAAGTTTCAAATTTTGGAGGAAACAAAATTTCATTTCATTTTATTTCATTTAATTTTTTATGTTATTACTGCTGCTCCATAAACCTTAAAAGGAAGTCGGAACCTTCAGGGCTTTGCCCTGATACGAGCAGTCTTGTTTATATTGTTCCGACTTTCGATACGAAAGTAACGGAATATTTGTGCTCGGGCTGGGTTTTTTTTCTTCAGACAAATTTCGACTTCTTAACTAGCCATTTTTGACGGAATTTTATATCGTTCAAAGGGTATTGTTGTCATGAGCTTAAATTTGAAAAGATATTTCACCTGTGACCATTTTTCGTAAAGTTATGGGGGTTTAAAGATTGGCATTTTGGCCAATTTGGGACAATTATCGCGCGATATATTAACGCGCGATAGTAAGCGGAGATTTAATCCGTCTTAAAATCGTTCCAAATTAGTTGAAAGACGCTTATTTGCCATAATTGATTGTTACTAGCAGCGAAATCTACTCTGTTGTACTTTATATGGCGCGTGGGGGGATGATTTTCAGAAAAAACTTCGAATTTCAAAAAAAAAAATTCATTTTGTTTTATGAAATTCAATTTTTTTATGTTATTACTCCTCCAGAAACCTTAAAAGGCAGTCGGAACATTCAGGGCTTCGCCCTGATACGAGCAGTCTTGTTATTATTATTTATATTATTTAATTATTATGATTATGATTATTATTATGATTATTATTATTCTTATTATTATGATTATTATGATTATTATGATTATTATTATTCTGATTATTATCATTAATTTGACAATAATAACAATAACTATCATTATTATGATTATGATTATTATTATTATTGTTATTATTATGATTATTATTATGATTATTATCAGGGGCGGATTAAGGGGAGGGTGGGTGGGGTTGGGGGGCGGACGTCTTTTCCTGAGGGATTCGACCCCATGCCGACCCAAAGAGTTCCCCCCTTTGGTACTTATTAAGAAATTCATTTTTGGCCGACTGACCCAAAAATTTTTGTAAAGGCGCCTTCGGCGACAATGTATACTAACTTTGACGGGGGAGTGCGCGCCGAAAAAACTCGATTTTTTGGTTAAAATTTTCCAAAAAGTGCCCAAAAACGCCTTTTTTGGACTGTTTGTTCAAAAATTTGCCAGCGGCACAGAAATTTTGGCCAAAACAGGGACTAAACCGTGCTTAGGGAGAGCTCGAAAGATCAATTCGGTCGACCTAAAAAAAGGTCGACAAAACTTTCGAATTTTTTTTTGAAAATCCACCCCCTTCCCTCGAGAAAAGGCTAGATCCGCCCCTGATTATTATGATTATTATTATGATTTGTATCATTATTATTATGACTTTTATTATTTATTATGATTATTATTCTTATGATTTTTATTATCTTTTATGATTTTTATTATGATTATTATTATGGTTATTGTAATTAATATAATTATGTTTATTATTGTTAAAATATTGTTATGATTTTTAAGATTCTGATTATTATGGTTATCATTATTATTGTTATTATATTAATGATTATTATGATTATTTATGACTATTTTGATTGTTATGATTATTATGATTATTATGATAATCATAATCATAATATTTATTATCATTAAGATTATGATTATTATGATTATTATTATGATTAATATTATGATTATAATGATTATTATGATGATTATGATCATTATGATTATTATGACTTTTTTTATGATTATTATGATGATTATAGTAACTATTATTAGCATGATTATTATTGTTTTCTTAATTTTTTTTCTTATTATGATTATTATGATTACTATTTTTATGATTAATATAATTATTATAATGAATACTAATATTGTGATTCATATCATTACCATTTTGATTATTGTAATTTTCATTATTATGATGATTCTTGTTATTATATTATTTTTACTATGATTATTATGATTATTATGATTATTATGATCCTGATTATTGTGTTTTGTATTATTATGATTATTATTGTTAATATATTATTATAATGATTATGATTATTATTTTTATGTTTAACATTATGATTATGATTTTTTATATGACTATTATTATTATGATTATTATTACGATCATTATTTTTAATTCAGGCTGATACACCGAGCGAAATTTTTAAAAATTTTATTCGGCCGTTTTTTTGGGTAATCCTTGTTTCAAATTTTTTCAGCTTGCTACTAGCGAAATTCCAAAATGGTCATAATTTTTCGACAAAAAGCTGTTTTGAGCGTTATTGGGCGCCTTGTGGGTTGGTCAAACTTGTTGCCAACCTAGAACCCAAAGAAGGTTTTTTGAAAAAGTTTGGTAACCAGAATTTATTGGAGGCGTCTCAGGTAATGCTTCTGAGTTTGCTAAATAAATGGAAGCTTATGATAATTCTGGACACATTGTCCAGCACAAACTAGTATAAAAACTTCCACCGCCAGCATAAGAAAGAAATATAAATGTTGGATTGCTAATAACTGAACTAAATTTCTGTTCCTCAACATTTGTTTTTTTTGTCCTTTGTTTGTAACTTTTCAATTTGCGTCAACATACCCGACTTTTATTTGTATATCCCCAGCGCGCGGTGTTTTTACAACTGACAAATTCCCATTTGGGGCGGATGGCTAGGACATGTTCGACCCTTGGGCGCCAAAAACTGGGTAGATGCAATTCAATTAAAGGATCTCTCTGACCGGCTATTGCAAAATAAAAGCAACTTTGTATTCTGCACAACACACCGCATGGCGTCATAAAATACCCAATATACAAGCAAGCCCAAAATTGGGAAAGCACAATTTTGTCAGAGCTGTCAGCTACCCAACAAACGAATTTTTTTTCTTGTTTTTTCAAAATTTAACGTCTAAAAAACGGATAGCACACACATGTGGATTAAGAAGGAGTGGGCAAATACCTGAGGAATTCATTCGAACCTCAGAAGACCCTAAGGTCCCTTTTGGTACTAACTTACAACATTTCTCCATTTTTGGGGTGACCAACCCTAAATTTATTCCAAAAAATTCCGAGGCGCTAAAGAACTGCAAATAGTTCAAAGAAAAATAATCGATGGAAAGAAAACTTTAATAGATGGGGCTGCTTTTTACTAAACGTGCTTTCGGTCAAGTTACCCTGATAAACAAATTGAGGTAGAAGACAGACTGAATTTTACAGCCTGAATTTTATGTGATAATTTGCAAATGCGCCTCATGTGTGGAAATTGGTAATGAAATTACGGTAACTGGATAATTTTCTCGTGACGAAGAGACCCGGTCAGTTATATCCATTTGGGGTTATGTTTCACTTTTGCCATTAGATAAGGAATTTAGCGTGATCATATTCAACCATCAGAGGTTGATAGTTCACTCAAGGATTTGAATACAGCCAAAACATAAAAAAGTAGACTTTCTTGCAGTAGAAATTTTGATAGTCTGAATTGTTTTGGCTTTAAAATTTCACATAATCAACAAAAAATAAAAATCTGGACACATGAACCAAAAATGAAATTAATCCGACTTTAGTTGTTCAAATTTATTCAACTTTGAAGTAGATTTCGAAACTTTTGTAGCACTTTTGCTATTCAATTGGACCGAATAAATAAAAAAAACATTTGAGCAAAAACTGACCAACTTTGAAACCTTTTGTTCCGACTTTCGAAAAAATTGACGGAATAGTTATCCTTGGAGTAGTTTTTATTCAGTCAATTTTCGACATTTGAATCAGATCTTTTTGACGGAATTTTCTATGCCATTTGGAGAAAAATGTTGAGCAAAAACTGACCAACTTTGAAATTTTTTATTCCGATTTGGAAGAAATTGACGGAAAAGTTATCCTTGGAATAGTTTTTTATTCAGTCAGTTTTCGACATTTGAATCAGATGTTTGTGACGGAATTTTCTATGCCATTTGGAAAAAAAATGTTTTCCGAGCTCAAATGTAAAAAGAAATTTATTCCTCTGGGATGATTTTTTGTGAAGTTATGGCGGTTTGAAAGTTGCTAATTTGGCCAATTTAGTTTGATTAACGCGATATATATTGCGTTCTTATAACACGCGTAAGAGGTTGGTCATGTCGATCCAAATTTATTTAAGTCAATTCATCTGGTCTTATAAGCAGTATGGGAGGGGCTAAATTATCTCCTTGTCTTTTTAAATAGCATTTTGAGGTATGAAAAATGAAATCAAGTTTTGTGTTCTTTTTTCGATTATTTTATCAATTTTTGTCTGAGTTTTTTTTATTTTGCAAGTCGGAAAAAATTGCAGTTGGAAAAATCAGGACTTCGCTTTGATATACAAGCGGTCGTGTTTTTGTAAAAAATTTCTCATTACGGGTCAAGAATTTCGTAACCTAAAAATCGCTAAAAGGCTCAAAGTTGTGCTAAATCCAGTATTTAAAAAACTGTTCTTACCAGAGCGGGTAAAAACTTGATTGTTCAGCTGCCCTTGAAAGAGTTTTTGCTTAGAAAAAGAAATACAAGCTTCAATAACTAAAAACAATTTGATTGAAAAAATTCTTCAAAATACAATTTCAAGTTCAAAGTATTGTACTTAGCGCCCAATAACATAATATTGAAGATGAAAACTTTATTTCAATACAAAAATTTGTCAGTCCAATTATTTTTTAGCATAAACGAGAGAACAGCAGCTACTATATCGCGTTCAAATCTGAGTCAGCCAAGCTTGCAGTTTTCATATCTTTTCACTGTACAAAATTTGATCAAAGAAAAATGACTTCTTAAATTTGAGCTCAAGACTTAACCTCTTTCAGATATAATGATATAGAAGACCTCCGATACCAAAAGTTTATTAAAAAAATTGTCTGAACAAGAAACCCATCAAACAAAAATGATCCGCTTTTTACCAAAAAGTATTTAGATAGGTTGAAATATATATATATAAGCAAAAAAATTCAGCCTTGGCTTAAAATTTTTTTTTCTTTCATGTTCTCTTCAAATAATCTCTCGAGAATAAGGTGCAATTCTTTACAAAATATTACTTCATCTTGTTTGTATGAGATAAAAAATATTATAAAATAAAAATTAATCACGCTCCGCTCCGATTACTTCAAAATGAACGTATTAGTAAATTTAAAACTCCAAAAAGTTTGAGAAAAATGAATGTTGAGGAAATATCTTTTAACTTGTTTCTTATTTTTTTAAATTATTTTGTAACTTTTTTGTGGTTTCTCATAACTATAAAACAGTGACGTAGTCAAATTAAGATCACTTTCAGGCAAAACAAGCTCTTTGCAGATCAAATTACCCTACAATAACTTTGACAAATTTGCATTTACTGAACTTTTGTCTTACATCCCATTAGTTTATCGTCTTAAAATAAATCGAAGATAAAATAATGGGATGTCAGACAAAAGTTCAGGAAACGCAATTTTGTCAAAATTATTGTAGGGTGATTCGATCTGCAAAGTGCTTAATTTGCCAGAAAGTAGTCTTATTTTGACGTCGTAAAGAGTTCCGACTCAATGTTCCGACTGCCCCTTTACTAGTCTGGAAATTTTTTTTTTCAGAAAAACCTTGTATAACTATAACTATTGTACTGCCAATATCAATTACAAGTGCTACAAATTAAGGAAAAACAATCTGACTAAATATAATTGGCCTCAATTCAGTTAGAAAAATTTTGATTGCGGATAATTTGACACGCTGAAATGCATTGTTTATTGAAACTATTAAACTATTATTTGGGCAGGTATGCCACCGACATTTTACTCTTAAACAAGCATACGCGCTTGGCAATCCAAAAAAACCAAAATCAACTCCCAAAAGCTCTGTAACTTTGGTTTGAAAAAAAAACACTGGTTTTCGATTGAACAGGCAGTCAGGGTGATATAATACTGTGCGCGCACGACAGGGCTCACGTAGGTCCAGCTATTCAGATCCAAATGCGCTCTGAGTAACAAAATCATCCCTAGCATATATGTTCCTCACTTTCTTCGAAAGCCGCAACAATAATCTGCAATTGCTTCGAAACAGTAACTAAGACTATATGTTCGAAACAGTAACTAGACTATATGTGCATTTAGTCCATAAATATTTTACCTCAAAGTTCAGCTCACTGACAATACTTTAACCCCCATAACTTACGATGGAAAATCAAGCTGAAATATTTTTTTATAAATTTGAGTGTTGGATTTAAAAAGTCTAACTTTGTCTAGAGAAAAAAAAACGACTCCGAGCACATACATGTATTCCGTTACTTTCTCAGAAAATCGGAACAATGAAGATATCTATGCAATATTTTGATGAAGAATTGATATAACAGTTTTCCCTTACTCAATATTGCTGATAAACAGATTTGTTCTACGACGTTAATCGGGGAGACTCACTGTCATAAACCTTTGCACAGCAAGTAAAATGTTTTGAAAAACTGGCATTTTTAGACACTTTTTCAAATATATGAAATGCCTTTTAAAAACCTTTTATATAGAGATTCCGTTGCTTTTGATTGGCCTATAGTTCAATCCAAACAAAAAAACTTTGCTGAGCAGCCTGTTGCTAATTTCTGGTGTAATGAGTGAAATGAGCCCCTTAGTTTTGTTTTTGTAGGTCTGTTCATAATCCTGAGCCTGGTGACGTATGCGGCCACTACTAACAGCATAGCCGAGGGCTGGCCGAGTGTGATAGGGAAGAGTGCGGCCGAGATGAAGTACAGCTACGGGTGGTCCTTCTTCCTCTGTGGCTTCTCGCTCCTTTCTTCCGAGGGCGCAGGAGTGTTCGCTCTCTACTACTTCCTCGTATGTTGAATTAGATGTTCTTAACCATCCCCCTCCCCGCCCCATAAATGTCCCCCTCCATAGATGCAGTTGTGAGTTGTGGCATTAATCTCCACAGATGCATGCAGTTGTGGATTGTGGTATTAGTTCAACTATAATAGGATCCGATTTTCAGAACCAAAACAGAATTACTCAATGTATTTTTTGTTTCTAAAAAACGGACTCTGATTTAAACTTCAACAGCCACATATATATACTTACGAACAAATTGAACGCTTTCTGCGACACAAAAGGGGGGAAAAAGGGGGCGTCGCATCATACATCATACAGGGCTCCATGGAAGCCATAGCAAATTGTCGTATTTTTATGTTAAAGTACACATTTTCCGTAAATGACGCAATGTATGGTTTCTTAGACTTTAGTTATGGTCCGTTGTACTTGAGATTTTCTGTTATTTCTGTTATAAGAGCTGATAAGACATGCTGACAAAAGCAACTTTAAAGAAATGTTTTTTATTATTTATCACAGCAAAAACGCTACTAGTAGTATATGTTGGATGAATTCGAAGGGAGGGGGGGGGGGGGGGGGGTGAAGACCTCCATGTATTAACATAGGCTATCTTAATACATTGGGAAATCTATAGCCTATGTTAATACATAGGGTGAAGACCGGATACTCTATAGCCTATGTTAATACATGGAGGTCTTCACCCCCCCCCCCCCCCCCTTCGAATTCATCCAACATATACTACTGCTACTTTTATTGTTTGTGAAAAAAAGATTATGCACAACCTGTGATCAGTCATTTTCCATACAAATCATGTAAATTTGTCTATGATGGGCTGTATAAAAATTATAATCGCTGTATGAAGCTTTCTATTCACAAATTGTATCAGGGTTATCTTCAGATTTTATAATGTTGAAATTTCTGTTTTATTTACAGGCAGCGTCTTCTAACATGCACAAAACTTCTAATCACCAGACCTTCCAGCGCCCTGTGAGTCCAGTCCAAGGAATTCTCCGAAATGGGAATTCGGCCAATGGAGCAGCCTATACTATGATTCGGAACCCGGCAAATGACTCAATCCACCAAACTCTCTCAGCCACGACATCCGCCGGAAACTACCCGAGCGAAGACTCAACCGAGCTGATTTTTAAGAACAAACCACAGTATCCAGCGGCCGTCACGTTTTATCCGTTTTTCATACCCAACGGCGACGATATTGGAAAATAATCACTTTGAACTAATATTTGTAAACATGTAAATGAATCTGTAACTTTATGAATTCAGGAACTTCAACTTATTTGCGAGCAAATTAAAATTTGTTATCTCATGTAGATTTCGGAGGCTCGTTCTCTTTCTCTCTCTCTCTCTCTCTCTCTCTCTCTCTCCCTCTCTCTCTATCTCTCTTACTCTCTCTCTTAATGACACTGCAGAGGGATCCCTTGTGCAATGAATTCAGCGAAGCGACCGAGGTTCACTACTATCCACAATCCCGAAAGGGTTTGGTTGGTGGCTACTATTTTGTGCTGTATTATGTTACCTGCCCCTTTTGTGAAGGCTCTTAGGGCTGTCTCGTCCGCTCGATACGATCGCAGGATTTGCTAATGGTAATTGAACTCAGATAACATAAATACAAATACAAAAGGCTTTAAGTGGCCAGTATATAATTTGATAATCTAATCAAAAGAAAAGGTCCGCAATTTGTTAATACATTTGCCAAATTGCATTTAAATTCCCAAATAACTCAACTGAACAAATCTCTCTATCTAGAGGATCCTAAATAATTAATTGCACGCATTAATTCAACGCAAATCATCAGTTTGACCTGCTAAAACTAACAGTGTTTCTCCATTCCTTTGAGGTACCTTAACTGATCTCGCTAACTTCAAGAATCTTTTCAACTCCGATGAGAACCGACAATTTTCTAAATTCGCAATTTCTTGTCTCTGCAAAACGTGTTCTGCAACTAATCGAGAACCAACTATACTATAACGCAGTACCAATTGTTCTCCTAAGGATAGGCTACCCATACCTTTTTCGCTATGTTTATCTGTTTGAGTCTTAGTTATAGTTACAGAAATGATCGTCCTTACAAGTCCTGACGTTTACTGTGGTACGCCTATCGCCAACTTTTAATTGCATTCTTCTTCGCACGACTATAGTCTTAAAATCCAAATTAGTGATAGGTATCTTTATCAAAGTTGTGCAAATATCTAAAAAGCCACATCCAGGGTAATTTGAGTACATAATTTGAGAAAAACCTTTGAGTAATTATCCCGTCCATTCAAGTTTTTTAGGAGACCTTTTTTAGGTGCTATGCTCCTATTACTGCCAATTTGTTTGGGGATACTTCTATTCAATCTATTTGAATTTCCATTAATAGCCCTTTGGAAGTAAAAGTTACAAAGTAAAAATTATATACTTTTCAGCTTCTGTTTCAGTTCCCATAGATAAGTTTCCTCCCAATTATTTTTAAGCTGATTGATTTTCTCCAAAGATTGACGGCTGGTAATTAGGCTTCTTTCTGTTAATCATTTTGGGGTCGTCTTTGCAATTTTGGTCCTAAACACCAAAAAAAAACATTTCAAGGTCACCCGGGGTCCCCAGGGGGTCAGTCTTCTTGATTCAGGTTCAAAATTCTAAGGAGGTCTTACCTAACAAGTTTCATCCATATTCCATTACTACTTCCCAAGTTATCTTATTTCTAAGGTACATTATAACTTTTTGGGGAAAAGGCTGTTAATACCGGAAGGAACCGCCGGAAGGTTTTCACTCACATGGGTTCTTTTTTTGGGATTGGATTATAGTGTCTTTAACTGCCATAAAACCAAAATGCCCTCGCTTCTTATTTTCTTATTTTCTGTAAACTGCCTATTTTTGTTCTAAAGGTTGTTTTTCGCAAGCGCAAATAATTTCCGTTTCAACCGCTTGATTTTGCTTAATTTAAAAAACATGATATCACTTGTCACTACTTATCATATCCCGTGGTTTTGACTCTTTTCGCTCAGTAAGAGCCGTCCGGAAGTCGTAGTGGGAACTGTTTTTTGTAGCGCATAACACCGGTGGTAGGGGTACAGGGGGTCTAAGAATCTAAACTTAAGCTTCTCTCAACTAGGTCTCTTTCGGACTAATGTTTCCAACCCCCAAATACCGAGATCTAATGGTACTGTTCGCACGTCCAAAAACCGTTATCATTCGCACCAGGGTAGTCCGAGGGGTCTAGATTTTGCATGACCGAGTCGAATCATCTCTAGTTTCTGTTCTATGATTTCCATAAAGTGAGCTTCCTAAGTTTCCGTTTGGGGGTTATCACTATCGGCAGCGTCTAATAAATTTCACCAGAGGATGGACTAACTCTTTTTGAGTCGAACTATTTTCGAGGTTGATCATTTGTTTGCTTTTCTTCTTAATGTATTGGTTAATGAATACCTCGCTACGTACTACTCATTAGCTTTCACATTATACCGCATGCATTTCTCGAGGTTGCATGTTAGGATCACCAATCCTAACTTGAGAAGCTTGTTAGGATCACCAATTCTAGATCTCGGTACTCTAAGTAGCTTTAAGACTTATTTAAAGCTGATCCATGTAATCTTTTTTTCTTCGTGCAAGTTCAGATAATAGAATAACTTTATACATTGTTCGAACTAAAAATTTAAAAATATCAAAACCATTGCCATATCGTATTTCCAGTTTTTCTTGTCCGGGTAGTTAATACCCATTAAAATTTCAAATGAAACTACTAGTGTCAAGACACAGCCCTTTCTATTCTGACTGTGCTTGAAATAAGTGCGCTTGTGCTTTAATAAGTATGCCTTTAAATAAGTTTGAATTAAGTTTCATAGAACAATGAATAATTTTCATTTTTTCTTTAAAACGATACTCGAAAGTCTAGATATAAAGATGCACGTCATTGAAAATCACCGGAAGGATCTACAGATTAGCTAATGTTTTGTTTTTCATTTTTTCTTTTTGTTTTCTTTTGAGTTGTTGCAATTTGAGAATAGCTGTAAGTTTCGATTGAAAGACCAAAATCCCATAACTACTTTAGTTTCAGACCCGTTTTCTCCACACTGCGGAAAAACTTGAACAAAAAACATGTTCAGTTTTCGCTTTAGATGTGATTGAAAATTATACTAATCTTGTTGCCCAGTGTTTTCAAGCAAATCTTTTACAACTGAAAACGTTGTCCACATTTTTCCACATTTTTAGGAGGCTGCTCAAAATAACATACATTTTAATGATATTTTCAATAAAAAAATTAAATCATTCTGGTTGATTGGAATGGGACTGGGTTTGAGAGCAGCGGAAATCAAATCGCATCTGAAATCAAGACTAGGTGAACGTGCGAGACGATGTTACCAAAAGTGACGCACTTTTTGCAATAGACGTTGGATTAATTTTTTGCTCTTCAAACTTATTTGAACTGAATAGTTATTAAAATACTGACATCAAAAAACTTAGTGAAAACAAGCCAAAGAACTGTTTAAGAGCAGTTTTCAGGCGCGGATCTAGGAATTTTCGGGGACGGGGGGGGGGCGGATTTTCAAAAAAAAAATTGAAAAATTTTGTCGATCTTTTTTTACGTCCACCAAATTGTTTTTCTGAGCTCCCAAACAACTATAATGAGCCTAATTTGACCAAATTTCTTGCGCCGCAGGCAATTTTTTGAAAAAAATAGGCCAAAAAAGGCGTTTTTAGGCACTTTTTGGATAACTTCGACCAAAAATCGCGTTTTTTCGGCGCGCGCTCCCCCTCAAAGTTAGTATATATTGGCGGCGCCGAAGGCACCTTTAGAAAAACTTTAAGGTCAGGTCAGTCAGCCAAAAATGTATATCTCAAAATAGTACAAAGAAGGGACCCCCTAGCGTCCTCCCCCCCCCCCCCCCCCCACACACACCCCTAAATCCGCTACTGTGTTCGGTATGCTTTTTGTTTTTAAATCATTGAAAGAAGATAATGATTTGAGCTCAGAGTCAGGAAATTTTGCTCTGCGTTCATGAGGTGTGCGGAGTTTTCAAAAAAAAATTGGGAAATTTAAGCTCAAATAATATTCCAAATTGAATTGACGAAAAATGATTTGACAAAAAAAAATGACTCGATGGGAATGGGAAAGTTCTAACTTTAATAAGCAGGGAGGGTGGAGAATATGAATTGTAGAATTATTAAAACCTTTTAAATTATTACTATGAAGTTTTTCCTGTTTTCTTTTTTCCAAAATAACTTCCGATGACTTAATTAGCTGTCGAAACCTTCAGGGTTATGCCCTAATACACGCATCTTTGTTATATATAGGGCTCCTTGAGAAAAACTTAAATTAGCTAAAACTGGGCGATCTAAGTAGTACCAGAAAAGCGCCAAATAAGGAGCAATCGATTTATTTGAACATTGAATACCATGATTTATAATACAATAAGCCTTCAAATTAAAAATTGATCAATAAATTTTACTTTTTAGTCTAGCAAAGTATAGGATGAGTTATAAAACAAACGAGCTGCAACAAACAGACAAAAAAAAACTTTTTTTGAAAGTTTTGAAATGTCGGCGGTGTATGCCTAAAAATACTCAATTTTCGGTCCGACAGTCTCGAAGTATGAAATTTAGTCGCAATAGTCTGATCATAAAACCACAACTTCTACCCACTTCAAAAGCCCCGATTCCTGACAGCTGAAAAGAGATGTTACTGAGAATAATTCTGAAACTTCTTTTGCTTTTAATATAAAAATTTTTCTACCGATTTCAATTCGATAATTGCCAAACGAGTGTTTTCTTCAAAATCACAGTCTTGTTGTAATAAAAAATACTGTAAAACAGTCATGTTCTAAAGCAATTAATATTACGTGTGTGGTTTATTTCTGAAAGGTATATTAAGCAATGAACTGTATAAACCATGAATCAAAGACTTAAAATATTTTACTTCTAGTTTAATCAGCGGCAGATTTTTCTTGTTGCAGTATGAAGGTTTCGGACCAGGTGAGACTAATAATTTATCAAACAATGAGGATTTGTGTAGAAATTTTTGTTCAAATTTAACCAATACTTTGTTCAGATTATTGAGACATTGACGGGAGAAAAAGCTTCTGAAGTGAAGTTACTGGAAATCTGTAATGCTGAGCTCTGTAAGTTATGTTGAACCTAAAATTTTAATATTTTTAGCAATAAAGTTGTTTCAATTAGGACACGCAAAAACAAAAGAAAATCTTTTAAAAAATTTGATGATTTAGTACTTTTCCGGGTTGGGAAGTTTTGCCTCATGCTCCTAAGCAACGAGAACGGATCACGATGGCCTCGAATCACTGAATTTTCGTCTATGTGGCGGAAACCATAAGCCGCTCCTCTCAAATTTTGTACATTTGAGTTTAAGTTCTTGAAGTAATATGCACCATAATTGCTTTTTTATTTGTTCAGTGTTCATCGAAAACCTCCAGAAGTGCTACGAGTTGAGAATTTTGAACCTTCGTGGAAATTTCATCAAAGAGGTTGAAAATATCTACACGCTCAAAAACCTGTGGAATCTTGACCTGGCCCACAATGAGTTGACATCTGTCACGGGGTTGTCTCGATTTGTCGCTTTCGGCACTTTGAACTTGTCGTTTAATAACCTCGCTTGGAAGAGTCTGGGGGATATTAAACATATTCACATCTGCAATCTCCACCTGCAAGGAAATGTCGAAATTGAGAAGGACAAATACTGTTAGTCATCATTTAGCCGAACAATTTTTGATAATGTATCATTTTTGTGATTTGTGACTTGTGAAGGCAAAATTGCACTCGACTCATAAATCGGACAGGAAGTACAAAAGATTCGCATTAACAAAAGTTATTCCCTAATTTTGAAGCTTTTTTTGTGAAAAAGACCTTTAAAATCCTTTTTTTTACTATTCTTTTTGAGAATTCCGGAGGTAAAGAATGAAAAAAATAATAGATTCTAAGATTTTGTCTGACGCCGTGGAAGAATACTATACTGCAACTCGTAAATTGGAAATCTGAAATTGGAAATCTTCATCGGAACGTTCTAAATTTTCAAATCGTTTAAGACCCTAAAACTAAAATCAATTAAAAAATAAACGTTTTTTAACCTTCGTCACTCTATTATAGTTTTTCTCCCGCTACCTTATGTAATATGGTTTGAAAAAATCGAACTATAAGCACAATTTTGAGTCAGCGATTGTGATAATGAAATCAAAAGCTTAAAATATTTTTTGTTGTTTTTTCTAGATCGGACTCATATCATTGACTCGTTGCCAAACGTATGGAGCCTGGACGGAAAATTCATATCTGGTATGAGAATTAGTTTTTAGAAAATATCATATTAATTTTTTTATTACAAAATGCAAAACGGGTTTTCTTTTAGCAATTGATCGTCTGGATGTTCATAATTTCTTCACACAGTCTGAAATGTCGAAGCACCCAATCGTAAGTAAAATAGGATTTTTTTGAAATCATCTTTTGTGAACATATTTTAGAACATCTGAGCATATAAGCCGTACTTCAATTTATTGATTTAATTTTTTACGACTAAATTGTTCTTCCATATAATAGATCGTAATAACCATTTTTCTATCATGTTTGACAATTTTCAAAAAATAACATGAAAAAACCTTATTTCTGTTTTAATTCGATTGTTTTGTTCTTACTATCGAAAAAAAGACAAAGAATTTGCGCTCGGGTGTTTTATTTCTTCAGAAAATCTGAGACTTTTAACAAGCTATTTTTTTACGATCTGAAAGCCCTGAGCTTAAAAGTCAAAAGTTATTCAATGGGCGATCACTTTTTTCGATGTAAAGTGCGTTTGAAAATAACCAAATGGACCCATTTGGGATAGACTAATGGGCAAAAATTACGCGTGTTAAATGAACGCCTACCGCAAGCTGTAAACTAAACCGGCTCAGATATTATTCCAAATCATAAAAGGAGACAAGCTTATAGGACTAAATAACGCGTTACTAGATAAAAATCATTTCATTTTGTAATTGACATTTTTCGTGGAAGAAAAACTTGCAAAAATACAAAAATTTATGTCGAAAATGAACAAAATTAAACGGTTATTTCATTTTAAAATTCATAAAACTTCATAATTTCCAATTTTAAACTAAAAAAAATGCGTGCCACAAAGATAAAAAATATGTGCTAAAACTGCGTGCCATAAAGAATGCGTGCCATAAAAAAAAACAATCATAATGAAAACAATTCAAAAAACTATGAAAACTCACAAAAATCAATCTGCAACAAAAGCAGTCCAAATAATATTTAAAGGGATAAAAACAAATTAGGAGACTGTCTAATTAGTTTTTTTGGGACAGTTTTTGTCCTTTTTCTTGCTGTTCCGGAGTGTTTTATACAGGACTGTTTTGTTCAGGCACGGTGGCTATGGATGGGTTTTGTTATGTTTTACGAAGATACATTTCCAAACCTTTCGATAAAACGTGTTCAAAAGCAAAATTTCCCCTAAAACTAATTCCTTTTAATCATAAATATTTTCAAGCAAATTTTCGCAAGGTTTGAAAAATATTATGTTCCATAAACTAAGTCACTAGAAAAACCGAGAAATATTCCATGTTGCTGGCATCAATCAATACAAAGTACTCTCCTAAACTTACGAAACACGACTGTTAGTATATCAGGACTAAGCCCTGAATGTTCCGACTGCACACTTATTGGTCTCGCATAGTTTTTGGTAATAGAACATATCGGAAAACTATAAATTTTGGACAATATCGAAGATCGAGTGTGAAAACATAGGTAGTACGAAATTAATACGACTGAATAGCTAGCCTCACTTCAATTTGGAACCATTTTGTTATTTGGGATAATTTGCCACGCATAAATAATTCGCGTTACGCTTTCAGCATTTTGAAAAAAAAATCTTCAAAGCGCGCATAATTTAGTCCAGAATATGGCCAGGTTGGCTATTTTCAAACTTCAAAAACATTGCAAAAATCGATCGGGGATAAGAGATCTTTTTAAATTTGGTTTCAGGGAGTTGACATCTTCAGTAGGGTAATATTTTTTTTGGTTAAAAACTATAACTTCGATCCCCGAAATTGGTATTAGCTGAATAAAAAAGACACTAAGCATAATTGTTCCGTTTTCTTCAAACAATAAATCTTTCAACTAATATACCAACGAACAAAATTACAAAATTTACATCCATTTGTGCTATTAAAAAAAACAAGACTGCTCGTACCAGGGCGAAGCCCTGAATGTTCCGAATGTCTTTTAAGGACTATGAAGCAGTAATAAGATGAAAAAATTAAATGTAATAAAAAAGAAAAAGTAATAAAATGATTTTTTTTAAATGTGACATGTTTGACAAATATATCTCGCGTTAATTGTCCCAAATTGGCCAAAATGGCAATCTTTAAAACACCATAATTTTACGAAAAAAGATCACTGGTGAAATATTTTTTCAAATTTAAGCTCAGGACAACAAAACTTCTTAGAAATTCCGTCAAAAATCGCTAGTTAAAAAGGCAAAATTTGTCTCAAGAAAAAAATTTACCCCGAACACAAAGATTCCGTAACTTTCGGAACAAAAAGTGAAAGTTCATTAGAAAATTGAAATGAAACAAAATTATTCCAAAAACTGGGTGTTTTTGTAAATATGAAACCTTTTTCGCTCTCGGCACTGTTAATTGAATGCTTGTTTTTGATTATCCGTGCAAAAAATTTGAGCAATAATATTGTTTGCTTTGCTATTGCCATTTTGTTCTGATTTCTTTTGAATTATGTAATAATTCAAAAGAAACTGGGAAGTGAATTGAGAGTTTTCGAACTTTCAAATTTCAACAAAAAATGCAGCTTTAAATTTTTGACTGTGAACGAGAATGTCTTTTTCATGCAATTGGTACAAGCAGGTATTCAAGTTAATTGAAGTGCGATGCTATTTCAAAAAGCACCTCCTGATTCAATTGATGATTAAACTAAATTATATTCTCACGATAACCAATATTTTGTACTTGTTATGACTTCAGAGATCGAAACTTGCCAAACAGGAGAGGTTTCAGCCCACTTACAAGAAGAATATTCTGACATATGGGGTGTTTGGGGAAAAAGCGGAAGAACTGTTTATGAATTTCCCCACTAGAGATAACTCACTCGTCATAAACTCAGGTTTGATAGATTGAAACTCACCAGCGTCACTAACTTTTAAAAATCGATCTAAGAAATTGATACGAATCCATCTCAAAAACCGTTTTTTACCCTTCCTTTAATTTACCTCCTCTAGTCTGAAATCTACCCTAATCCTCAGGGATTTCTCTCCTTTGCCCCCAAAGGGCTGAACAACCCTCAAATTTTGTAAAGGAGCCTTCGGCCTTAATTGGAACTATTTTTGAGGGGAGCGCGCGCCTATAAAAATCAAGTTTCTGGTAGAAACCTTCAAAAAACGTAGTATTTTCAGAACAACATGAGGTCTTTATAGTGTTAAAAAAGCTCAGAAAATTAATTTGATTGGCCTAAAAAGTCTCTGAAATTTTCGATTTTTCTTAGAATCCGCTAATCCAGCCCTCGAGAAAACTTTAGATTGCCCCTGATTTAAACAAAGAATATTGAATCAAATTACATGCATTGAATCAAATTACAGGTTCTGATTAGTAAAAAAAATAGTAAAGTTTTTTCAATATCAAAACCGAAGACAATAGAAAAATAATTTTTCGAAGACTTTTCGAGGTTGAAGTTTCAGTACGGAAGGTATAGTAAGTTGAGTTCACTTGAATTTTAAAAAAATATTTTTGCACGAATAATTTTGATCAATTTTTTTAATATGCTGGTAATTGAAAATTAGTTTGAAAAGCGTGTATATCTAGCCAATTTTTTAAAAAGTTTAATTCTATCGGTTCTCGCTTTGTTTTTTAATTTGTTACAAAATTAAATTTATAGGGAATAAAAATGCATTATTCCAAAGAGGGAAAAGAAGGAAATCATCAGTGCATCAACAGCCTGGCTTATCAAAAATAAAAAACATACAATCACCAGAAGGAACGAACTTATTATAAGATTTCATACAAATTCATTGGTTTCAAAATTTTGTAAGATATAAATCTGATCAGCATTTTTTGAGATAATGAAATTGTATGATTCAAAATTTTTCAAAAAATTGAAATTATAAAATATTTGGTTTTTTGTTTTTTCACTTCATTTTTGCATACAACTTTTGATGTGTTTTACTTCGCTTATGGTGTCATCAACAGAATTAAATAAAAAGCCGTGTGATAAAATGCAATCTAACTTCAGAAGAATTATAATATTTTCCGCATAAAAAATCTTATACACTGCCATAAGCAATCAGTTTTTTTTATATGGATAGATACAAAGCTATTACTTTGAATTTCTAAGTGGCTGACAGTTTTGTCAAATGTTAAGACTGATGTAATTCTATGGTAATGAATTTTCAAACAAGCATTTCACGCCAAACGTTCAAAAGAAGCTTTTGGTTTACAAAAATTATCTTTGGTTGAAATTTTAATGAAAAACAGCGATTTTTTTTGGAAAAAAAGGTTGTTTCAAGGCTTTGTGGCAACAAAATCTTTTTGTTCAAATAAATTTAGTTTTATGGAATTTCCAAATACGGTTTTCTTTACTTTCTTTTAATCAGCATCATAACAACTCAGCCTGGTTCTTTATGTTTCAGAAAAACCCGATTAAGGCGACTTGACAGCTTGGATTAACCAAAATTATTAATGAAAAAAGGCTGGCTATACAATTTTTGTTGCAAGAAATTGCTTAGCAAAAAACTATATTCTTGTTCAAATTTTTTCAATCAGCGAAAAGTTAAATAGCCCTCTACAAAAAATTTAAAAAGTTATATAAAAAGGCATGAAAAGCGTAGCATGCCTTCTCTAGATGCCGTGTGCGTAAATGTAGCATAAGAAAGTTAAGTCCACAAAACCAGCCCAAGAGTTCTTTCAATGCTTGCAATGTTTCGATGGATTAGCGCGTTTTTCGTATTTTGATTTTTGCGAAACTGGTTCGTGCTAATCAAAGATCATGATTTAGTTCTGAGTCCAAAACTTTTTGATAAAACTTGCGTCAAAATGAAAATAAGACAAAATTTAACACTTAAAGGTCTAGGTGAAGCCCAGACACGTCAAGTTATATAAATTTGTGCCTAAATGTCTGACTTGATTTAAATCTCGCGATAAAAATTAGCCGCATGCCAGATGGGATGGTGGATATAATACAAAACACGACTGCTCGTATCAGGGCAAAGTCCTGAATGTTCCGACTGCCAACTAATTTGTCTCGAATCCTTTTGGCATACAGTAGCGTGCCGAGGGGTGGGGGGCGACCTCCCCTCTCATTTTTAGTTGCTTTGATATAACTTTACGACATCCGTTACTGGCTGACCTCAAAATTTTTCTAAAAGCGCTTTTTTTTGACAAGGCGGCGCACAAAATTTTTGACAAAATAGGGGCCTTATAGTGTTTTTGGAGAGCTCGGAAAATCAAATTGATCGACCTAAAAAAAGGCCGCAAAATTTTGTATTTTTTATCTCGAAAAACCGCCCTCCCCCCTAGAAAAATTTCTGCGCACTCCACTGTTGGCAGAAATATTGGCAGAAATATTGGAAATATTGACAAAATACAAAGTGTAGGCTGATAAGATCAAGTTTTTGATTCGTTTATGGAACTAATAGGAACTATTAGCTCGCCTCAATTCAATTTGGAACGTTATGAGTGCTGATAATTTGCCACACATAAAAAAATTCGCTAATTGAAACAAAATATGAAAGTCTTATTCCAGCACTAAGTCAAGTGCAAGCATACTTGCTTCGCAATCACAAGATTTTTAGAACGATGCCCATACGCTTTCAACTTTTCTAAAATTGTTCTGAATAAAAAAAAACCGTTTCGGGCATATATATTCCTCACTTTTTTCGAAAGCCAGAACAAAAATTGCTGAAACAAAGAAGCAAATGCATGGATATAAGGGGAATTTTTTACCACAACCTTGGCCTTTAAGTTTTGAAATTACAAAAGGAGCAGTACACTCCGCAACATTAGTTTAGTGGCAATCTGTTTAGTGGCAAGTTTAGTGGCAAAAACTATGTTTAAGTCTGTCTATTCATACAAACTCCTATGCAAATGCAAGATTTTAGCTTTCATTTGACTGTTTGATAGATTCTGACAAAAAACTTACCTAACTTGAAAGCATGCATTTTTGGGGAAGGTGTCTAAATTAAAATTCGTAATGTCATAATTTGAAACATTTTGAAGAAGATGTGATACGATTGGTTGGTTTCAGAGATGGACCGGAAGAAGCTGAGCTACATGGCCTACAATTTAGAGGAGGAGATCGAGACAGAGAAGCCATATGCATTCGAGTAAGCCACATACTTATATACACGTGCCTACAACCCCCCCATCCCGGCATTCACACACACACAAACATACACACAACAAGCACACATGCACAAAAGGACAAGACAAGACAGCAATTGTTTCGATTGTTTCGAAAAAAAATATATTCGTGCAGCAGATATTAGTTATCAAGCGTCCTGATAGATTTATGGACTGATATGAGAGTTCTGCAAACATGCTGAAAAGTCGCTTGTCACACGACTAAGAAATCAATTTTGTTAATTAAATAATTAGTTGCTGTAGCGGATTTAGGGGGGGGGGGGTGGGAGGCGAGGTGGAACGCTTTCTTCCTCAGGAATTCGACCCCCTGCTGACCCAAAGGGCCCCCTTTGTACTATTTTGAGATATCTGTTTTGGGTGAGATATCTGTTTTTGAGATATCTGTTTTCAGAAGGCGAGAATAAAGGCTCCTACTAAGCGTCTCACAGAAAAGGAAACTGAAATCAAATGTTCTCGTTTTCTACTAGTTTTCTTAAAAAACTGTTTATACTTCGGATAAAAATTGTTGAAAAATACCTATAACATGCCGGTTTTTTACGACAGTTTCGAAGCTAATTTTCAAATCAATGACATTGAATCTGGGTATAAGTGATCTACTTATGAAACTCGTGAATACTCTGAGAAATACGTATAGAACAGTCATCATACGAAATTGATGTTGAATCCAATGAATAATCATTTCAAGGCAAATTCATTTTCTTTCTGTAGTTAGGCAGAAATTTTTAAGCAGCCCTAACACTCAAATATTTAAGCAGCATGAAAAAAAAATCCACAGCTTTGATGACTTTTCAAGCAGCATTAAAAGTCAACAGCCTTGGTGGTTTTTCAGTGTGTTGGAGTGTGAGTTTGCTGAGAGGTTCATGGAGGACTTGTTACACGTAAGGAGCGTGGAACGAGAGAGGTGCAACATGTTCCTCCTCCTCCTCCTGGCATCCCTCGACCCCCCAGAAGCTCCTCTTCCCCTTCACCTCATCAGGGAAATGCTACAGACTGCACAACTGGACTTCATCGGGTGGGTCGCTTTTGCAAAGTGTTTTTATGTGAAGATTTATTCTCTTGTTTAAAATCTCCTGTCTCTAAACTTTTTCGAGGTGATGTTTAAATTCCGCCTATAGTTTCTTGTTACAGACATCCATCAACAGAATGAACGAATTGAACGGCCAAGCACTTAAAAAACATTGAACCTATCAACCTGTCCCTGCTTGCAATAGGGCGGGGGACTGCTTTTAAGATTAGGTTTTATGCTATCCAGTCAAAATGAAAAAAACTTGAAAGAGGAAATGCGTTTTTCTCAATTTAGATTGATTTTAACTGAAAAATGATGAACAAAACTAAGAAAGATTTTCGGTAGAATGACCAAATTTATTTTGCAAAAATTGGGCTTAAAGTTTTACCCCAAAAGCTATCAATTTTGGTCAATTCAAAATTACGTTAAGAATAGCCAATCAATTGCTGACAAAATTATAGCAATATGAGCCTCTTATGTGGCCCAAGAGAATTTAAAAAAGTATTATCTTCCTTGTTTTGTGTGAATAAACCTATTTTGAAAGACAATTTTTAATCAATTTGCATCATTTTTGGCGATTAAACTTTTCTTAACTTTTGTTGGGCTGCATAATAGGCGCACTTCAATATACTTTTATCAACAATTGAACCAATGTTTTGGAGAATTACTGATTTACTAAAAAAAGTCGAAAATGGTCTCTTTGGGGTAAAGTTTGAGTCCAATTTTTGCAGAACAATTTTAACCCTTTTAATTCTGTCGAAGTTTAGTCTAGGTTTTGTCATCATCTTTTTTCGGCTAAAATCAACACAAATTGAAAAGAAAGACCTTCTAATAAACTTTTGAAAAGGAATTCAATAATTTGAAAAGGAGTTATTTTGAAAAGGAATTCAGGAATATTTAATTTAATTCATTAAAAAAGTATAAATAACTCAAACCTGAAATCAATCAATAGAGAAATTGTCAGGTTTTGTGTTTGATGAAAGAAACATGATGTTGGCGTTGGCCTTTGTTTTTCAGATATTTTCTGATTTTTTTTCAAAATTACTATGGTTTTTTCCATCATAGGCATTTTCCGTGTACTTAAAAAAAACATCTTAAAAATAGGACGAATTTTGTCTTTTGGCGTGTTGTAGTTTTTCTTTCTATTCTTTGTTTTCCATGCAAAATCAAACACAACACATAATCATCGGAATGGGTTGAGTGATACATCATATTAAAGCCCTTCCAGTTGGGTTCTCGAACGAGATTTTTTAAAATTTCAAAATTGCGAGTAAAGCGTTTGTTAGTAACTTCTCGGATGTTAAAATTGGTGTTTTAGGCTAAAAAACTTCATATTACTAAAAAGTAAAACCAGTTTCGGCAGCTTCATTCAGCAGCTCTATCGCAATAAAATTTTGTTAAAATAATTGGTTAAAAAATTAGATCATTTATGCCTAATTTTCTAAACTTCTAAGCGTTTGCAAAATTTTCTTTGACAAAACGCACAAAAAGGTCACAAATGTGAAGAAAAAATCTAATTTGAAGA
>NC_087065.1:53260686-53332305 GCF_963678635.1 Symsagittifera roscoffensis
CCCGAGTTATTTGAGCTCGATTTTGCCGATACTTGCGTTTCTACGATTTGTGATATGTAAGGGCTATCTTGTCTTACAAAAATTCGGTATGGTAAGTTTCAGAAGGTAAGTTTCAGAAAATTTTTCGAAAATTTTTTAAAGTTTTTTTTTGCAAATACATTTTTATCTTGGAAAATCATTTTTATATTGAAAAATTGAAAAAAAAAATGGATGGTAAGTTTCAGATGGTAAGTTTCGACAAAAATTAAATTTCGATTTAGAGTATGGGATTATAAAGTAATATATCACAGAATAATTTTTTATCTCGAAAGAAGTTTTTAAATTCTTTTTTCATCTTTATGATATTCCCTCAGGTTATCTGGGGAAAATTTTCAAGAGGAGATTATCTTTGACAGGTTAATCATTCCGCTCCACGGGATATCAGGGGAATCTTGACAGCTCCTCACGGTTGATTTCTTTTATATCCCACTTAATCATTTATTCCCCAGGTTATCTGGAGAACGAATGACAGGTTCATTATACTTATTATTTTTATAACTTATTTTATCTTTTTTCACATAATTATCCCACGATTATATGACAGATGTATATTAGCAGTTCCTTACAGAGTTAATGGAGCGTGAATTACTTTCTTGAGAGATTAAAATCTTAAATGTTCATAAAAAATTGAAACACATCCAATCAAAATTGCATGAACTTTTCATTGGAACTAAAATGAAAACATGCAAAATGTTTTTCCTCAACTAGTTTAATTATTCTGTCATATTTCTTGCTACGGTTCATTTCAGTTCTCTCTTATCATTTTGTCTTTAATCTTTAGAAAAATTCTTCGAAATTTCCTAACTTTCCAAAAAATTATCATCCAAATTTGTCAATTGCTCTGTCACGGTAAAAGTTTACACTGAGAAAAATATAGTATCATAGTTTTTTTGTGTCTGATAGTTTTGTATAAAAATATTTCAATCTTTCTCAGAGTAAGCTTTTAAGAAAATAATACAATTTACTAGAAGTTGGTTACAATTTTCATAAATTTATCTACTCTATCGTTAATTTTTACAATTGGGGGACTACAACATCCAACTTCTATCCTCACTCTCCAATTTTCATCAAAAAGTTAGTTGCTAGGATGCTCTTTGTAAAAAAAATAAAGGAATTTAAAGAGCTAAATTACACAAATAATCAAACGATTCACTACATCGTTTTGTAAATTTACTGCAAAAATTGACACTTACAAATAAAAAATGCACTTTTACATAAAATTACTGATAAAATTCAAAACATGAACATCATGAACATTATTCAAGTTCTTCTGGAAGAATTTAAAAAGAAGAAATGCTGAATAAATTGCGTAAAACCCACACAAATTATCAGTCTTTTGTAGCTTTCGAGGAACCATTCGTCGAAACTTTTTTGTCAAAAAGGGGTAAGTTGATCTCTTTCTTCCCAAAGAATCAGCAAAGTAGTAGCGTTTATCCAGTCGAGCAATCATAATTCGGTGTTCTCCTCTACCATTGCTTGGGGCTGAGTTAATAATTGCAAAAAAGTGTTTTGTTAGTTGAGGTACTGTATCAGAAGGGTATGATCCCTTGTACTTGAACCTGAGCTCTGGAATTCTTTCAGTATTTTGCAAAAGTGAAGAAGTATCCATCTTTGCAATTGTAGGTTGATTTACAGCTTCAAAAGAAATTGATAGTTAGATAGTGTACTTTAGAATAAAAAAAGGAAAGAATCATGACTTACACATATTTAGGAATTGAATCGACAAAGTCTCATACACAAGCCTTATGTAGTGGGCAAAGTTTATTGAACACTGTTTCACAGTCCAGGTTGAAGAGGTGTCTCGGTTTTTCAAATAAGCAGCATTCCTTCTCTGTTTTTTTTGAATCTTTAGATCTGAAGAAAATTAAAATAGATAGTACAGAGATAATAATAAAGAAAAGTCCTAAAAAAATTACAATATTTTTATAGGAACCTGAAAACTCAAAAAAATTAAACATTTTTGGCGACTGTTCCGAATTTGTCAATTTGAAGGTTTGATAGTCTTTCTCCCAAGACTGTCACTTCCGTTACTTGCTCCATGGGAAATTTGAAAAAACATTTCTAATCTTAAGCTTTCTCCACTAAGTTCTGGATAATGCAACTGTTCAGCTGCATCCTGTAGTGAAGTCAAGTCGAAAACTAGAATATGGTTACATAGAGACGACAAGGAGAAGTTGTTTCTAATGAAATTAATGCTTTTCTGCCTCGAATAACTCTAAGCTCTCTCAAATGAAATTGTTGATAATTGAAAGGATTTTCATGAAAAGATCCCGCAACAGCCGAACTTGTATTCATTGCAACAGCTATCCTTCTGATTGGGGCATTATTGAAAACATTTTTCTGAATAAACTGGTTTTGACGAGATGGCATGATAAAGTTCTTTCTATAATTTCCATGTAATTGTAATGAGCAGGTTTCCTTTCCAGATTCCATTGCAAATATTGATGATTAGGTTCAGCTTCTAAATTTCTTCTTGTAAACAGTGAACAATCAACAATTTTCAGATAACATTTGGGTTATCAGACAGCATGTAATAATTAGGTCTAGCTCGAATTAGTTTAATTCGAAGTTTGGTTTTTGGCAGTGATAATTTTTTCACAAGTAAACAAGTCAATGGCTAGCCTGCCATGAAGTGAAAACGTTATCCCTGATCCTAAAGAATTTGATATATATCAAATGCTTCCGGATATTCTTCAAAACTATACCCGTGACAAGCAAGTATTTCTTTATTACTCACTGCCGACGGATTGAATTCGTTCGATATTTGTGCTTTATGAGGATATAATCCAATGGCGTTGTAAACCATTGTATTATTAAAATAAACTTCACAATTGGAGAATAGAGAATGTAGTAGATTGTTTACATAAGTTAAGTAAGTTTGTGGTTCCTCGTCTGAGTCTTCCTCCGATTTTGCTTTATGTTATGCTTTTTCTTTTTCAAAAGCTTCAAAAAATCTTCCTTTGAATAATTGAAGCTTTAAACTGAGGTGTTTATCACGCATATCCAAATAAAGATTACGGTCCGTCTTAACTTCGAACTCAAAACTGCTTTCATTTTGAGAAGTACTGGGAAAAACTTTTTGTGTGTATGATGAAATTATTGTTTCCAAAACTGGGACTTTATCAAAAATCTCCAAAGAAGAATTTGTAAATACTCCGTACCAAAAATGACTACTTTGATTTACACTCATTTTATTTTGTCAAAAATGTTTTTGCTAGAGCGACTGATTTTTAAACTACTTTTTCGAGAAATGGCTCTTCTTGTTCTACGCTTAGATTTCCTTTTTCAAACAGTTTTCGTTCCAACATATTTCGCAAATGTTTTGAGTTTTTTTTGTCCAATGACAACTTTTCCAATCTCTAGAGCTGCAATTTCAAATAATTTTGCTCCGATTCTTTTTGCAGCTGGGACTATATATTTTTCTAATAAAGGGAACTGCAGTTCTCCCAAGATTTTATACAAGAGCACCAAAACCATTTTCACGCTGTCTTGCATGTCCACGAAAAATAGGAAAATTAAAAATTAGTTAGACTTTGAGCAACAATTTGGTTTGGAAAATAAATCAAAAATGATTATCCGAAACCTTGCAAAACAAGAGAACAACTCGTGTAAATCCTGCGGAGACAAATGGAATTTTTTCACCCGTAGTGTTCCTTAGTTCTATTTGTATGCTGTGGAAAGAGTGTTTTTAAATAATTTTTCAAATTGTAGATTTGTGAAGGATTGATCATTCATATACTGTCCTGTAGATATTTTGTCTCCATTTTTTACTTTGGAAATGAAAGAAATACAACGCAGTAAATGAGTTTTTGTATCGCCTACTATATTATATTCTTCAAAATCACTTTAAATCATTAGGAAATGTAGTCTTATAAGGTCGTAAGAATACTCAGAATAATGTGGTCCTTTTCCTTTCATTATAACACCTGTCTGATTTTGTTCTAAATCACAACCAAAAATGTGACTCAAATCAGCACTTTGAATTATAAACACTGATTAATTCTCAGAAAAATGAATGGCAATTTTTTGTGTAATCTTATCTACTGATTCATAAATTCCGTTATATTCATATTTTTGTGCGCCTATACGTTTTCGAACTTTGTTATTCATGGCTTCAACTATATCAACAATACTTGGATACAATCCAGGTTCAATATGCATCGGATGAATCTTTCCTTTATCCTCAGGACTTTCTCGTCAATCTATGAAGGTAAACTTTCCCTCTGTAACGTTGTGGTGCAATGAAGGATACGAAATTTCTGAAATATCAACCTCCCATTCTCCTTCTAGATGTGTTT
Source organism: Symsagittifera roscoffensis (assembly GCF_963678635.1). Taxonomy (NCBI): domain Eukaryota; kingdom Metazoa; phylum Xenacoelomorpha; order Acoela; family Convolutidae; genus Symsagittifera; species Symsagittifera roscoffensis. The sequence goes on from NC_087065.1 coordinate 53,265,024, forward strand.
GTTCCGGTAGAAAATTTGTAGAGGAACTAAGACTATTATTCGGATAACAATTGAAAGAAGCATTATAAACTAGCTCAATAGTGAAAGAATCTATGACAACTGATCGATGAAAATTCAATTTAAAAAATTACTTACCTTTAATCTGAACATTTTTCCAGCTCATTTTCATAAAATTTTTCCAGCATTTTTTCTTTTTTGAGATGATTGATGATGTATCTAGGAAGTTTTTTTGTAGATATTGCCGAAATTTCAAAAACTTCATCTGTAAACTGTGGATTATTTACTTTTCGGAATGGAATATCATTTTTCGAAATTCTAAATATAATACCAATTTTGAAGTTTGGTTTAGTATATTTTTTGAACGATTTGTTATACAAAATTGATAAAAAATCACTGTTTTTCACATCTCTGGGAGATTTTTCAATTGATCGATTTTTGCGATAGTTTAATGTAGAAACTAATTGCTGAAATTTGGGGACATTTTTTACCATGTACTTCAATGTAACCTTATATTATATTTTTTATAGACTGAATTGCTCTCTCTGCAAATGCAGCTTTTGTTTCACTCATTGTTGAGTAAACTTCAATGTCTTTCTCCTTGCAAAAATTTTTAAAAGTTCCCCCATATTCTGTTCCTTTATCAACCCAAAGTTTTTTAGGAGTGTTTTTTCGAGAAATCATTTTTCTGAAAGCTTGTAAAGTAACTTTGGCATAATTTGTTTTCGTTGTTTGAACTCGAAAAAATATCTACAGCAACTAATAAATACTTGACTCCATTGTTTTGACTAGCTAACTTGTCTACAAAAACCAAGTCCATACACCAGATTTCATTAATATGTTTAGAAAAAGCTTGAAGTTTTCGGAAACCTCTGATTGGTGAACCAAATTTTGTATACGATTTCTTAGTTTGTAAAAATTTTTTACTTTCTTTTTTGATAAACCATTCGCATTACTCAAAATTTGAATAAAACCCTACGCAGCTCTGCCCCTGGAGAACAATCTGTTTAGCCTTACCTTTTCCGATTTTGAAAGGGATCCAAGTTCATGTATCTTTTACTTTGGCATTCTTGTTAATAACAAGTTTAGGAGGAAGTTGAGTTGCTTCCAAAATGGTAAAGTGAATATCTGGAAAATCGGTGTTTTTTCGCTTTAGTGCACACACAAAGTCTGCAATAGATTCTTTTGCATCTCGATTATCTAATTTATTATTGTCTGACTGGCTGAGTTTAATTCTAGGTGAATTCAAAATTAAATCAATAATGTGCTTATTTTTGCTCGTTTTCAAGCTCGCATTTACAGCACTGTAAACAGTATCAAAAATTTTTTGGTACAATCTAGTTTTTTTGCTTTTGTTCCAGTTTTCTTGGAAGTGTAATTTGTGATTGATAAACTGAGTACGGAATTCAAACTGTTCCATACTATGTCAATCGTTTAATGACAAAATGGGTGATGATAGATATCAATTGTAACTTTTTAGTTGAACTTAAAATAGTTCTTCTTTTGTGTAGAGGAGTTCTTTTTTGTGTTAGTTCTGAACTTTTTGTTCGATATTTTACTGCGTCTCCTTTTCGAAGATCTCGAAGCTCTCCTCTTAATAGGTTTACTAAACGCTCGCTCAGAAACTGAATGAAATCTTTTGGACAATTGAGAATGAATTGTTTTCGAAGCCTTAGTGAAATTTTTTGAAATATTGGGAGGATAGAGACGTAGTGTATACTCATCGTCCAAAAAATTTGTCTCTATTCCAACTGGTAAGTAAAATTTTGTCAAAACTGAGTCACTATTAGAGCAATACCTAAGTGAATCAACTGTTTTTGGTGTTAAATCAATAAGTAAATGACCATGTTGCATCTTGATACCACTCTTTCAATTGAGATCCTAGACCTAGTTGTTGACTTAATGTATTGATTTGTAAAACAACCCTCGGCGACTTGAACAAGAATATGTGTGTATTTTGTAACTCTTCATCTCTTCCTAATTTGCTTTGATGAAATAAATTGTGTTTGATTTATATTGTAATCAGTCCTATGTGTCTCCCAGCAGTGGCAAGTTTTACAAATTGTTTGGAGTTTGAAATTTCTTCAGAAGAATCATCAAACATAAGCAAATACTTAGTTCCGTAATGGGGAAGATTTTTAACCAAGTCAAAATCTACTCTTTGGATAAATTTAAGGTTTTTTCTTTGTATTTGACTATAAAGAAGTTGATAATGTTGATAAAAATAAAAAATTTCGTCAAATGCTAGTTGAAAAGTACCAATTTTCAACCAATCAAAAATAAGATGAGATGTTCCAGATCCACTTGGTCCAACTAGGGAAACAAAAATTTGTTCATTGGTGATATTTTTTTATTCATAGCTTTGGAGAAGGTAGAATATAACCGACTGTACGTGATAAGATAGCTACCCAAACTGTTGTTTCTTCACATGTTGTGGATAACATAATCGAACGATTGCACATACTAGCATCAAAACTACAACAAAAAACTGGCAAAAAAAACTCCAAGAGATCTTTTACACGACGTTCAAACAATTTCCATGATTTTCGTTCATGATTTTCTTCAACACAAATAAATATTACGGGCTTGTCACATTGATCGACCATCGTAACACTAAAAAGAAAAAGCTGACATTGAAATTTAAACAAAGTTTCAAAATGATATCACATTTATATTATTATAATTTACAATTTGTTAAAAAAGATCGAGTCCATGTTATTAGGCAAATACTTTTCTTTCTGCACAGTGAAGAGTTTTTGCATGACGAAATTGGTAGTTGCTACACCTCCAATCATATTCTTTATCTTTGAATATCAAAAACTGAACTTTAGGGCAATCGTAGTCATCCAAATTAATAATCTTTGTTTCCAAAAATTCTGACAGAATCTTACATTTTTCATAACCTTTTGCAAAAAATTCCGCTTCTGTGGCTTCTAGATTTTTCAATATTTTTCCAAATTCAGTATATTTTTCGTAACCACTGCTCCAATTGATTCCATGAAGATACTTTGTACACCAAGAAGATTGGGATGTTGGTTTGAGTGTTTTGGGAGGAAGAAAGGAATATCCTACAGTTTGTCCATCCTTATAAACTAATTCTTTCACTATATTGTTTTCAATACATTCAATATCCAAAACAACTAGATTCATTCTGTTAACTGTTTTCTCTGGAGTTTTTTGGTTAAAATGATTAACAATCAAACAATGCATATACTGATGATGCAAATATTTTAAAATATAAACAGAAAAATAATCCAGTCACGTCACCAAGAAAGCATGAACTGGGGAGACTAGGTGCAACATAACAACTCCCACGACTTTTTTTGTAGTAGAATTCACAGATTCTACGAAAAAAAAAGTACAATGGATTCAGAGTGATGTAGAATTGCTTGTAGTGTAAAAACTTTGGAGTTTGCAAAAAAGTAATCCATACAGGAATTTCCGTAACCAATTAGTCCTCCAAAAAGAAATTTTTAGTCCATTTCTGTTAAACTTATGCCCTGGTCCAAAACAAAACAGGTACAAAGAAATAAATTTTTTCTTTTTGTGTTTGATGAGAAATCTGGTCTAATAATCTCAAAAGTTCTTAGAATTTCGTTCAATTTCTGTACGTTCATTTTCTAAATGATCATTCGTCAAAAATGATACAAGATTTTTTGAAGGTCTCTACATAGCCTAGTAATGAAGGAAGCATATCGAGTAATTCATCATATTCTTCTCTTTGTAGTTGTAAAGATTGATTATTTTTCCATTGATTTCCATTTCTACGATATTCTACAAGTTCTATTTTTTTGGTATCAGATTGGTATCCTATGTGAATGTTTCTTCAACCATTATGCAGAGTCCACTCAAAATGAGATATTTGCGAGTCTACGTCCAACTTCTGCAAGTTTGGTAAATTTTAGGATTCTATTATTTTTAATGAAGTTTTTAAGGACTTTTCTTCCAGAACAAAATGAAAAAGTCCCAATTTATTGTCATGTTTTGAGATTTAATTTCTTGTTAAAAAACCAATATTCCAACTCATACTGTTCAACGCCAATACTAAATGAAAAATGATTTTGAGGATAAATAGTTAAATTACAAGACAAAAAACATAAATAACACAATTTATTGAACAATACAGTCCTCAACAAACAGAAAATCTCCCAAAATTTGGGACAGTTCTTTGAATTTGTTCAAAGTATAGTTGACATAGGCAACTTGTTTCCTTGCTTCATTCTCTTTTGCGATGAACGTTCGAATCTGAATGTAGGGAGGTTTGTTAACATTGTACTTCACGATCGTGACACAAACTTGTCTTCTATTGTAAGTTGCTATGTCATACACTTTGTTGCAGTTGGCAAGCTCCTGTTCCATAGTTGACTCGTTGTCAGAAGTGAGTTCCAATATAGGAACGAGTCCAAGCTTTTCAGCATCGTGAATAACAGTATTTCTATTTGCCGAGATTGCTTCTCCTTCTTTTTCACCAAGATAGACTTGCTTATTTTTTTGAGTTGTCCCAACTCTTTTTTTTCTTGAATAGTTGAAAGCAGGCTTCAAAATAAATTTGCCCCTTGTAGGATTTTTGGGACCAAGAAAATTTCCCAGTTCTTGTTTGATTTTTTGAGAATTCAATAAATTTGGGACTAGCGTCTTTTCTTGAGTACATTTTTCAATAGGAGAACAGACTGATCAGATGAAGAGAAATGATTTTGAGATTAAATGAAATTGGAAGTAAACAATATGAGTCAATCAACTAACCATAAAAGGAAATAGAACTCTGTTTGCAATTTTGAGTGAAATTTCCAAATATGGAATTGTGTAGGTGATAGTGTTCCTAAATAATTCCACATTTCTCAGCAAAAGTTATTGCTCCAGACGGCTGCAGCTATGTGTCAAGCTCTTCCTAGCTTTTATTCAAATTATTGTCAAAAAATGCTATTTACTTCTGTTTCCAGTCATTTTTGCGAAACATTTATAGTAAGCAATAATTTTTGTGTCTCTACCCACAATTCTTACTGTTCGTTGGACAATTGTAAACTCCACATACTTCTGATTGGTTCATCTTTCGATCAAATTTTACAACGATTGGGTAATTTTCATTTCACATACCAAATTATTGATTGTCTTTACACTCTGTACAAATACAGATTTTATTGGAATATTTTTTCATTAGCTGGCGAAGTTTTCAATCAAATTGACCGCGCCGTTCATCACAATTTGAAATGGAAAGGAGCAGAAAAAATGCCAAATGTTCCATAGAAAAAACTGTTACGCAAAAAATTCAAATGTCACCATTTATGTTCTATCCAGAATCTAGCTTCCACCCAAACTATTGGTTCAGCTTTTCTAGAAAGAGTTCGTAAAGTACAAAACTCAAATTTTGAACTTGATTTTTTAAAAATAATTGACTGTTTTATTGATGGTTATGGATTTGAAAATAGTGATCATGTCAATTTTTCAATAAAAAATTTTGATAATTCATCTATTATTTCTCATATGATTACAAAACTACCAAAAATTACCAATAAAAAATCACCGTTGTCAGAAAAATTGCAAAGAATTTTTTCAAACATGTAAGAAAGATGTACTATTTTTTTTATTTTCAAGAAGTTGCAAAAAACATTTCAATTTTTTAAACAAATTGTCAAAAGTATTCAATTTTTTCGACAAAAAGGGAAAGTGTTTTACTTTTTTCGATAAAATTCAAAAAGTTTTTTATTTTTCTCGATAAAATGCAAAAAGTGATTCATTTTTTCTACAAAGTGTTAAAAATGTGTGAGTTTTTTGACAAGATGCAAAAAGCATTCGGTAAGTTTTTACTTGTGTACAATTTTTCTAGTGTTTGTCCGAATATGTGTGCAAAAATTATTCAAGTTTTTTAACATATGTGCGAGTTCGGAGCACTAAATTAAGTTCTAATTGTTTTAAAATGGTTTTTCACCCTGAACCTCTCATCTATTCTCATAATTAAAATGAAGTTGAAGAAATTGATTAATTACAGAAAACCAAGTCGATACCAAACAACAATTATTTACAAAAACATTTAATCAAAAAGCTGTCGAGCAGCAGAAGAGTTCTGGAGGTTCTCTATAGAACGCAGAGCTGGACGAGGTTCCATTGCTGGTGGTTGTTGTGGAGGAGTAATTTGAGGCGTCATTGTTACTGGGGTTTTCATCTATTGTTATGTGGTTTTCGGCTGATCCTGCTTCCTCCCACGGAAAGACGGGTTGAGCTACAAACCTTCAGTCAGGAATTTCGGGATAGTTCATTCCCACATGATCAGAAACTTCCTCCATCATTTGCATTGTTCCAAGTTGCTTCTCTGTGATGGGAACTTGCAACATATGATGTTCGTTGAAATCCCTTCGCATCACTGCCACCATGTGTCAGACTTGGATTGGGATATCCATTCGTGCCAGAAAAACTCCAAAGACTGTTTCTCGCACTTGAATTCGTACTGGATCAGGTGAAAATTCTACAGCGTACATGAGGTTGCTGTTTTGCACTGAGAAGATCATTTTGAGCAACAAATTGAGTAAAAGAGCAAAAACAAGAAAGAGCTGAGAGAGGGGGTAGCTGACTGAAGTTAAGTTGAAATTAGGGTATTTAGAGCTGAGAGAGGAGGTTGTTGACAGTAGTTAAGTTGAAAACAAAATGATTTTTGTTTAAGAGAAAAGGGTACCTTCAACTCGAATGTGTGGGCTTGACCAATCAGAATTGATTTTTCTTTTTTTGGATTGTAGTCGTGTCCAATCAGATTTCAGCTTCCTTTTATGGCATTCTTGGATAAAAGTCGTGTCCAATCGGAAACAAAGCTCCATTTTGGGCATTGTCGTTTCCAATCACAAAAATGTTCATTTTTGGTCTAGTTGTCGTATTCAATCAGAAGATCCTTTTAAGGACTTAAATCTTCCAAATAAGTAAAAATATACACAAAAGCAATTGCAAAAAAGAATGACCAAAAATTGTTTGCAGTAAAAATAAAAAATATTGCTGATATAAGTAACAAAAGAAAAAAATTTAATAAAAGTAGCATCTCTGCAGTTTTTTCATCAAGTTAATTGAAATTTTTGTATGTAATCTTTGAGAAATTGCTGATTTTTGAGTAGATAGTCAGATTCTTTGATTTTGATGTAAATTAGTAAACTCTTTGATTGATTAAGTTTCTCTGAAAAGACCTTTACTTAGTCGGATAACTCTATTTTGTACTTTGAAAACGTCCAAAAAATTATGAAAAAACTAAGAGTCAACATCGATTTCATCAATAAGAAAAGCACTTGGAGTTTTTTCTTTTTTCTTGTAAAGTAACTCGAGGAAACTCTTTTTTCTTGTGAAGTAACTCGAGGATGTTTTTGATAGAAATTTTTCATGTAATGATTAAGTTTTTTTGTTTAAATAATAAACAGTTCACTTTTAGAAAATGCTGGATTCTGATTGGTTGATTTCCAACAAACAGTGATAAATAAAAGAAAACTCAATTCCGATTGATTGATTTTTTCTAAGAAAAAGTAAAAAAAAACTCATTTCATTCTGATTTTTTTCTACGTTGAAAGCAATCGCTCTATGCTTTGTATAAGTACTTATTATTTTCAAATATTTTCAACAATTCAAAGTGAGTATAAATAATCTGTTATATTTTTGGAACAATTTAAATCTCCCAAATATATATGTACCACGTACTAACCACTTTTAATTAATATTTAATAAATCTCCCAATTTTAGCTGCCGTCGCTGAATAGAAACGAGAAAGTGCAGTGTGGGGATTGTGGAAACTTGTATGTTAGGGCGCATGCTGCTCGACATCAAAAAAGATGTGCTAAAGGAGTTATTTTTTGTCCTGATTGTAAGTGTTCCACTTACAATTAACAAGAAAAGAACTATCATATGGCCATGAAGCCTGCTCCATCAATTTCCAAGCAATCAACGGTTTGTTCGTCTTGAAAGCAGGAGTTTCCGAGCTACTACTTGCTCCAACAACATCGGACAAAAGAACAGGGGGCGAACCACCGGAAACCAAGTGATACGGTGGCAGACTTGAACAAGATTGTGGAGGAGGAAGGGGATAATGGAGAGAAACTCAAAGAGGAATTGAGTTCTTGTCAACATTTCTTGGTTGACACTGAGATGGAGAATGGAAGGCATAAGGTACTTAAATTTCAAATGTCAAAGTTAGATACCAAGATTATCAACGAGAAGCTTGAAGATGTCTTCAACAAACTGAATTCCGCTGCAAAAATCAATACTGCTTTTGGATTTGTTCTCCGTAATGTCGAAACGGGAGAATATTTGTAATATTACGCAGACGAAAACAATAATTTGTTCGAAAAATTGCATTTACTGTGTACGAAAGCGGTTTTGATTTCAATCCAGAGAAAAGTTGAAAAGTATGATATTGTGGAGCAATGCACTTAAGAACGTCAGAACACGAAGTGGAGGTTCAAATTGATCAGAAATGTTACTATTTTTGCTGCACTACTAAAAAAACATCCCAATGGGATGTCCGAACTCTGTCTTGCCTGAACCTTTACTACGACATACGAAAGTAAACTGTCTTTTATCGGACAAAGACTAACAACCATACAAAGATCATCTTTGCCTTTTCCGTGCGTTGACTATGTATTTGCATGATCATAGTAACCTCGATGCTGAATACATCTCAGCTGTTCACAGAGTTTATATCAAAATCTGGATACGATCCGAAGAATTTTCTCGGAGTTGCCATTGATGATTTACCACTTGTAGAGGGAATAGTTGAACGTAACATATTCATTTACGATTTTTATATTCAGGAAGGAGAATATGTTGGAGATTTAGCCAGACAAAAAATTGGAAAAATCAAAAAACCAGTCAAATTGCTTAGATTCAACAATCAAATCATTCACAGGAATGATATTATTTCTTTCTTCAAGTGCTTTCGATGTCCTAGCTCTGACTGTTTCTTCAACCGATCAGACAACTTCAACAGACATCTTATGTCTTGTAAAGATAGAGTGCGACACATTTGTCCAAAGAATGTATATACACTTCGAGAATCGCTATTTGAAAAGTTGGAAGGTTTCAATATCCCAGTTTCGAAAGATAACACACTACTCAACAACCTAACCATTTTCGATTTTGAGTCGAGATGTGTTCAATCAGATGAACTGAAAGCTACCCAAACAACACTCTGGATTGGAAAACACGTTCCAATTTCTGTATCAATTTTTTTGAACCTGATAAATGGACCAATTTTTTTTTCAACAAGGATCCGCAAAAACTTATTATCGAGTTTGTAATCAAACTCGAACTTTTGGCTGAGAAAATTAAGCTCAAATTGAGAACTAAATTTCAAGATCTTGAAAGAGTAGTGAATTAGCGGATGTCGAAAATTTTCCAAGAGCTGAATGAAACATGGCGAAATCATTCAGCTGAAAAATTTGAATACGAAGATGAATGTATGGAGGATACAGAGGAAACTGATATGTCAACTCAGTTGTAGAGAATGCAGAAAAACCAGCTGAAAGTTGATTTGAAACAAAATCTGGAGAGATATATTAACACGTTACCTGTATTTGGGTTTAACAGTGGAAGATATGATCTGAGCTTGGTCAAGAGCTATCTGATTCTCTACCTAATCAACAATAAAGAAGCTGAACCAATGGTTATCAAAAAGGCTAACGATTTCATATCCTTCAAGTTTGGAGATATACCGTATCTCGACGTCATGAAGTTTTTCAGTTTTTGGGTGGAGCAACATCTCTAGACTCCTTTCTTAAAGCTTACAAAGCCTGTGATACAAAATGATTTTCCCCTTATGAGTGGTTTAACAGTTCAGACAAGCTCGAGAATGAAAAATTACCTCAATACGAAGCCTTTTTCAGTAAACTGAGATACAACAACCCTCTTGATAAAGACTTTAAGGATTACCAGAACCTGAAGTCAAGTGGACTTGATGAGCAGCAAGCACTAAAGAAACTTCAAATCAAGTCAGTAGTCGCATCTGGATGGGATAATTACAAATATTTACAGAAAATTTGGCAGAAACATGGAATGACTACTTTTAAAGTTTTTTTGCAGTGGTACAACAACAAAGATGTTGTTCCAACCCTTAAAGCAATGCAAAAACTGGTTAAATTTTATCATCAGAAAAAAATTGATATGTTAAAACTTGGATGTACTCTTCCAAATCTGGCAAATTTTTGTCTGCACAAATCAACCAATGAAAACTTCTACCTTTTTTGCGAAAGTGATAGAGATTTGTGTGAGAAAATTAGAAGGGATATGACGGGTGGACCATCAATTGTGTTTACGCGTAAAGCTGCTGTGGATGAAGCCTTTATCAGGGATTCATCAAATGTCTGCAAATCAATTGTTGGAATCGATGCGAGCCAGCTCTATCCCTATTTAACGTGTCAAGACATGCCAACAGGATTGTACACAAGATGTGAGTTTGATTCCGATATGCAAAAATTCAAGGCTAGACATAACCGATCTTGCAATTTTGAGAACATGGTCATGTCTTACTACCAAGAAACCAGACAAGAATGCAGAATTGAGAGCTTCCACACATCTGGAAAAAAAAAACTGACTGTTTCAATGTAGATGGATGGTGCGATCACTGCAATACAGTGTTTAAAGCAATGGGATACTATTACCATTTTTGTCCTTGCCAGAAGACTCATCCCTCACTTTGCGATGAAGATATTGAGAGAGGAAACAAAGGGAGAGAGATGGAGATGAATGACGTGAGTATATTCGCGAAATAGGATACAAAATCGAAGAGATGTGGGAATGTGAGTGGTGGCAAAACTTCAAAACGAACGAAAAAATAAAGAAACATATCAGATCCAACTTTCCCTACAAAAGACCTCTCTCTTTTGATTCTTTATTGGAAAAAATAAGAGATGGATCTCTTTATGGCTATATTCAGTGTGACTTAGTTGTTCCAGATGAACTGAAAGCAAAATTTTCTAACTTTCCTCCAATTTGTAAAAACACTGAAGTTGGAAAAATTGACATTGGAGAATATAGGCAAAATTATGCCAATGAAAATGATCTTCTTCAGCATCCACAGCAAATGCTAATATCTAGTTTCAAACTAGAAAATGGTTCCATCATTACTCCTCTTTTCAATTTCTACATAGAACTTGGCTTACAGCGTACAAACGTTTACTGCTTTGTACAGTATCTCCCTCGAAAATGCTTCAACAAGTTTGTTCAGTCGTTTGTTGATGCTAGAAGAGAAGGAGATGAGAACTGCTTTATCCGGTGTTGTTGCAGAGACTATGAAGCTTTTAGGTAATTCATCCTACTGTTACCAGATAATGGACAGATCGAAACATACAATCACAAAGTATTTGAATGATAAGAAAACACACAAAGCAATTAATGAACCACTCTTTAAACGATTGAACACCATTCAGAATGACTTGTACGAGATTGAGTTACTAAAGTCAACAATTGAGCACAAAGAACCGATAATAGTCTGACTTTTCATTCTGCACTATGCAAAGCTGAGAATGCTTGAGCTTTACTACAATTTTTTCGACAAATTTTATGATGTAAATAAATTAGAAGAATTAGAAATGGAAACGGATTTGCTGTATTTAGCTCTTGCTGAGGAAAATTTTATGATTGTATTCGTCCGGAGAAAAAAGGTTACTGGGAAAAATTGAGAGAAAAAGATTGCAGAGATTCATTTAGAGCAGATTCAAAAACATTTTTTTTCCACGAACATGTTGTAGCGTTCACAAGAATCACGAAAAACGAGAGCCTGGTCTGTTTAAAGAAGAATTTAGGTGTACGGATATGCTAAGTTTATGCAGCAAGACTTTTTGTTGCTATGACAACAAATCAGACAAGATGAAGTTTAGCAAAAAAGCATTGAATAAAAGAGTTCTAGAGGAATCCGGTGATGGTCCTATGAAAAAATACAGAAAAGTACTCGACGATGCAATCAACTTGACTTCAACAAACAGAGTATTTAGAACCATTAATCATATGGTTGCTACAAACGAGCAAACAAAGGAGGGATTAAGCTACTTTTACCCTAAAAGACAATTTCAGGACGACGGAATACACACAAAACCTTTGAACGTGTAAATAACTGATAGTGTAATAGCACTCAATTCAGTATTGATTAATTAACTGTAAATTTGTGGTAAAATGATTATACGAAGCAGTGATTTATATACTTCGTCTTTTGAATATAATTTTTTTTTTTTAAAAACATGATTTTTTTCTCGAAGTTTCGTTAGGTTTCAGTATAGCTTTAGATAATTTTCTCGTTGAATCAAACCTAAAAAACAAATATCAAAACATCTAAACCGTAGATGCTTGCTAAGAAACGCAAGTATCGGCAAAATCGAGCTCAAAAAATTCGGATGCCAAAAGTTTTTCTGAAACTTACATCTGAAACCTTACCATCTTAATACATAGGAAACTTATTCCCTATCTTAATACATTGTACACTCTATACGCAATGTTGATACATAGCTGGGTGACCGGATGCTCTATTCACTATATTAAAACATGGGGGTCACAAACCACCACCACACAAACTCCCCCCCCCCCCCCCACTCTCCCTCACTCTTCTACTACTGTGATGTAACAAAATAAGTTATGAAAAATAAATTGGTTTTCAATAGCTATTTTGTTTACTGTGCCAAAATTTATAGCAATGGTAAAATGTGTTTTCAAAAGAAAAGTTTAAAAGAGCATTACTAAAAAAATAAAAAACAATCCATGGTTAAAAAAAACATAACAACAATTTTAATATATTCAAACACAAAACTTAACAAGACTGTAAATGAAAACAAGAGTGAAATAAACCATACAATCTTCTCCCTCATACCTCAATTCAATTCAAAAGATTTTTCAGAAGCAAACCTTGAGAGTGTTGCCTAAACTCATTCGATTAACAGTTTTTAGTTCACACAAAAAAATCATTGAAAACGGTCGTTATATAATAAATGAACGAAACATCAACTAATGAAAAAAGCGGAGGCCTAACCCAAAAATCTTCAAGCGGACATTTTTTCTGAACGCTGAGAGCTTTTTCCTCAAGCTCCCTCATTTCAAGTTTAACTTTTGAAAAGTTTATTTTAGATGGTCATTTTATAAAACAAATGGAACGGTGATCACACCAACTATTGTAATGACATTTTTTTCTACTTTGAGTCGTAACAATACGCATTCAGCCATATCAACAAGTACGACAAGTAAAATAATGAAGAAAACAATAATTAAGGAGTGATGAAAAAAAGAGCATCCGTTTTAGCTAAATTACTTAATTCAGCTAAAACGTAAATGCAATCATTTTGCAAATCATAGCGCTCGTGCGAACGCAAATCGGCAGCTATATGATACCTACAACCTTTACTATCACGTACACACAGGCTACACAATCTTTCCATGCCAGACATTTATGATCCGATTGATTTTGTGCCTTAATTTGAAATGCTTACTTCATGCAAAACCACTTTTTTAAATTAACTCATGGCTGCAGGCTTTATGGTGAAAATTCTGTCAAAGAATAATTTATATTAAGCGTTATCAAAAACTGGATAAAAAATTGGCACAATTATGTTGAAAAAACACTTAATCTTAAATGAAAAAAAAAACTAAGAACATAAAAGCTTTAAAAATTCCTCAAAAACTACAAATCCTTAAATAACATGAAAAACTACCCAGTAATTTTTGAATTACAACATGTTTTTAATACAATCGTTAAAAAAACTGTACAAAAGTTTTTAGTTTCAAAAAAAATTTTAAAATGCAATCAAACCATGAAAACGATAAAGCGAATTCTGATTTGGCGTTATGAAGAAAAATGAAAAACTCAAAAACATTGAAATTTTCTATTTAAATTTCAACTATATCTCGGCGGCAGCGTTTTTAAAAGAAAACGGAACCAAAACTTTTGGATTTTTTTCAAGTTAGTTCTAAGCGTCTCTTGTTTTAAAGTTCAGGATGATGTATAAATAAACATGGATTTGGATGAATGGAAATAAACATGGATGATGTAAATTCTGTAACAAACTGCAGAGTACCAATTATTTGACGGAAACGAATAAATAACTTTTGTTATTGAACAGAGGCACTTAGCTTAGTGTCAGTGCGTCAATGCGTGCACATCGAAAGCGTTAGATCTTCAATTCGATATTGAGTCGCACGGCTTTGAGTAGTGAAAAAGAGCTTCGCTCAAAAAAAATTGTTAAATAAAGGGAACAAGACTGCTCGTATCAGGGCGAAGCCCTGAATGTTCCGACTGCCCTTTAAGCTTTATGGAGCAGTTATAACATTAAAAAATTCAATGAAATAAAACAAAATGAAAAAAAAAATTTTCTAAAATTTTAAATTTTTTTAATGAAAATCATCCCCAAGTACAAAAGGATAGATTTCGCTCCTTGTAACAAATCAATTATGGCAAACAAGCATCTTTTAACCAATTTGAAACAATTTCTAAGACGGATTAACTCTCCGCTTACGCGAGTGACAAAATTTTTCGAAACACAAAAATGCAAGGTGAGCAATGTATTCTATTTGAATATTTTGAATTTGTAAACTATAGCCATTGGAATGTGTTGAAAAAAATTGTTCTGACATCCACCTGCTTGGAACATGTAGATTCGATATTCTCTTTCTAAAACTTTTTACAAAAAAAATTTACACATGCTTCAACTCACATAAATGTTTTTCAACTGGAAGCAATTCGCGCATATGGCACATAGGATTGTCTTGGCTTAAACTTACCGTTTCAAAACCAAAACAAGGTAAAAATTACGTCTCTCCTCTCAGTTTTTTTTCGCAATTCTCTCATTAACGCGCGATATATTTAACGCGCGATATATTTAACGTGCGATATATTTCGCACTATTAACGCGTAAGCGGAGAGTTAATCCGTCTTAAAATCGTTCCAAATTGGTTGAAAGAAGCTTATTTGCCATAATTGATTTGTTACAAGGAGCGAAATCTATCCTTTTGTACTTGCGGATGATTTTCATTAAAAAAATTTAAATTTTTAGAATTTTTTTTTTTCATTTTGTTTTATTTCATTGAATTTTTTAATGTTATTACTGCTCCATAAAGCTTAAAGGGCAGTCGGAACATTCAGGGCTTCGCCCTGATACGAGCAGTCTTGTTTCCCTTTATTTAACAATTTTTTTTTGAGCGAAGCTCTTTTTCACTACTCAAAGCCGTGCGACTCAATATCGAATTGAAGATCTAACGCTTTCGATGTGCACGCACTGACGCACTGACACTAAGCTAAGTGCCTCTGTTCAATAACAAAAGTTATTTATTCGTTTCCGTCAAATAATTGGTACTCTGCAGTTTGTTACAGAATTTACATCATCCATGTTTATTTCCATTCATCCAAATCCATGTTTATTTATACATCATCCTGAACTTTAAAACAAGAGACGCTTAGAACTAACTTGAAAAAAATCCAAAAGTTTTGGTTCCGTTTTCTTTTAAAAACGCTGCCGCCGAGATATAGTTGAAATTTAAATAGAAAATTTCAATGTTTTTGAGTTTTTCATTTTTCTTCATATCGCCAAATCGGAATTCGCTTTATCGTTTTCATGGTTTGATTGCATGTTAAAAATTTTTTCAAAACTAAAAATTTTTGTACAGTTTTTTTAACGATTGTATTAAAAACATGTTGTAATTCAAAAATTACTGGGTAGTTTTTCATCTTATTTAAGGATTTGTAGTTTTTGAGGAATTTTTAAAGCTTTTATTATCTTTTTTTTTTTTTTTCATTTAAGATTAAGTGTTTTTTCAACCGGACAAAAAAAAAATAAAATACAATTTTTGAAAAGTAATGTTTTGTACTCAACACTCAAGGACGAATTTATTTTTTTAAATTATTTTAACATTGGACTACATTCGGAAAACATTTGATATTTTGAAAACAATAAAAATGTAGCAAAAAACGGATCTAACAACTGATCATAACAGTTTCTCGTTTTTGTTTTTTATTTTATGAAAACAGCTGATTATTGTAGAGCTTTGAAGCAGTTTTTATGATTTTCAAAAAAAAATTGCTTTCGGAAAATTAGGTCTTGAACATTTAAAGGCCACCTGATTCGTTTTGTGTATAACTTAAAAAACCAAACATCAATCTTCGTAGTTTTTAATTTCCACGAAGTAGTTAAAACTAAGAATCATTCGTCTAAGAATAATAAAGTGGGCATGTAATGGTTTTTTTAGTAATTCTTTTGATTGAAAAACGCTGGACTGGTAAGCATATATTCTATACCGTTCTGTAAGTATAACAACAAAAAACATACGTAATATCGCTGTTCAGTTGCTGAAACTCCACAAATCCTGGGTCTGTGAATCTGAATGATGGATTTCCAGGAGCTGAAGTGACAACCACATGCTGGCGACTGCCATCTCCTGAAATGTAGCTGGCCAGAGCAACCGCATATCCGTACTGTGGATTCTCTTCTTTGTAGGTGTACCATGAGTTGTCCATTTCCAACTCTATAAAAAACGCGAAAATTATGGGTAATTTGCGCTCTAATTTAGCTTCGATGCCAGCTGTTTCGCGTTTTTATTCCTTAAAAATGAACTTCCCGTAATTCACTACTCATTGTTACATCCAGCGTAGTCAATAAGCTTAGGTTTTTGAAGGGAAACATTGCAATTTGTTAAAACTTGGATGCATCGTTTTTTTTCTATTTTGAAGCGTTCAAGTTCTTTTAACAATCTGTAACTTTGGTTAACCAAACTCAAATGTTTTTAGAGAGTTTGAAACGCATCCAAAAGTAAGGACAATCAAGATTTTTACAGAAGAAGATGGCGTCTTTATAAAGAAAATGCATTTCAGTGAACAAAAGAATACCTTTGACTTGTTAGCCGTATTCGCTCAATTGCACGAATAGAGTTACCGTGTGATTTTTTTTTCATTATACAGGGTGATCGATAACCTATGAGACTTATAAAAAGGCAGTCATTTACATTGACACACATACTTAAATTTTTAAAAAGCAGTAGTTAGGATGTGGAGTTTCAATAACCTACAAAAAATCTATTTTGTTTTCTCTGAGCTTCCTGTTTTCAAGGATATTTTTGAAAGCATTTATTGGTATTTTAGATAAAAATTATTACATAAACCAGTAGCAAATGATCAGAGCAACCATATCTAAAAAAATACTAAAATTTACATTCAAGGACTTACCTGTTTTTGCCTTGTTTGAAAAACTCAGATTTAATCATTTGCCCTAAGTTTTTCAAAACGAGTGGAATTGTAAGAAACCGCTGAGTATAGCAGCAAAATTGTCGCTCTGAGCAAACATTTTTATCGCTTAAAAACAGTTTTTGTTCCGACTTTCGATACGAAAGTAACGGAATCTTTGTGCTCGGGGTGGGTTTTTTTTTCTTCACACAAATTTCGACTTTTTAATTAGCCATTTTTGACGAATTTTTTTATATTGTTCGAAAGATATTGTTGTCCTGAGCTCAAATTTGAAAAAATATTTCACCTGTGATTGTTTTTCGTAAAGTTATGGGGGTTGAAAGATTGCCATTTTGGCCAATTTGGGACAATTAACGCGCGATATATTTCGCGCTATTAACGCGTAAGCGGAGAGTTAATCCGTCTTAGAAATCGTTCCAAGTTGGTTTAACGAAGCTTTTTATGCCATAATTGATTTGTTACAAGTAGCGAAATCTATCCTTTTGTACTTTCTGTGGCGTGTAGGGGGATGATTTTCCTTAAAAAATTCAAATTTTGGAAAAAAAAATTTTCATTTTGTTTTATTACTTTTAATTTTTTAATGTTTTTACTGCTCCATAAACCTTAATAGGCAGTCGGAACATTCAGGGCTTCGCCCTGATACGAGCAGTCATGTTTATCCTTTTATTCGAAGAGGAATTCATTCCAATGCAAAACTGAGTGCAAATAGTTAAGACAGGCATTATCAGAAAAACGGGTAAATCCTTGAAAACAAGTAGTAAGTCCTGGCACTTCGAAGAGTAAAAACCTCAATTTTCGCTCAATTCTGTCCAGTAGAGTGGCGGGATGCTGGAATTGTTGTCCGCCATTTTTTTGACATTTTATTATGCCCATGCGAATTAATGCTGCTAAAACTAGATCCCAAGTGATTTACGGCCAAGTAAGTCAGCACCATCAGATGATTAATGTGAAATTTTGTATAAACTCTTCTGTCGACCTGACATAAAGGCTTGTCTTGTACTCGATTCCACCCTTATGAAACATCTGATATTGTAAACTTTTTTCTTTTGTTTTTATTGAAGCGGAGAGTATTTACAGTGAAATGCTTCCATCAAGCCAATCCCAGCTGAAGAAACTCTTAAAAGTCCGCACAATTATCATTCGTTTCACTTTTTGCTACTGAGCCGCTAGCAGTGAATGAGTAGGAAAACCTAAAATGTTCGGACCAATTTTTCTTAAAACTGAAGCGAAGTCACAATGGAAAATTTTCTGCTATTATACTACGCTTGAACACTTACGAGCTTTATTTCAGTTAACTAAAAAAGTTTTAAAGAAAAGTGTGCAGCGCCTTGGTTCCTTCCAACTCCCCACTCAAAATGAATACGCACAAAAATATGCCGACATTTTCAATTTTATACAAGGCAAATAATGGATACCTGAGTGCTAATAAGCAGACAAACAAAACATTACAGAAATTAATCTCTCGATCTAAAAACGCGCATAATTTGTAAGCCATGACGAAGATCAATTTATAGCAAATTTGGAACCTGATCTAAACTACATTTTATGATTGGATAAATTAGATATTTTACCAATGTAAAGTATTTAATATTAACCAATCATGATCCATCTGACTAACAATCCACTTATTTGTAAGTGCTGAAATTACTTGTAATTTCAGCACCAGAGAGATTTGAATTTAACTTAGAAATTAGTTGACTCTCCAAGAAGACTTCAGCAACCGCAATAAACCAGTATACCCTAGATCTATTGAGCCTAGCAGAGACTAGTTAAACAACCTGAGACTAGATAGTATAAGAGTAAGATTAGGATTGGTATTAGACTAAGAAGTTGCACGAATCTATCCGGCCGAAAATAAGATAGCGTGACGAGCAGACGGTGTACCCTATCCGAAATTACTCTATGAGTTATACACTTCGGTCATAATTCATCTGGTGCGACCATAAGTCTCGAACAAGACCTTAATAGCTTAGAATTAACCAATAATAGATTAGAATTTAGACAAAACATTTACAAAATGTTATACGACAATAATTTAATCGAAATGTCTCTACGACTCAATAGATCAGAGCCAATATTCCGAACGATAACAGAACTACCCGGAATTGGAAGAAGACCTCGAACCAGAGACGACATACGACAAAGCAGAAACTTACCATATAGTTATATGATAGTTCGGCAAAAGCCAGAACAAACTTTTGTATTTAGAATACTACTAGCAATGAATTTAGATTTTCATTTGCAAACATAAAATTTTGAAGTCAATCTTCAAAATCATTTCAGGCGCTAAACAAAATTATTAATATACAATAACGATTGATAAAAAGATCTCAGATCGTTTTCCTAAATTCTGCAGTAATATACAAAACATGTTTGAAAAATATTTATTGAAAAATCAAATAATGTTTACAGCAAACTCTCATAAAAACGCACAAGGTTATTGTCAACCAAATAAAGACTCAATTTGTTATAACCTACCATTACATACACACGATGAAGATCATTTTCAGCACCCACAAATTCTTAAATTAGCCTCCGGTACACACACCGAATGGATTTTAAACAGAGATAAAAAACACAATGAAATTTACCAAAAGGTAACAAAAAAGTTGTTACAAAGGCAAAATATTAATGAACAAATAAATTCACGCTTTACACCAGCCTCCGATTTAAAAATTGGAACATTTGTTTTAATACCCAATTTTAATACTCAAAAAGGAATTTCAAAAAAGTTACAACCCCTTCGTAAAGGACCATACCAAATAATTGCAAAACCCACTGATGTCACATATAAAATCACCGACTCAGATAAAAAAGAAATCGTTCAACACCGAAATAACCTATAACCTTATTATCCAAAAGAATACGCACTCCGCGAACTAACTCAATTATATTCTTTTACAGGTTTAAAAGTTATTCAAAATGACCCACATACGGACAACATAACAAAGGAACAAAATGATATTCACCTCGGAAATCAAAATACAAAATCAAACACCACAAAAAACAATACAAAAAATCTCGATCAAAATACATCTCAAAAAGAAAGAAAAAATAGAAAAATGACAGAACAAATAATACCCCAAGAACAAATCGACAAATCAGAACATAGAGAGTCTTCACGACTTAGAAATCAACCACGTAAAAATTATAAAGTATTCATCCCACAATCTAAAATATTAAAGAAAGTTGAATTTCAAAAACAACCTTAATTCTACATTTAATAATCTTTGCCCCTCTGAAACATTTTACACTTTCAATTTTCAAGATAACATGCTGACAAACACGCAGCGATTCTAGTTCAAAATTAGCCAATAGGATTCATCCAATCCGTCACCTTCTATAACTTTAACACAAACCAACTAGACGAAAAATATTAAACTCCAGGCATATCTATAACTATAACTCTACGACCTCCAGGACAAAAATAAGCAAACCACTCCAACTTGACAACTAAAATAAATATCACCATAATATCATAACCCTCCCTTATCTAATAAACCAAAGATCAACAATATTTCCCCAACTCAGACCTGAAATATCCCCCAAACAAATATGTTAAATTAGCCTAAAGTAAAAGAACGACCATTTTATTTAGCCTAAAGTATAAAAATCTCAAAAATACCCCAGATCATTTGACAAATGAAAATAAAGGCAAAGAAGACCTCCCGATCACCATAAAAATTGCCCCCAACAATTTTTTACAAAACTCAACCCACTTGTCAAAAAACTAATAAATAATCCGACCACACTTGAAAATTGCCCCAAACAACAAAAAATATTCGATCACGAAGCCATTTCTTAAATGCTCTTCTATCAAACAGTCACTAAAATTATCACAAACCTCAAACAATTTTTTACGATACTTGAAACTTTCATAATATTTCTTTTTGATATCCTTGAATCTTTTCTAATACTCTTAATCATATTTTGTAATATTTTTTTAATTTTCTACACTATATTCGAACTATTTCTCCAACTTTCAAAAACCCTTGATTATATCCACAGGTACGATTTATAAAACTTGTCTAAATGATACGAACTATTTTCAGTAGAACTGATATTTTTCTACTATTTGTAATTTTCATAACATTTCTATCATCCCTCATTTTGACCATATGCAAATGTATAAAGAAAGCAATCATCACATTCGCTCTAGCAACAATCCTCCTAATTCTTTTCTTAGAAGAATACTATAATAAACATTAACTTTTTCACTAAAAGAATAGACCAAAAAGCTATCAAAAATTGCTACCCAAAAGTCACAAAGTCAGTCTTCACCGACATCATCCCAAGATAACCCAACAACACCTTCAACTACCCATAATCCTCAAACATCTACACGAATTTCCTTTCAAGATAACCCATACACTTTTCAAGAACGACACGTTCGTTTATCAGAACCACTAGAACCAGTTCAACGACAAGCACCTCTAAGCGAACCAACATATAACTTATACCCAACACTACCACAAGAATTAAGTAGAATAAGAAATCCTAGTCAAAACCAAAATACAGTCGAAATAAATAGACAAATTATACATCCTCGACGAAACAGAAATTTTCAAACTCCCCGAGTTCATTTTGACATACCTCAATCCCCATCACAAAACACTCCAGAAAACCCCATTGGTACATTACCAGAAACCCCTACGCTTCTTTCACAAGTAGCACCTCAAGCCTACCATCAGATTACTTAGGTTCAACACCAACATCTGAACAAATACGTGAAAATCCCTTTAACCCCCCAAACCAGGCATCACGACTACCATATTGGACAACACATTCATTTACACAAGGTGAATGAAATTTAGTCAATGATCCAATAGATATTTCTACGGATACAACAACATCCTCATCACTACCAGAAACATTATCACTACCATCAACACCATCAATAAGCCAGATTTCACCACCACCTTTTAACTTAAATTTTCCAAATAATCTCGACGCCAGATATCGAGAACAATCATCAACAAATATCCCTTTAAGACTAGATTGGAACACATTTACAGCCCCTCCACCATTATTTGGACAACATCTAGAAAGTAATCGCCTTCACAACTGGGCACTTAATAGATTACAATACCGACAAGACATTCACGACGATATCCGTGATCACAATATCCAAATACTCCAACAAAACAGTTTACAATTAAAGTTTGAAATCACAGTTAAATTAAACAACATTACTCAACATCCCTACCCATTAAACCCACCAAACATAACAGCCCAATCACTACCACCACCATTTATAACCACTGAAGTAATATATAAATACGACAGATGTACCAAAAAGACAATTGGTTACATCACATTTTATAACCCATACTCAGGATTATCATACACATGTATATTCTAAAATTATTAATTTTTCTCCAACTCCTTTTTCTAGTAATCTCAAATCAAAACATAAACCCTTCTCCCCGCACAGGACCCCAAGATTTATTAGTAACACATTACGATTGTGAAGAAAACGAACAAAAAACACTACACAAGTATGCAATAAATCAAGTATCACAGTTCGAAACAGAACCCCAAGCCATAGAAACTACAAATGTAATAGCAACACTTTATTCAAAAGCCCGAGCAACTACAGTTATAGGATATAAATTCACAGCAACATTTTCTGAAAAGAAAGTACATTGTTCACAAGTCTCAAACGGAAATAAAAACCGACTTGACCATGAATCATTCTACCAGACTAATATAGAACGACTTTTACATCTCAATCCCGAAGATTGTAAAAACGAGTTACTCCGACTAAACATCACAAAAAATAAAAACACAGATAGAAATTTAGTATATTTCCAAGTTTTTTCAGATTCTGTACATCAAGCAGAACTTGAAAGATATCAAGGACATATAAAATTAGATGAAAAATACCCATACAACGGCGCACACGGACGATTAACCTATGACATGCACGATAAACACTGGATACCACACATTGGCATAAATGACCCATCAAACTGCAAAGCAGACACAAAAAATAAAGGATACCAAGAAATAATGTTTTTTGATTGGAAAATACAACTCGAAAAAATACAACTCACACGAGATTTATCAGACAACACAATGATTTGTCAAGGAATTAGATTACCTTGTAAAAACGACCAAGGTTATTGCGACCCTACAACCAGAACACAAGCAACAATTGTTTGGTTCCCCGAAGACACATGTACAACATTTCAAGTAGCAAAAATACACGCTCGTATGATAAAATTTCACGAAAAATATTTTATAGAATCAATACCATATGAACAAGTAAATCCATTACGAAAAATAAGTTCTAATTTTCGAAACATTCATAATATAGAAAATAAATTAACACGTTTTCAAATATGTCAAGAAACAGAACTTGCATGTAAATACAGAAACCCACTTCACAAAACACAATACTCTGAAATATTAGTTGAATACGAAAATGGATTCGACATGACCACTGGAAAAATAAAAGTCGACCCATACGCCACAAGTCATCCCCTAAACGAAGGAACATCATATATACCAGTTAATTTTCAAAAGAATACAGGTCAACCTGGTGGACATTTAAAGCCCCAAGACGATCAAAGCACACGTTTACAAGAACTATCACTAATGAATAGTACATATTTTGGTAATATCCACTATGATATTCACTTAGATATGAAACTAGACTACACGATTAGCCGAATTTTTCAAGAAATGTCACTCTCCGAATTAGAAACATTACACCAACTATGCGAATTAGAAAGAACACAAATATTACAATCACTTGCACTAGCAGTATTAAAAATACCCTACGCAGGATATTTACTATCAGGAAATAGATCAAATTTTTTAGACTATGAAGGAAACATCTTATGGTTTTATACTTGTACTAAAAAAGTATCACCACTATACGTTTTTGAAGATAAACGATGCTATAAAAGAATCCCTATCTTTTATAAGAATAAAGTACATTTCGTTGACACACTTTCACGAAGAACCTATTTCTGGGATACCGAAGTTCCATGTGGATCAGAAAATAGCCACAACGTAGTACAACTAAACCCTGATGAAGATAAATATTACCTTCTCACCCCATATCCCACATTAATGCAATCACTCAAAAAATTTTCACCAGAAAGCATTCGCGCTATCGCTCGAAACCCAAATATAGACTTACAATCAATAGGAATATACTCAAAATCAGATATTCAACATCACATTAGAACACAACAATTCCAGGAATTATTAACACAAATGGACACAATACAAAGACAATCAATTGACCAAAACTTACGCAAACTTGCCGAAACCGCAGGATTTGCAGACATCTATACGCAAGACTATAGCGGATATTTTAAGGACATTAAAGATTATATATATCTAAACAGTGAAAAATACCGTCCCCAAGATATATAACCTATCAATATTTTTAGCTTTGTTACACTTAAGAATGAAATTCTTGATTTTCTAGGATGGCCCTACTACATCTTAGAAAAACTGACTATTTTATACGCAATGTTTAACTTTATTGGATTTCTTTTTTCACTCTTAAAAGGAATCTATAACACATGTGCTATACACACACAAGTCAATAGACAAGCAAGTGTAGCACGCATACTATTTGCAGGATTTTTTGGAATATTTTCTACATCTATAAACAAAATTCTTTTAGACGCACAAATAAAAGAATATAACACAAAATTAGCAACAAGACAGAACACATACGACGAAGAACATAACAATGCAGACACAACACCAACAGCACCACAGTTACCACCCCTACCACATAACCATCCATTATCCCTAGTCCCACGTAATTTTCGAAATTTAGCCATAACACATAATAAATTTAGACCAACCATATCACAAAGTCCCATCCAACATATAATGCCACACCACTCACAAGATGAAAATACTTATGAACAAATTATAGAACAACCCCATACCACCGCTTTTCAGTCTCAAAATAATAATTTTTTTAGCCCACGATGAGCCGACAGCTTGGATCCCTACACCGATCAAATTCCCACCCAACCAACCTCACCACTCCAATCCCAATAATACCACTTTTTGCTTTTCCGCCACCCGATTTCCCATCCAGTAATGTAACATCTGGCATGAATTCCGATACTAATTCACACATCTCAGTTTTATACTCCATCTCACAACTCAATAACCCGAATATTGAAACCCCCGATGAATTTGCCGACTCTGAACCATCTCCATCAAATAATTTTCACACCAATTCCTTAAATTATTCCCAACCCCCTTTTCAACCCATACTACCAAATAACCCTGACCCAACCAATTCTACACCCTCTTATGCTTCCCAAGTCACTCCAACCTACTCCTCACTTCACTCAGACCAATCATCTCATTCTCCAGACACCCCCCGAATCTCCCCAGAACTAGATAATTTCATTACCCTACAACAACAACCCTATCACCTTGACACCCCAACCATAAACCAAATCTCATCCACAATAGATTCATCCAACCCTCCTACCCCTACACCCTCTTCAATTTATACTGAATCATTAGCACCATCATCCACAACTACTGAATCTTCACTCAGCACTAAAAGGACCGCACTTTTAAAAGGAAGTTCCCCAACCATCCTTTCCCAGCGAAACCAGGAACAGCCCGTGAATATATCAACCATCCACAACACACTAACACAAAAGAATTTTTAGCTATCACCTTACCCTCATTTCCACAATACACCTTAAACACCCCTCATGACACTAACGAGACACGTAACTTTGTAGACGAATACGTTTTAATGCCTACCCTTCCTTGGACCTCATATTATCATTTTACAAATCCCCTTTGCTTACCTTTATCTAAAACTCATATCGATATAGAGCGAAATAAGGACATGCTATATCGACTCACTACAACACTAACACCTAGACAATTTACTTACATTGGATATAAAAAATAACTAAAAACACACACTGCACCCCGAGCTAATGAATATACACTAGAATATTACGATCATAACATCATCAGAACTAACCAAGATCAATTCTTAGACGACGATCGCTTCGCTAACCCACAAATCACCGAGAAATTTTTCATTAAAACACCATATGTATTTACACTAAATATCTTCGATCGCAAGTTTGACCACATTATTTCAGAAGCACTAACAGACATGCAAGCCTACGAAAGTTTTAAAGAACGCTTCCAAATATTTTCACTAACCTTTCATTTCCTTGCACCACATGAAAGAGATTTGCACTGCTCACACGATATTATGTTGCGCACTAAACAAACACACACATATACTTATTATCGTTTCATCCAAAATCACTTTGACCTACACACTCCCTCCAGACAACCACACCATCGTTTTCAATTCATCAATTCCAAATACACCTCACCATTCTTTCTTAACTTCACATATTGCATTAAAGATACTAACCTTCATGGTATTCTTCGAAATTATGATCCCATAACCCAAATGTATATCTTTTGTCCCATCACTAAGACCTTCAAGGCAGAAGAATCCCGACCCTTCCTCATCCCACACGAGTTTGTACAACCTATAGAAATCCCCATTTTAGAATTCATCCATAACACTAAATTCAACCACAAATTATATAATCTAATCCAAAACACACCTTATGAATTTGCAGTTGGCACTGAAGAACTAACCACCATTAAGGCACTTCAATTGCTTTGGCCACTGCTTCAAACTAAAAATATCATCCGCATCTTAGCCAAATTACTAACAACTTCAGATCTCATCCACGACATCTTCCCCCACGGTTTCTTCCCCGACGACTAACAGGTAAGTATGAATTATACATATTACTAACTAATTTAAATATTAGAAACTCACCATTCTTTATCCATGTTTTCTTTAGAATTTTAGCCTTCATCCTAGATCATCTGAAAAATTCACAAAAGAAAAATAAAAAATAGCAAACTTCTTCAAAACTGTTTAAAACCCTATTAAATTTTTGCACCAACAATTAAATAAATATAATACCAATGCAGTAAATTAATTTATAAATTTTTCCCCCACAAGCAGTAAATCTAATAATGATGAAAATTTGTAACTTAATTTTCCCCAACAACTAGCAGTAAAGATAAAATTCTATGTAGTAAATTAATAAGAAGCAAATACAGTACTAACCTTTTGCTATTTTCATTCACTCGCACAAGAATTCTATCCAAACTCGCACAGCTCGCCCACGAAGAATTGTTTAAAATAATGAATTTCAGTTTCAAGCTTTCACACTCGATAACTCTAACACAAGATAACACGTTTCAAACTTTCCTTTAACCCGGTTGGAAAGGAATTATATACTAAACAAAACTAACCAATGCAGCTTACTAAACACCACAACACATAGCATAACAGCATGACTAACTAAGAAAAGGAAACCAACGGTACCCAAACCGGATTAACCCAGTTTAAAACTGGATAATTTATTCTTTTGAAGACTATTATAAAGTCTAAGAAAGAAATAATAAAACACAAAAAAGTCGAAAGACAAACCCATACCACAAACAATTTGATTTTTGAAAAAAGGACACAACCAACAAAACATAAGAAAAACCACAACAAACCCAACATAAAACGTTGTCACATAACAGGACCTCTCACAAAAACCGCATGCAATCATACTCCCACTCCTGGCCTAACCCACCAGGAAGGACGTCCTGAGCATGCTCTATAGCCGGCCTAACCCACCGCGCTACATCCACGCTTTGTGACCATACTCCTATTTTTAATAAGAGCTACTCAAGGGTGAGTAACTCTTCAAAATAACTGAACTAAAACAAAAAGCTTTTGTGAAAACAACTAACTAAAATCATAATTAAAAAATATTAAACTAATAAAAGTTTTATAAAATGTAAATTACATTATGCAATACATAGATCAGAATACAACACCAAGGACGAACATCCAATGACAAAACGACCCTACTACACTCGAGAAAGAATGGCCAACTACAATCAATATGCCGCCCACAATCACAACTCAAGGGATTTAGAGTACGACTTGACTTCGCAGAAAAGGACTTCATTGAACTAGACCAATGACCACCTCGATGTTCAAGTATACGTACAGATCCGAGTAACCAGGCATCCCCTCCACGCACAATCTCCACGCCATTCCCAGACAAGGTCAAACACAAAGAAGTTCTCACCAATGAAACAGAAAAACCTGACATAGCCAACCATTCTGAAATCAGATTTGAGTTTGTTGCGAAAACCCAGTCGTTGTCTTGAGAAGACACAACGATTGAATCTGGGACTTCTCTAATAAGAAAACCCAGAAGAAATAAGATGTTCGCCAAATACCAACGTCCATCATCCATCTTTTGAATTGCAGAAAGACTATTCTAAAAAACTCTGTAAAACCCGGATGGGTGGAACCTGATCTCAACTACATTTTATGATTGGATAAATTAGATATTTTACCAATGTAAAGTATTTAATATTAACCAATCATGATCCATCTAACTAACAATCCACTTATTTGTAAGTGCTGAAATTACTTGTAATTTCAGCACCAGAGAGATTTGAATTTAACTTAGAAATTAGTTGAACTCTCCCGAGTACTTCAGCAGCCGCAATAAACCAGTATACCCTAGATCTATTGAGCCTAGCAGAGACTAGTTAAACAACCTGAGACTAGACAGTATAAGAGTAAGATTAGGATCGGTATTAGACTAAGAAGTTGCACGAACCTATCCGGCCGAAAATAAGATAGCGTGACGAGCAGACGGTGTACCCTATCCGAAATTACTCTATGAGTTATACCCATCGGTCCTAACTCAGTATTTCACACCATTGCAAAAATTCAATAAAATGGTGAAAATTGGCTTTTTCAAAACCGGAAACAACTGGTAAGTATTCAAAACAAAATTGAGATGTTCAGAGAAGGTAGTTCAGATCTTTTGTTGTCGGTCGAGTCAAAAATTTTGTTTGAATCTTAAATAAATATGCTCCAAAATGGTTCTTAAAATTGAGCATAATGAAAAATAAGAACCTGAGCTTGCGTTTAATTTTCTTCACTACTGTAGCAAGATTGCAAATAATGAGTTTTTGTTGCTGTTCTGTAAAATTTGGAATTATTTATTGCTGCAATCCGCACAAAATACGCAAAAATATTTTTTATAAACAATACTACTCGCATCAGGGCAAAAACTAATGGCTAGGGCGCGGCCCTGATACGATCAGCCTTGTTGATTTTGTCGATAAACCTCCCACGCAGTTTCAAATACGCATACAAGGTTTTGTATCGTTTGGTTAAATAAGTGGAAGATTTAGTTTGTTTCAATTCAATTTGGAATAATTTAATTTGCCTCACACGATACGAGTTAATAGGAAAAAAGTACATTGCCTTACTTTACCATTTTTTAATTGAAAGTTTTTCAAGCCACCAAGTTTTTACGAAAACGGTTTCTCTGGCTTACTTCTAAATTATCTTCATTACATTGTTGTGTACATATAATTTTCAAGAAGTAAAAAAGGTAATGTGCTGACTTTCAAAGGAGTGACTGAATAACTGTTCTCGGGTTATTTTTTCTCCAGAAAATATTTGACTTTTTGACTAGCCACATTTAACGAGGCTTGTTTTATACCAACAGAAAGCTATTGAAAATTGCATAAATATTTTGTATATCGAATACTACCCATGGTCGCTATGGGAGCAGTCAAAACTTTCAGAGGCGTCGCCCTCATACGAGCACCCTACCCTTGTTCATTTGTGTTGGTATTTCTTCCTCCTAATTTTCAGCACACAGAGATATATTTCTTACTTTTTATCAAAATCTTTGAATATACTAGATTGCTTCAATTCATTTCGAAATAGTTAAATTTGCCTCACACACTAACTTTCAATAGAAAATTAGTACTCAGCGAGTGTAGCAAATTGTCTTAATTGTTATTTTCATTCAAACCATCATAACTTGACAAAACAAGATGCGAATGAATTTTTGTTTATATGTTGTCGAGCTCAGGACGTCATTTTTTTTCAAATGATGTTAAAATATACATGAAAAAAACAGTTGATTAAAAGGTTAACAGTCGAAACATTAGTTTCGAAGGTGATTATTCCGCAAGTTTTGTCAAAGTTAGAGGGAACTGAAAACAACTAATTCTACTTCTTTGAATTCAAGAACCAGTAAGAGTTTCAGATTTGTCATCGATTTTGAGACAGAATTGATCAAAGACAAAGAAGGGATCAGACAAAGCCTGTAAATTTACAATACTGAAGCTTGAAATTGTCAAAGAATTAATTCATCAAAAAGCTTCCGTTTTCGAGAAGTAAGCGCGTATCAAACGGAGCTAAGCTCTTTTTAAGCAATTAATTAAAACCACAAGCTTTCGTTAACATTTTGTTTACCAAGGTAAGTGTAATAATTCCACTCTTTATAATATTTTTGCAAATACACTGCTGCTTGTCCAATGACAATTGAATTATTTGTTTTAAAATTTACACCGTTTTGACACCAAAAACATTCACAGATAGAAAAACTAACTGGTCTTCCTGTCGAAAAAAAAGAACAAAAAAACATGATCTTGCAAGCTTTTTTCAAACCAAGTTCAAACCTGCGACCAGTTTTTGCCCTTTTTTGTAATCGTTCATATTTACTGTTCAACGCTCTAACTTGATCTTTTTGAGCGCATCACAAAGTTCTACTCAAACTTTTTATAAAACAAAACAAAATAAACTTATTGATAGCTATAATCAAATACGACTACTCATATATATTTTTCACTTTAAAACCAAAAAACTTTGAGTTTGAAAAATTGACAAATAAAAAATTCGTAATAATTTTTAATTTCTTTTTTTTTCGTGAAAAAGGATCTAATTACTGTCTCTTAGCCACCAAATGACTTTTTCAGTTCAATTTGTTAGATTCAATCAGCCGCTTATACTTATTATAAGAACGCAGTATATCGTGCGCTAATGATCCCTATTTGGCAAGATTAGCTTTTTTCAAACCCACTTAACTTCATAAAAAATATATGAAGTAAAACTTTTTGCATTTCAGCTCCGGACAACAAAACATGAATACATAGAATGATGTAAAACGTTATCGTCAAAAAAGCTTAGTTATTAAGTCCAAAAACAAATTGTCTCAATTAAATAATGCCACCACAAGGATAAGCCGTTGTTTTTAACACGTTGTTCCAAGTTTTTGAAAAAAAAAGACCGAATATTTTTCTTGGCGGTTTTTTTCCAGTCCAATTTTGTCTTTTTAAACAACCCTTTTATGAGATTAATTTTCATATTATCTGAAAAGTAGAGATGTCTTTAGCTCATATATAATATAAAACGATACTTCATCTGTGATATTTTATTGAAAAGCTATGACAGTTTGAAATTAGTCAGTTTGACAAAACTTTGGATAAAGAAAGCGCAATACAACTCAGGCATGCTAGTTGTTCTAATTCATAATTTTAATCTTTGTTCATTTATCACAAAAAAATTTAAATGTTCAAATAGCGTGTGAAAAGGTGATTCTTAAAACCTTTTTTTCGTTTTTCTCAGTTTTTTGTTACTTTTATTGTTCCTAGTTTTGTAGCGAAAGTAACAGAGTATTTGTGTTTGGACTGGGTTTTTTTCTTCAGACAAGTTTCGAGTTCTTAACTAGCCATTTTTCACGGAATTTCCTTTTGACATTCAACAGCTATTGTTGTCCTGAGCTTGAAATTGATTTTTTTTTGGAAAATTATGGGAGATTAAAGATTCCCATTTCGGCCAACTCGGCAAAAATTGGATTTCTTAAAAAGTACCAAAGGAGGGACCCTTTGGGTCGGCAGGGGGTCGAATCCCTGAAGCGAAAGGGCGCCTGCGCCCGCCCTCCCTAAATCCACCCCGCAAATAACTCTGAGATCTAACAAATAAAATTATAAACTATATTATAGCAACATTTGAAAAGTCTTAACAATTGAATTTGCCAGCAGAAACCAGAAGATATGGGATTTTTTTGTCAGATATCGGGACTCAGAACCTCAAGCTTTCTGGTTTTTCTTTTAAAAACTGTCATGTGTGACTGCATAATTACCAACAATTTTGAAAGTTTTCATGAGACACTTAAAAAGGTTGCTCAAAGTCATTAAACAGAAATTATGTAGTTCTCCGTAGCCTTCTCTGGCTTTGAAAAGTAAGAAAACAAAAAATGGAGCAAATCTTTATCCTAATTGAAGACTATGATTTTAATCGGAAACGGTACAACTGAGCATTACAAAGTAATGAGTAAAAAGACACAAGATCAAGTATTAATCGCGAAAATATCAGAATAGATGGGAAGACTGTAGGGCTGGTAAACCTATACAACTTTAGCAATAAAAAATTGACTAGGAGAGTACGACCTTGGGAAAAAATGAAGTATGGTGAAACTTATGAGTAGGACAATGCTTGTCATTCACTTTTAAATCAGTTAGGTAGTTAAGCAAACAAAATTCCAAGCTCAAAAAATTCGAGCTTCAAAGAGTTAGAGCCGACTATGGCTGAAAAATCAAGTGAAATAAGATTGGATAAATAGGAACAAACAGAGTTAATTTTACGAAACTTATACGACGGATACAAAAGATATTTGACAGGGTTTTGCTAAAATCCGGATCCCTCGGACCCCTTTCACCCAAGTGACAATGGTGAAATCACCCAAGTGGCAAGTGCAAATTGCATTGATAGGACTTAGAAAATAGCGTTGGGAATGGACTTAAGTTTAGTATGACATAGACTTAGAAGAGAAACGCTTAATTTACGAACCTCAGATCACTTGGGCCCCTTTTTTGGTGTTAAGTCGTAAAAAAATAAACTCCAACTCTACCTCCGGAAGTCATTTCTCGATCCCCAAATAACGCGTGAAGCCACAACTTTAGCATACGATAGACAAACAAAGTACATTTTTGTAAGAACTTAAAGTAACTCTGTTTGTTGGACTGGCATTTTGGAAGTATGATGGCAAGAGACACTAGATACCAACACTGGAAAAACACCACTTGTGAATGAAATCCCTCAGGAAAATCTTTCCGGTGTTACTAACCGCTTCCCGGGAGAAGTCATAAGCGACCTTAAAATGGGGTATCTTGGGAAGTACTAATGGGATATGGATGAAACTTGGTAACTAGGAATTTCATAGAAAAATTAGGGAGCTGTGAAAACATCGGGGTAACCATTAAAAGACCTTCCGGCATTTTGGCCCAAATTGCATAGAAATTCCTCGCACTCACACCAAAAATGTCCTCTTTCCCAACACTTGCAAATGAGAATTGTTCACTTCATGTATAATTGGGAGATTGGGAGAAAATTTACCCAATGCGACAATTGGAAAGTGATCAGAAGATAAAAAATTGAAAAAGCTTTTATGTTGCTGTGTCGAAGTGATGGATTCCTTTGCTGCGGCAGTTAGTTTTTTTATTAGCAATTTAACTGTGTTAAGTAAAAAAAAGACTCAGAAGAAACTGGCAGTAATAGAAGTACAAAGCACGTATTAAAATTTAAGTCTCCTTTTTAAAATGAACGGAAGTTGATTTATCGCCGCGCAATTGAGTTCCTATGAAAGGAACTACGTTCCCATGTTACCAGGAGCGGGATAAAAACAGTTTATATGGGAAACATAGAGGCTTATGTTGAAGTAGGTACTTTTGGTAAGGTCCTTCCCCAGCCCCAGGAGGCGGGAATGCTTATGGGACAATTAAACCTATTCTTCGGGAAGTTGGCTATTACATAACAATTTCGTTTTGAAGTAAGCTTGAAGTTGTGGACTTGATATTTTCCGAACCGAGCTAGATCTACCTATCTGGGTCTCAGCATTTGAAATGAGTAACTTCATTGGAATCATATAGTTAGGAGCTTCTTGTGTAGTGGGTACCAAAATAACTCCATGACCAAAAGGAACCAACTTTAAAACTAAAACTAAAACTCGAATAGATAAGCGTAGCAAAAAACTTCAGAATTTTTTTCTCTTGTATAAAAAAATCAGTACTGAGCTAGAATATAGTTGGTTCGCTTCACGTAGAATACAATAACGCTGATTGAAAACAAAAGTTGGAGAGTCAGAAGGCTGGAGGAACCATGCCCAGTTAATTTACTCTGTGTCTCAGTTAATGAATCAGTGAGATGGTTGAACTGATTTGATATCAGGTTAGATGCCGGCTACTTGCAGTTGGAGTTCTTCCTGAGGAACTGATTAGTAAGGTTGCTTGTAGTTAAACCCGAGCTTAGTACCCGGTGAGGCTAGTTGAGTAAGCGATATGATTCGTTGAAGTTGGCGAGTGTGGAATCGAGTCAAGATAGTATCGATAAGATATTTTACCTACGTAGTGATTGTAGAGAGCTAAACACTGTCTTTT
This sequence comes from Symsagittifera roscoffensis, assembly GCF_963678635.1. Classification (NCBI taxonomy): domain Eukaryota; kingdom Metazoa; phylum Xenacoelomorpha; order Acoela; family Convolutidae; genus Symsagittifera; species Symsagittifera roscoffensis. The sequence goes on from NC_087065.1 coordinate 53,299,495, forward strand.
TATTTTAAAAACAGTATCATAAATACTATCATCATTACGGGGTTTGTAAACTCTTTTTGCCTATTCAGATTGAAAAAAAAACATTACATTTTCCAACTTTGCTGGATTAATTAAAGAGACAGAGAAGCCGAAACTCGCTTAGGAAGCTGCAAACCCTTTGATCAAGTCTGATCAACCACATAACACTTTTGGGTTTGTGAATAATACTGAGCCTTAGAGTTCCCCGCTATAGCACGGTATAAAAAGGAGAAAGTCTGCGATGACTTTGATTTGCGATAAAACACATAGAGGAAAAATATCTGGAAAGATACAGTTTTGAATACTAAGAATTGAAACTTTGTAGTAGTTGGGACCCCCAAAAAATCACCTTGAAATTACAAAATTGACCTTTGTTGACTCCGCGACAACTAATAGAAAACTTTGTGGCGTTATGAATCAAAAATGCATAGAAAACTCCGGATTAACAACGAAAAGTGTCCTCTTGCCCAATCTGTGCAAAGGAGAGTTTTTATTTTTATGCCTACGTGGAGGAAATTTACTCATTGTGAAATTACTCACAAGATGAAAAGATGTAGCTTTCAAGTTGCAAAAGGGTGGAGAAACAAGTCTATGACTAGTCGGAACAAACTTTACTCTAACTAAAATTGAAACTGAAACTCCAATAGATAAACATAGCAAAAAGGTTAACGATAGCCTACTCCTGGGTAGAACAGTTAGAACTGAACTAGAACATAGTTGGTTCTCATCACATAGAAAACAATAACGCTGAGAGAGAACAATAGTCAGAGAGCCATTAGCATGTAAGAAGACTGGAGGAATAATGCCCAGCTAAGTTACTGTGTGTCTCGAATAATGAATCGGTGAGATGAACAAAATGACTTGACATGAGGTTAAAATCTGGGTACCTGCAATGGAGTTTTTCCTGACGGAACTGATTAGGTAGATCATTTGTAGTTGTATCCGAGTTCCCGAGTTTAGTACCTGGTGAGGCTAAATGAGTTAAAAAAACTTGAATTGTTGGAGCTGGCGAGTTTGGAATCGATTCAAGTAAGGATCAATGAGAAATTTTTCTTATGTAGTGATTGAAGGGAGCAAAACATAGTCTTTCGTTTTTTCGTTTTTTGCAGACTTTTAGAATCGTTTAAATTTTTAGCCCAAAAGGGCGTTAAAATAATAAAAAAACAACAATTTTACTGGAGTAAAACTAATTTTTTACGGTCTTAATTAAACTTTTGTTAGCTTTTTACCTAATAAAATAGCCCATAGTGATCATGCTTGCACGTTTTACTCGCTCAAAATTAGACGAAAACCAAAAATTTCAAACCGATTTTTCACGACACTGTGAAAATTTTTGGAGGATTTTCAATGTCGTTACAATCAATTGACTCAAAGAACTTCATTATGATATATCGCTAAAATCACTCCACTGTGGTGGCTGGTTTAAAAAAGAAAAAAAAAGAAAAAAAGAAAAAAGTTTTTTATCCGAATACAAGGTTTCTCCCCTTTTTTCAAATGGTCAGAAGAGCAACTAAATTTATAATTTTTGTAAATAGCAAGATTTCAAAAGACTTAATTTTTAAATTTGCCGGTAGAAGCCAGAAGATGTGGGACTTCATTTGTTAGATATTGTGGCCTCAAGTTACCTGGATTATTCTTTTAAAAAAGTCATGTTTGACTGCAAAACTCCCTAATTTTCTCACATTTTCCAAAAGATCCTGGGATTAGCTTCTGAAATTCTTGAGAAGATAATAGATTTACCTGAATATCTCTTCAGAACAGCAAATTTGTGGATATCGGTATATTTTCTGGCTTTGAAAAACGTGAAATCTCAAATTGTAGCAAAAATTTGACCCCACTTGAAGACTATGTTTTCAATCATAAAAAAATATGGCTGTTTAATAGAAAAATCGGAATAAATAGCACAAATTTTTCTTAATAACCTTTTTATTTTGTAATCGAAAAAAAACAATAAAAATTGTAGATGTTAGTCATTCGGGGTTTCGCTTTGTATCAGCACTAATTTGTTGATAACTTACTTGTTTTCGTATCTCGTGTTTGTACATTGTTATCAAGAACGAATGATGTTATTTCTTTTCCCTGACTGTTGAACATCTCTTGTGCACCATCAAGGCCGCAAAACAGACCAAAAATGATTTGCACTACCAAAAAACAGTAATTAGCCATTTTATAAACATCAGGATTTCCAAACGAAAGATTTTGTTTTTCTAAATAGCCGGTAAAGTAAGGCAAGCGTTGCTCAAAACTGAATATACTGCATTAATCAGAATCTTCTCTCATCAAAAGAAATGTAGTTTTTGAGACAGAAGTAACACATGTCTTATTAAAGCATTTCTGCAAACTTAATGTAGCTGGCGCTAATCTGCTATTCAAACATTTCGTCTCGGAGATGTTTGTCCAAACATGAATGTACAAGTTTCAGGCATCAAATTTGCGCTGGTTTTGTCGACTTCTCGAATGAGCTTGCAATGGCGCCATGTTATGACAACAGTTTCAGGTAATCATTTGTAGGAAGCTAAAAGTAGGACTAGAATGAGTTTAAGATAAGTAATAAGCAAAATATACTTAAGTTTGTATATTAAACCACAACACTTAATATGATGTAGAGATATTACAATACTTGGAACGAAAACGGTCAAAAAACCTTCCCTAGAAAAGCCAGATATCGTTACTGCTCGAAAATTTTCATGGATTGTACCGAGTTTTCCCATTTTTCGACAGCATTCAATAAGGAATGTAAATGAGCTGAAAATAGTGTATGTGGCACGTTTCCCCCCTCGCACGTTTCACCCCATATTTATTACGGCACTTTGTGTTTAAGATTTTGGGGGCGAAATGGGTGAGGGCCGAAGTCTGCGTAGACCGACAATAGTTCATGGATCATATAACTGAAAGCCTGTAAGAAATAGTAATTGTTCTTGGTTGATTAGGTGATGAAAAGGTATCTCGACCCAGGGGCGGAACTAAGAATTTCTCGAGGGGTTTTCAAAAAATTCTTTTTTCTCAAGTCGACTAAATTGATTTCCCGGGCTTTCCAGAACACCAAATATGCCCTACTTTTTTAAAAAAAAGTTTGCGCCTCAGTCATTTCAAAAGTCAAAAAAGACGTTTTTGGAAAGCTTTGCCTAAAATTAACATTTTTTTGCGCGCTCCTCGAAATTAGTATCTATTGGCGCCGATGGTTCAGAATTTTTATGGTTCAGTCGACCGTAAATGGATGTCGTGAAATAGTAACAAAGGTTAAATTTTGGGTGGTGAGGGGGTTCGAATTTTTGAAACGGGAAGCAGAGCCCCCCTCCCCCTAATTCCCCTCCTGTGTTGACCTAAAACGAAACTGTCGATATTTGATATCTAACAGAAGAGCAGACTTGTTAAAAAACAATGAACAGTTTAAGTTGATTTATCTGCGAAAAAAATTAATTAAAGTTGCAGAAAAAAATAATTAGTAGAGCAAATACGTAACAGTAGAGCGAAAAATTGCAGAAAAAAATAATTAGTAGAGCAAATGTGTAACAGACAAATCATCGACTGAATTAAATCGTCCGAAAATGATCCTTGAGTAGAACGAAATTGTCTCTAAACAATCTGCTATCAATGATTGAAAGTAAAAGCGTTGAAAAATGATCCAGGGTTGCAGCTGGAATTGATCGGAAGCATCGATAAAAATTAATCGGCGGGTTTAAAGCAAAATTGTCCAGAAGCAATATTAATAAAAAGCCTTTTTTGGATCTTGCTAACTATTTACCCCAACCCCCCCCCCCCACCCTTGGACTTTGTTAACTATTTTTCCTTATGCATGTATAATAGGTAATTTCAAATAAACTGTTATTTTTGAAAACGCGAGTGAGTGGCAACTGAAGGAAAGTTTAAGTCCTGCTGAGATTGTTTACAAAAGTTATTAGAAAGGTCCGCGATTTTACGCCACACAGACTTTTAATATTTTCTTCAAGTTTTTCAACGAATCCTCATAGTTCTGGGCTATTGTACTGCTGGAGCATCTTCTAATGTTTGAATGAGTTCCTGAACACTCAGTGGTTTCGCACATTATACGACTTTCCCAAAAAAAAGCCAAAAATCGAGGGGATTAAGCTCCGGGCTTTAAAATCCGGGTTAACATACTTGCTTTGATAATTGCGCTTTGATAAATTCCGAACAACACTGCTCTTATCAGGGCGAAGCCCTAAAATATCCAACGGCAATTTAAGGTCTATGGAGCAGTGTTCGCCTAAACAAAATTGGTGAAACTAAAAATAATTTTTATGATTTTTTTAATTAGAGTTTTTTCAATATCCACCACACACCATCTAAAAGATAAAATATATGATTTAGCTCCCAGTAATGTAGCGTAGCAATTATGACACATAGCCAGCTTCAACAAAACTGGAACGATTTCTAAGGCGGATTAAATCGCCGCTCACGCGTTAATAGCAAAAAATATATCAAGCGTTTGTTGTCGCAAATTGGCCAAATTGGCAACCTTTAAGCCCCCATAGCTTTACAAAAAGTAATCACAAGTGGAATATCGTTTCAAGTTTGAGCTTTAAAAAATTGCATTTAGGTCGATATATTGAGACTCCGCCAAAAATGGCTAGTTAAGAAGTCAAACGGATTAACAGTTATCAAATGAAAAGTTTTCATAAAATATCAATCTATTTGAATAACTCTGTAATTTTGACGATTATTGTTCCGACTTTCGATACGAAAGTAACGGAATATTTGTGCTCGGGTGGGTTTTTTTTTCTTCAGACAATTTTCGACTTTTTGACTAGCCATTTTTGACGGAGTTTTTTTTTATTTCATTTAAAAGTTAATGCTGTTCTGAGCTTAAATTTGAAAACATGTTTCACCTGTGATCATTTTTTGTAAAGTTATGGGGGTTTAAAGATTGCCATTTGGGACAATTAATGCGCGATATATTTCGCGCTATTAACGTATAAGCGAAGATTTAATCCGTTTTAGAAATCATTCCAAATTGGTTGAAAGAAGCTTATTTGCCACAATTGATTTGTCACCAGGAGCGAAATTTATCTTTTTGTACTTTAAATGGCGTGTGGGGTGATCAAATTCATCAAAAATTTCAAATTTTAGAAAAAATTGTTTTTAAATTTATTTGTTACAGTTAATTTTTATAGGTCATTAAGGCTTCATAAACCTTAAAAGGCAGTCGGATCATTCTGTATAAAATGCTTTTACAAAGTTTGAACAATTAATTAGGTTTTCAAATTCGCGCGCTCATATTTGTATTGCACACTATTTATATAATATAAACATTAAGATATTTTGAAAGTTCGGCAACCAAACTCTGAAAATCGAAATAGAGGGCGTGAGAAAATTGATAACAAGATCTAAACTATCTACTCGGATAGTCGGAAGAAAATCCATAGCAAAAACAGACGATTGGAGGAAGAGCGCACCACGCTTTCACTGGAATGACGGAAAATTGTTCAATCGATGGAGAATAGTTGTTGCACTTACAAATGCTTGCGGCGCAAGAAAATTTTACTTGAAAATGCTTAAGCACATCTTTTCGACAGCTCTAAGAATTGAAGATTGGTCGTCTCCTTCAAAAAATCCTGCGTATGCTTTTGCGCTGACAGAATACTTTTTTATGATAATGTGCATTTTAGGGTCGGTTTAAATATAGATTCGTATTGAATCCAAATGCGTAAAATTTTAAATGAATAAGATTTCAGAGAAATGGTATGGTTTTTTTTCGTTTGTTAGTATATACAAATGCAATTTCGTCTTGCTATAAAATTGCAGACTGATATCGAGTAGACATTTTTTGCGTTGCCTGTGTCTTTGTCAGTCTAGTGAACAGCAAGTCGGACGGCCTTCGCTCAGATAACTGACATTGACAATTTTCAAAAAAGAGAGCTTTAAATCCTAAATCGAGTTCGAAAAATTTTTTTCAGATTTTTTTGAAACTACAATTTCTCTCTGAACCTTAAGGCTTTTAGAAAATAATTGCATAAGAGAAGTTTCCAGTTGGCTCACATACGAGTTTAAGTGGAGAATTCTGCAAAAAGAACTTCCGATTTACTTGAATTGTGAAGTGGGTATGCGTAGTTGATGAAAACCAACACCACTCATACTTCTCCTGCGTATTTGATGAATGAGACTGAAAGGTAAAATGCCCAATTTTCAGTAGGGTGAAAATGTTGCGTCGACCTCCGAGACAAACTTGTGGTTGAATCAGCGTACCTTATGAAGAAAATGAAGAAAAAATTAAAATATTATTTAATTGATTTAGCTCTAAGTAACGTAGCGTAGCAATTATGACATATAGCAAGCTTCAACGTAATTGGAACGATTTTTAAGGCGGATTAAAAATCCGCTTACGCGTTAATAGCTAAAAATAAATCTCGTGTTAGTTGACCCAAATTGGCCAAATTGGCAAAGTTCAAGCCGCCATAACTTTACAAAAACTGATCACACTTGGAATTTTGTTTTAAGTTTGAGCTCAAAATAAAATTACATTTCGGTTGATATAAAGAGACTCCGCCAAAAATGGCTAGATAAGAAGTCAAACAGATTAACAGTTATGAATAGACAAATTCTCATCAAATAACGATGTATTTGAATAACTCTGTAATTTTGAGGATTATTGTTCGACCTTCGATACGAAAGTAACGGAATATTTGTGCTCGGGTGGGTTTTTTTTCTTCAGACAAATTTCGACTTTTTAACTAACCATTTTTGACGGAGTTTTTTTTATTTCATTATAAAAGTATTTTTGTCTTGAGCTTAAATAGTAAAGATATTTCAGCTGTGATCGTTTATTGTAAAGTCATGCGGGGGTTAAAGGTGGCCAATTTGGCCAATTTGGGACAATTAGCGCGCGATATATTTCGCGCTATTAACGTGTAAGCGAAGATTTCATCCGTCTTAGAAATTGCTCCAAATTGGTTAAAAGAAGCTTTTTTGCCACAATTGATTTGTTACAAAGAGCAAAGTTTATCTTTTTGTACTTTAAATGGCGTGTGGGGTGATCAAATTCATCAAAAATTTCAAATTTTAGAAAAAATTGTTTTTAAATTTATTTGTTACAGTTAATTTTTATAGGTCATTAAGGCTTCATAAACCTTAAAAGGCAGTCGGATCATTCAGGGCTTCGCCTTGATACGAGCGGTCTTGTTTTCTGTATAAAATGCTTTTACAAAGTTTGAACAATTAATTAGGTTTTCAAATTCGCGCGCTCATATTTGTATTGCTCACTATTTATATAATATAAACATTAAGATATTTTGAAAGTTCGGCAACCAAACTCTGAAAATCGAAATAGAGGGCGTGAGAAAATTGATAACAAGATCTAAACTATCTACTCGGATAGTCGGAAGAAAATCCATAGCAAAAACAGACGATTGGAGGAAGAGCGCACCACGCTTTCACTGGAATGACGGAAAATTGTTCAATCGATGGAGAATAGTTGTTGCACTTACAAATGCTTGCGGCGCAAGAAAATTTTACTTGAAAATGCTTAAGCACATCTTTTCGACAGCTCTAAGAATTGAAGATTGGTCGTCTCCTTCAAAAAATCCTGCGTATGCTTTTGCGCTGACAGAATACTTTTTTATGATAATGTGCATTTTAGGGTCGGTTTAAATATAGATTCGTATTGAATCCAAATGCGTAAAATTTTAAATGAATAAGATTTCAGAGAAATGGTATGGTTTTTTTTCGTTTGTTAGTATATACAAATGCAATTTCGTCTTGCTATAAAATTGCAGACTGATATCGAGTAGACATTTTTTGCGTTGCCTGTGTCTTTGTCAGTCTAGTGAACAGCAAGTCGGACGGCCTTCGCTCAGATAACTGACATTGACAATTTTCAAAAAAGAGAGCTTTAAATCCTAAATCGAGTTCGAAAAATTTTTTTCAGATTTTTTTGAAACTACAATTTCTCTCTGAACCTTAAGGCTTTTAGAAAATAATTGCATAAGAGAAGTTTCCAGTTGGCTCACATACGAGTTTAAGTGGAGAATTCTGCAAAAAGAACTTCCGATTTACTTGAATTGTGAAGTGGGTATGCGTAGTTGATGAAAACCAACACCACTCATACTTCTCCTGCGTATTTGATGAATGAGACTGAAAGGTAAAATGCCCAATTTTCAGTAGGGTGAAAATGTTGCGTCGACCTCCGAGACAAACTTGTGGTTGAATCAGCGTACCTTATGAAGAAAATGAAGAAAAAATTAAAATATTATTTAATTGATTTAGCTCTAAGTAACGTAGCGTAGCAATTATGACATATAGCAAGCTTCAACGTAATTGGAACGATTTTTAAGGCGGATTAAAAATCCGCTTACGCGTTAATAGCTAAAAATAAATCTCGTGTTAGTTGACCCAAATTGGCCAAATTGGCAAAGTTCAAGCCGCCATAACTTTACAAAAACTGATCACACTTGGAATTTTGTTTTAAGTTTGAGCTCAAAATAAAATTACATTTCGGTTGATATAAAGAGACTCCGCCAAAAATGGCTAGATAAGAAGTCAAACGGATTAACAGTTATGAATAGACAAATTCTCATCAAATAACGATGTATTTGAATAACTCTGTAATTTTGAGGATTATTGTTCGACCTTCGATACGAAAGTAACGGAATATTTGTGCTCGGGTGGGTTTTTTTTCTTCAGACAAATTTCGACTTTTTAACTAACCATTTTTGACGGAGTTTTTTTTATTTCATTATAAAAGTATTTTTGTCTTGAGCTTAAATAGTAAAGATATTTCAGCTGTGATCGTTTATTGTAAAGTCATGGGGGGGTTAAAGGTGGCCAATTTGGCCAATTTGGCCAATTTGGCCAATTTGGGACAATTAGCGCGCGATATATTTCGCGCTATTAACGTGTAAGCGAAGATTTCATCCGTCTTAGAAATTGCTCCAAATTGGTTAAAAGAAGCTTTTTTGCCACAATTGATTTGTTACAAAGAGCAAAGTTTATCTTTTTGTACTTTAAATGGCGTGTGGGGGGATGAATTTTATCAAAAACTTCAAATTTTAGAAGAAAAAAAACTTTTTTTTACTCATTACATTTTTATAGGTTATTACTGATCCATAAACCTTATAAAAAGCAGTCGGAACATTCAAGGCTTCGCCCTGACACGATCAGTCTTGTTTCTGTATAAAATGCATTCCCAAAGTTTTAACAATTCATTGGGTTTTCAAATTCGCGAGCTCATATTTGTATAACTCACTATTTATATAATACAAACCTTAATATAATTTTGAAATTCGGCAACCAAATTCTGAAAATCGAAATAGAGGTCGTGAGAAAATAGATAAGAAGATCTAAACTATCTACTCGAATAGTCATAAGAAAATCCATAGCAAAAACAGACGATTGGAGGAAGAGCGCATGACGCATTCACTGGAATGGCGGGAAATTGTTCAATCGATGGAGAAGAGTAGTTCCACTTACAAATGCTTGCGGCGCAGAAAGTTTTACCTGAAACTGCTTGGGCACATTTTTTCGACAGCTCTAAGAATTGAAGATTGGTCGTCTCTTTCAAAAAATCCTGCGTATGCTTTTGCGCTGACAGAATAATTTTTTGTTATTAAAGTGCATTTTAGGGTCGGTTTAAATATAGAATGGGGATTGAATCGAGCTGCGTAAAATTTTAAATGAATAAGATTTCAGAGAAATAGTACGGCTTTTTTCCGTTTGTTGGTATATACAAATGCAATTTTGCCTTGCTATAAGATTGCAGCCTGATATCGAGTAGACATTTTTTGCGTTGCCTGTGTCTTTGTCAGCCTAGTGGCCAGCAAGTCGGACGGTCTTCGCTCAGATCAGCGACATTGATATCTTTCAAAACAGAGAACTTTAAATCCTAAATCGAGTTCCAAAATTTTTTTTTCGATTTTTTTGAAACTACAATTTCTCTCTGAACCTTAAGACTTTTAGAAAATAATTGCATTAGAGAAGTTTCCAGTTGGCTCATATATGAGTTTAAGTAGAGAAATCTGCAAAATGAACTTCCACTATACTGGAATTGTGAAGTGTGTATGCGTAGTTGGGGAGAACCAACACCGCTCATACTTCTTCTGCGTATTTGATGAATGAGACTGAAAGGTAAAATACAAGTTAAAATACAAGAAGGGTAAAAATGTTGCGTCACCCTCGGAGACAAACCTGTGGTTGAATAAGCGTACCTTGTGAAGAAAGTGAAGGACAAAATTCACGACAGTTTCCATCAAATCAAATTATTTAGAAATCAAATTATTTAGATGCTTGATTTTCCAGATTTTTTCTTCTAAGTCTTCTATTTACTAAATTATGATTGATTCTGTTGCCGCCATTAACCCGTTGTGAAGAAGTAGCCGTCCTCTTTTGGCACGATCAGAAATTAACACGACTTGTAACTTTCTCTTGTATCACTCACATATATTTGATTTAGCGTTTTTTTGACGCGCTTAATCGTATGTTCAAAAAAATTCCATAGGTGGCGTGGATCAGTTGCCTTTGAATTGGTTTCCCACAGAAGCCATGAAACTTCTGGGTTTTTCGATATGTACTTTTAGCAATTTAATATAATTTTTAGTTTGACTTAAATTTGATACTTTTACTAGAACCCACATCAAGACAAAAAAATCGGTATGATAGATATTCGACACCAAGTTACAGGTGGTCATGGCTCGTTGATGTACGTGGAAAACACATACGAAAACTAAAAATTTCCCTGTGCCACAAATACTTTTTCGTTTTTTATTAACTGTTGTTCAAACAATCTGCAGTACTCGTGTAACCCGTACCTATTGTTTTTTTTCTAGTTTAGATTTTAAATTATCTTTTTCATATCTAAACTTCAGATTTAAAATGGGTTGCTAAATGTTAAAATAACGCTTGGATACTCAACAAATAGCTTTTTTCAGATCAAATTTCAGATATAAAAGTCCTTTTTCGGGGTTATTCCAGAACTGAAAAATTTTAGAATTGAAACCTTGGTTTTCATTGGTGATTTTAAAACATCAAAGATTTTTACAGAAGTGCTGCTAATTTTGGTAGTTCTGTACTTTATACCTCCTGCTAGCTACTAGAAGGTACTTAGCAAAATATTTTTCATCGCAGACTAATGAAATGCGTTTGCCTACACATGAGAACATTATCGATAAAAGCTTCAGTAGCGCAATAAAATCAAAAGTTTGATAGGTGTTCTAAAAAATTTTGAAAGCTTTTGTGAAATTTTTGTGTCAACTTACTAACGCAGCTAAGGAATCCACTATTTGGTCTGTACACAAACAATCATTTTTGGTACGTAACAATCTTTAATAGTGAGAAAGATTCATTGCGCTGCGCGGGTTTTTCTAGAAAACTTTTAGTTACCAGAAAAAAGCTGGTAGGTGTTCAAGTGTGGTATAAAAACATTAGATTTTCCGTCGTGATTTTGCGTCATTTTCAAGAAACAGTGGTCTGAGGTGTTTAGGTTTTTCAACTCATTCACCGCTAATGGGGAAAAAGAGAAGATTGAAATGGAAAAATTTGTTCGGATTTTATAAAGGTATCTTCAGATGGGATTGCTGTGATGGAAGCATTGCTGCTTAAGTTTTCTGCGCCTCAAAAACAACAGCTAAATTCTGAGAGAAAACGTTTTTCCTTGTCCAGTTTTTTTGCCAATGCATAAAAGTTAGAACATTTTATGCCCTTCCCTGTCAATCAAGCTACTCGTTAAAGAAAGTGAAGAAGATTTAAAATTTAGTGTGATTTTGCTCCTTGATTAACAAGTGGTTTGTTTCAGCTCACAACTTGCTCAAAATTGAATTAAAATTAGCAAACAATGGGTAAAGATAGACGCGAAAACATCATTTCGTAATAAATTTGTGCGTGTGTATTGAAAATGGTTGAGAAATTTTAACAAGTTCACATTTTTTGAAAGTTTGCCAGGTTTTATTTTGAAGACTTTGAACGGCAGTTCTAGCAATTTCTCTTGATACGTGCAGTTTCATTGGTCTAATTAACACTCGGTTTTTTTGTTTTTTTTTACACAACGAAATTGGGGGAAAAACATTGTTTTTGGGCGTGTTTAACGCTCGCGACATGAAGTACCACAAACAAGGCTCAGTTGCAGACTATTAAATCACTATACTTAGTTATTCGTCAAATTGACTTTATTTACTGTCTAGAAAAACCAACATGCGCTTTTTGTGTTTTAAACAAGTTGAGAAGAAGAGTGAAAAATTAGTTTTCCTTTAAAATTTTTCCAAATGTCTTTTTGTATTTTAAAAATGAGTTGGTAATTTGTTCTATGCTAGTCGTTCTTCTTCCCCTTATTCCCTTAAAATTTGACAAACTCCAAATTAAAAGAAGTTGACTATTTTTGTTGTTTTTGTTTGCAGAATTTAGTATAGTTGGACCGTCTATTCAAGATTTAATGAATTGGTTTCTCTTAGAGGCCGAGAAATTTTTGGTTATTTTTTGATTTTCATTTTTATATATATTTTTTTTTATTTTGTAGCATCCCCTACTTAGTAATTGCTTAAATTCAGATATGAAACTAAATTTTTTAGATCCATTTTCCAGATCTAGAATGGGTTTTGAAATATTAAAATAACGCTTGGATAAATTAAGAATGGGTTATTTCAGACCCACTTTGAGATAAGAAGTTTTGTTTTCTGGTTATTTCAGATCTGAAACAGTTATTTAATATCTAAGTTTCAGATCTGAAATTTTGATTTTCATTGGTGATTGGAATATATCAAAGATTCTGACGTGTAGCTTATTTTGCTACTTCTGTTTTTTTAGCTGCTGCTAGTTACTAGCAGGTGCTTAGCAAAAACTTTAATCAGAGGCTGCTGAATTGTGTCCACCTAAAGATGAGAACAGCATCAAAAAGTGCTTCAGTAGAGCAATAAAATCAAAAAACTCATAAGTGTTTACACTTTCTTGAAAACAATGTGAACAGTGCAAATTTCAAAACAATTTAACAAGAAACTTAAAATGAAAAATTAACTGTTTGTGGTTATTCAGACTGTTTTAATGCTGTTCAAAAAAAATAGAATCTTCTCGGAAATCAAATGAGTTTTCATAACATGTCTTTTTTATCGTAGTCTTTGAAAAAATGCTTTTTTTGATGTTTGATGCACCAAGTCATTAATATCTCGAGAAGCAAACGACACAAATTAAAGTTTATCTTGAACAGCTACCAGGAATAAAATCTATGATTATGAAAAACTCCAAAGTTTAGAAAAATTTCTCAAAACACTTTTTTAGTAACAAAGTTCCCTATATCTTTTCCGTGTGAGACTGATTGATGAGCTCTCAGCTTCCAGTTTCTGGGATTTTACTTTTGAAGGGACAAAAATTGAGCATTTGGTGCCATGAGAACAACAATTTGCTATAAATTGATCTTCGTTATGGCTTACAAATTATGCGCGACTTTAGATCGAGAGATTAATTTCTGTATTGTTTTGTTTGTCTGCTTATTAGCGCAAGTAAGGTATCCATTATTTGCCTTGTATAAAATTCAAAATATTTTTGTGCGTATTAATTTTGAGTGGGGAGTTGGAAGGAACCAAGGCGCTGCACACGTTTCTCTAAAACTTTTTTAGTTAGCTGAAATAAAGCTCGTAAGTGTTCAAGCGTGGTGTAATAGCAGAAGATTTTCCATTGTGACTTCGCTTTAGTTTTAAGAAAAATTGGTCTGAACCTTTTAAGTTTTCCTACTCATTCACTGCTAACGACGCAGTAGCGAAGAGTGAAACTGAGGATAATTGTGCGGATTTTGTAAGGGTTTCTTCAGCTGGTATTGGCTTGATGGAAGCATTTCATTGTAAATACTCTCCGCCTCAATAAAAACATCCAAATGCTGACAGGGAAAATATTTTCTCTTGTCCTTGTGTTTTGTCCATGCATCTGTAATTGGAACTTTTTTGCCGCTTCCCTAGCAATCGACCGTTTCATCAAAGAAAGTGCAGGAGATTTATTGATCTGTGTGATTTTGCTCCTTGATTAACAAATGGTTTGTTCCAGCTCAGAAATTGCTCAAAATTGAATTGAAATGTTTAAATGGGTCCAAATAATGATTTAATATAGATGCAAAAACATCCTTTTGAAAAATTTTACCAGATTCTTTTTCGAAGACTTTGAAGAACGACAGTTCTAACAGCTCATCGTGATACGAAGAGTTTTATTGGTCCAATTAAAATTCATTTTTTCCCTCACTTTGCACAATGAAATTGGGGGAAAACATCTTACTTGCGCTCGCGAAGTAAAGAAGCACTAATAATGTTAGTTGGATTCAATTAAGTCTCTATACCTTTTTATTCTTCAAAACTGATTTTTTTTTTGTATTTTACTGTCTTTAAAATTCAATTTGCACTTTTTGTGTTTTAGACAACTTGAGACTGGTCAGTTAAATGTTAGTTTTCATTCTACTCTCCCCAAACTCGTAAAAGTTGCTGAAATGTTGTAAATCTAGAATTAAAAGTTTAATAAAAATTGTTTTGTACTTGTTTCTAGTCGTCCTCTCTCCCCTGATTCCCCCTACAAAACTGACAAACACCAACTTAAAAGAATTTGACTTTTTTGTTGTTATCGTTTGCAGAAATAAGTATAGTTGGACCGTCTATCCATGATTCATTTAAAATGGACATGGTTTCTGCGTTTGCTAGATCTGATTGCCAAATAAATGGTTTGTTACAGCAGCGTTTTAGGGTTGGGGAATGCCGCTTTCCCTCAAGGGATTCGATCCCCTGCGGACCCGAAGGTTCCCCCTTTGTACTATGTCTAGATACTGGCCCTCATATTTTTCTTAAGGCGCTTTCGGCGCCATTGTATACTGATTTTTCAAAACTGCCTAAAAAATTTTCGCCTGCTTTTTAAAAATTGGGTCAGAAAATTAATTTGGTCAAAAAAAAGGTTGAAAAAATTTTTCGATCTTTTTCTGAAAATCCGCGACCGCTCGAAAAATCCTAGATCCGCCCCTTGTTTTTATTCTAAGGTTTATTCAAATTTTATTTACCGTTAATATGATTATAATTTATTAAAAGGCAAAGAAAATTGATTAATTTTGCTTGGGTGTTTGAAAAAGCAATAGAAGGTACTAATTTTGTGCGCTTTGCTTCTCCGATAAAAATTTGACATCATGCATTTTTGGATTTTTTGAACTTTTTTCGAGTTTTACTACCAAACAATTCAATCATGATTTTTTGGTTCGTTACCAGTTTCATCGAAGAGCCTATTTTTTTAAAAACAGTTTGAAGTAAAATTAAAATTCAAAACACAAGAAATCAAATTGGAGTTTATAACAGTTTATAAAAATTTTTCCTGAAAAAAAAAACCAATGTAACCAATGTTTTCACTTGGTTCATTAAAATTTAGTTGACAATTTAATTTATTGAGTTACATTATATTTCTATAAACATGTATATTTTACGCGGCGACCTAATCCGCCTCGGAAACCATTACCAACTGAATTTAGTTACGATAATTAGTTCAAATCTTGTATTATCGAAAAAAATATATTTGTCTCTGAGCTCACGATATTGCGCAGGTGGGTTCCACAACAAAATTTTAAAAAGTTTGCATCATTTTTTGAATAATTCAAGAATTCTTTTGCAACAAAAAATACTTCAGACAGTTTACAGGGCAGTCTGTGTGTCCTAATACGAGCAGTCTTAATTTGATATAAAAAACGGATATCAATTTTTTAACAATAAAACTTGATTTCATATTTTGAATCTAAAATATTTTTTGGGCAAACAGGGCTGAGGAGCTCGGATCATGATTCGACCTGAATAATCAAACTATGACATGTTTCCGACCCGCCCAGAGATGGTCGAACTAAAGATGGTCGAATTAAAACAATTTTTTCAACCCAGAAAATGCCTACTTTTTCATTAACGCCCTTACATGCACCTGATGTTTTCCTTGGCGCATTGAAAAGGGTGTGCTTCAAACAGGATATAAACGAAGGAAAACCAATTGCCGAACATAATTTAAGGCCTGTTTCTGGATTTCATCCAGGGAACAATTTGGCCTCGCAATAACTTCAAATCGTTGTTGTACTGAGTGGTTGCTGAATCATCGAATACCAAAACAAGAAGTATGAGAGATTTTTCAACTATTTTTCAACTAATAAGGGAGTAGTTTATTCTGGACTTTTCACAATAATTTCAGTGTTTTCACTCTGTTTCACACTTCTTTGTTGTGAATTTTTCTGTCCCGAAGATGTCTGCTGACTATTTCCACTTGCAATTTTGCTTTTCTTGGATCCAGTTGGCGTGGAGTTCCGCTGGTTTTCGGAGGTTTCGGTACTCTTTCCGGAACTAACGTGGTCGCGTGTCGTAGCGTACGAAGAAGAAGTGCGTCCGAACAACACTGCATTCTGTTTGTTGTCGTGTGAAAATCTCTTCGCAGGGTAGAGCTGAGTCTTGAAAATTGTCCTATAAATCCAAGACAAATGCATGATCTTGAAATGGCGTAATATCAAAAAATATTGAAATTGCGTTACAAAAACATTGCGATATTGCGTGAAACCAAAAATGATCTAATATTTGAAGAACAGGCAAAAAAAAACATTCCTGGTTTTCAATCTAAAAATATTGTTTGCCTGTTATTTAGATAGTAGATCTTTTTTGATTTCACACAATATCGTAATGTTTTTTATAACGCAGAAATTATAAAGCAAAAATAGGAATGAAAATGCGGAATATTTAAAATGTAATGTCAAAATAGCTTCACACTATATGATCTATATATCCTTTATATATGATATATGTATATGTAGATTATACGGGTAAAAAGTGACCTCCATGAGAATGTCCGATCTTCGGAGGCCCAGTTGATGGGGTCCCATCTGGATCCGAGGATGGAGAAGATAACAGGGAGAGCCACCACCCCGTAGAAGAAACTCAACACCATCAGAATAGTCATGGTCAAGAAGAAAGACTGCATCGCATATGTCTCAGCTGCCGCCAGCAAACATACACCTAAAGGCAACACAAAATGCTTCAAAAACTGTAAAACGGAAATAATTTTAAAATAATTATAGAAAACAAATCTCTCGACTTTGTCAATAACATTTACCTGCCCATTAATTTATCTGAAGCGAAGTTTTTTTAATAGTGTTGTTTGTTCCCACTTTTTGCAACCTTGCAACCCATTTGAAGCCTTTTTAAAACCTTTTTGCAACAAAAAAAATTGGCCATACAGATTTATTCAAGAGAAAATAGTCTATCTCTCATTGGGTCGTCCAGAAATTCAAGTTTAGATAAAAGCTTGTTCAAGTTGGTCAGATTTTGTTCAGTTTGGGCTTTGAGATTTCCCTCAGTTTGAGTAGGGAAAAAGATGTTATAAAATTCGGATATTGAATTCGATATGATATATATATAGATAGAATAGAGTAACGAATAAATGATTAACGAATCCAGAATTGAATGTATTGTTTTAATGTATAATGTTTTATGACTAGATTTCACACTTAAGGCTTTTCGCAAATGACCGCTTCCGATTCTCAAGTGACAAACGATTTAGCTGGTGAGGTTTGTCCTTGAATCAATTTACTGCACTATAAGTAGATAATTAAGACATAGTTAGATAAGACAATACATAAGTAAATAGAATATAATGAGGTACCGAAGGTCGCCTCATGACACTTCACCCTCTAGAAAAAATTTATCTTAGTATAAATTTCGGAATGAATCAGGCAGGAAAATGAGAAGGAAAATAAGCACCGTAATGGGTTAGTGATAACCTAAGCAATAGGCTAGTATGGCAGAGTTTACAAAGTTTTAAAGTTTATCATGCTCTTCGGTTCTTGTTTTCTTAAACGGAGTAGTTTGCTCCTTAGTTCTGGGAAACGGCACTTTCCGAACAATTGGGGTGAATGGCGTAGTAATTTGATCGGTGAGTGGCGTAGTAATTTGATCAGTGTTCGGTCGTTGTGACGAAGGCTCCGCAGGGTCAGATTCTGTTACACTCTTAACTGAATGGCGAAGAGGATCTCCATAAAACCTCGTTGGTTTCTTAGACCGATTAGATGATCTGTTAAACTCGCTCGAAGATTGAGAGGTAGGATTGTCAACCTCCATATGGCCAGTATTTGCTGAATCCTCTGCCGCAGTCTGAGGGACCGTGTCAGAACTTTGTGGCTGATCCTGGGGTGGTGCTACCGCCCCTGTAGGAGATGTCAAGGCGGGATTAGTTGGAGGATTGAAAATCGGAGTGTTTGAAGTAGCGATCACAGGAGCCAATCCTTGAGGCGTTGCAACCGGTGCCTCCACCAATTCGAGCTGGGGGCCAGTGATCAATGAGTCCTCGCTCGACGACTCTGCTGTCAAGTCAATCACCTTGCCCTTTGAAGGTTCATTTGAATGCCTTGTAGCTGAAATAGTAGCTGGTTGAGATTGGGGCCGAGGAGCAATTCGTTGCTGCAAACGTTCTCCCACTGTGCAAGGCGTAGCTGAAATCTTAGGGTGATTAAAATTATGTCTTAGGCTTCGGTGATTTTTCCGATAAACTTTCCCTTTGTCGGTAATGTAAGTATGATCCGTAACGCGAGTAATCTTGATTTTTGCTAGTTTAAACAGAGGCTTTCCCGAATTTCGATCAAGGACTTTCCGAAATTTTTTGACTCTTAGAGGATCTTGTAAAACTAATTTTTCTAAATTACGTGTTTTTGAGAGTATTTTAGGCCTCGAGGAGGACGACACGTTCATTCTCTGTGAATGCGAGAGTGCTGGAGCTGACGTATCGCGAGCGTTGTCGTAGAAGCGTAGGGTTCCCTTTGTGATCCCTGTCTTGAGCGAGTTTGCGAGGTCGCTATTACGAGCCGCCAATTCACGGAGAAGATCTTGTCCTTGCTGTGGGGGCACATTCCGTTTCCACTGCTTCCAGGTGTTAGCTGCCTTCGCAAGGTTCTCCAAGGCTTTATATGGTTGACTATCCGCTATACGCTCGCCCACACCAAAGAGTGGCTTGAATTTATAGGGGATTTCTGGGCTGTGTGACGTTCCTCTGGGTACAACTTTAGCCCTATCACGGCTAAAATCCTGGCTTGAACGCTGCTCCGGAGTCAGGAGGTTCCTTTCCAGTCCTTGCGCTGAAGTAGGAGAATGAATAACATTATCACGTGCTAATGAAAACTCAGTGTTGGGCTTCCTCCCAAAGTGTAACTCAAAAGGAGATACTTTTAGCGTAGAATGCTTAGTTTTCCGAATATCATCGACGATTTGTTGTAAAATTGATTACAGATTATTTAAATTAGGATCTATTTTTTCTGTTCCTAACTTCCGTTTTATTGTCTGGATCGATCTCTCTACCAGCCCACAATTCCGATGATCCCCCACCACTGTGAGGATGTGTTTAATGCCTCTCATTTTGCAAAATTCTTTAACGACGTCTGAGTGAAACCCAGATCCGTGATCTGTTCTAATGCTTTCTTATATACCATGATTACGAATATATGATTGCAAAAATTTGACTATTTTTTTCGCACTGGTCGATTTAATCAACATCACCGAAGGGAACTTAGAAAAACGATCTATTGCGACTAAAATGTAGATTTTCCCCTTCTTATCATCTATTAACGGACCCGCGAAATCAAATTGCAATTCTTGATTTGGAGCTGACAACGTAGGTAACGGCTTAGCTGAGTTATAAGTCGCGGAAGTTTTGATGTTCTTACCAAATAAAGTACACTCCGGGCATTTTTTGCAGACATTAACGATCTGGCGATTGAGAAATGGCCACCAAATATACGCCGAAGCGTCCATCAGGGCCGCCTGGCCTGGGTGCGAGCGATGGAGGCGAATCAGAATAGCACTTCGTAACTGTTCGGGTATGGCTAGTTTATTGTCTATCAGGACACAGTTGTTTACTACCGCCGCGTTTGTCCAGAATTGGGCCATGGATGTCCCCAGTTTGTTAAAGGATTGTACATCCTAATTAATGATTGCAGTCCTCATCGGTCCGAGGAACGGGTCTTCCCCTGTCAGCTCTCCCAGCAGATCCACATCAAATAGTCCCGGCAATCCGACCACCTTCTTCTTGTCCCGAGTGACCAGCGGTTTGTGGTTGTTGATGGCATTAACCCCCATTCGAAGTATCTCTCCTCTTCTGGCCCGTCTCGTCAGCCGCTGCCTCCGGCACTTATCGAGGAAATGAGTGAGGGCCTCTTGCGTATTCTGTCCTCGAGTGACCACGAAAAGTTCTCGAGAATGTCTCTGTCTGGCAATGTTTCGGGTACGTATTTGATCAATACGGCTCGGGCGATCCATAGGGCGAACTATAGATAGCTTGGGTCTTAGTTGACTGGAGGTGCGAAAATTAGGGGAACTTGTAGAAAAGTTTTCGACAAAATTGAGGAGTTTTGTTTGTTCGATCGTATTATTTGCAAAGGCAACAGTATTAGTAGAAGTTTTAGAGTTATTTAGAGTAGAGTTAAGAGTAGTATTTTGAGCGAGATTATTTGAAGTATCCATATCGTAACTGATTTCTAAGTTGTAAGGTCGGAGACAATGAGTTTGAGCAAAAACATTTGGTTTAGCGTATCTCATTTGCATACTGTGCTGTGATTGGTCGAGAGTACCAGAGCATGAAACGTCGACCTCTCGCGACGATGTTATATACTCACGTTTTTGCATACGAGCATATGATTGGCTGGTTGACTGAGAGCATGAACTGACGCCCTCTAGTGGCGAGGAGTTACGACGATTAATTAGCATATCCTTTTGAGATTGGTTAACAGATTGAGTACTGTTCGCGACGGCCTCTAGAGGCGACGAACTGAATTGTTTGCAACAGTGTGATTGGTCAGATGAATCGAAAGTTGATTGGTCTGTTGTATAAGTTAAGAGGTAGCTAAGGTTGCCTCCAATTTCACCAAGCGATCTGATTGGTCGAAACTCGTTATACTTTGAAATTTGCCCCACCGGCACTATATGAGGTTTAGACTGAGTACTAATCAAATTTAAAGCATTGTGAAAAGCTTGAATAGATTTAATGACAAATAATTCGTCATGCGATGATGGCAACGGTGCTTCAAAAGTCGGGTATCTAGACAAATAATCGACGATGCCTAGGGAGGAACCGGGTATATGTTCGATTTGATAATCGAACGGAATGAGGTGGTCCGCCCAGCGAGAGAGTCGTGACTGATAAGATTTTTTACCATACGTTTCATTGAGGGCGGAAATGATGGCCTTATGATCGGTTAGAATAACAAATCGTTTACCAAGTATATATGTACGGAAATGTTCGCACGACCATACAATAGCCAGAAGCTCTAACTCATTGGTACTATACTTGATTTCCGCGGAGTTTAGGAACCTAGAGGCAAACGCAATCGGGGCCCCAACATTTGACTCTACTTCTTGTTCCAAACGGGCCCCCAGCCCGCTATGACTGGCATCACATTTAACTCGCGAAGCTTTTGAAGCATCGTAGTGAAACAAATTAGGGATGTTTGCGATGAGGTTTGAGATCTTTTGAAACGCAATAGTTTGCTCGTCCCTCCACAGAAAGGATTTCTTATTCTCCGCCTTTAGCGAAGCTCTAAATGCGACTGTACTTGTGCAAATCCGGGATGAAACGTTGAAGATGATTGAGTGTACCCATGAACGATCTTAACTGTTTAAGAGTTTTGGGTGGCAACAGGGATTTGATTGCCTCTATTTTTGAGATTTTCGGAGCGTAACCGTTTTCATCGATTTCGTACCCTAACCAGACTAGTTTATTAACTGAAAACTCACATTTACTAAGTTTCAACGCCCATCCTTCTTCATCCAATCAACTCATGACTCTTTCGACTATCACATTATGATCTTAAACTCTTCCTTTAGTGACAACCAGTATATCATCGAGGTAACATATGACACCTTCCAATCCTTGCAACGTACAGTCCATCGCTTTCTGAAATTCCGTAGGCAAGTCCATCAGTCCGTAGAAACCAGTCTTGAATCGATATGTGCCTGTTGCCTCTCCGCACAAAATACTAAAGTTACAATACTACTGGTTAGTTCCGATAAAGGTAATTGACTGAAAGCGTATTTAAGGTCAAGAAAAGTAAACCACACCTCCCCAGGTGTGTCTCTAGTTATAATTTGAGCCGCCGAGTCAATCAATTCATGCATATTAGGCATTTGATTTTTGTTTTGCCAGATTTGGGCATTCATGGGTTTAGCATTCAGCGCCAGTTTTATAGACCCGTCTTTCTTTGCTGTTAGGACTATGGGTGCGATGAAATGATCCGTAGTACACTTTTCTAACTTTTCAAAGTGCTTGTCTTTAATTAACTTTTTAATCTCAGCCGTGACCCGATCTTGCAAATGTTTATGGACTTTTCGGCCTTTAACTTGTCTGGGCACCAACGGGTCTTTAAAATTTGTGAACACTTTAGGTTCGACCTCCCCAGTCTGCTGAATACTTTAGGGTACCTTTTGACAAAGTAATCCCTCCAGAATTTTGAGGTCGGGTCCAATTCCTCGTCTTCCTCCGCGTCGCTAACTTCTGCCGGTCTGCGTTGCACCGTTTCAATTCCTAACTTCTCATGAAGGTTCAAACCGAGTAAATTTCGAGTACGATTTTCGGAAACCAAGAAACACGCCTTATTGATTTTCCATCCCTTCGATGTAATAGGGATTTCCAGAGAACCAAACAGTTTAATTGGTTTCTTGTTATAATCGACATAAGTAACGTCTAAAGGATGTCTCGCGATGTCCTTAAATTTAATGTTGGGAATCCGCTTCATGAGTATATCCGCCGTTTTCTTGTTTAAAAAAGATACGGGACTTCCAGTGTCCACCGTAGAATAGAAGAAAGAGTTACCGGACCGTAACTGAATGCTGAGGCTCCTTGGTTGTCCTCCCGCTGTCTTTAGAAGTTCCACATTGTTAATCTGCACAACGTCTATCGCCATGACCCCATATTCCGGCTCGCTGTCACCATTTACGTCAATTAGATTACACTCTTGATCTGTAGACATCTCTTCATTTTGTATCATGTTAACGCGTCGTCTCGTAGTGTTACACACCTTAGCAAAATGACCCTTCTTTTTGCAGGCATTACAAGTAGCTTCTCTAGCCGGGCATGACCGGCGATGTTCCAAAGAAAACGGGTTGCCACAAAAATAACATGGTTTATTTTGATTTTGTAGTTGGTTAGGACGAGTTACACCACCTCCCCGGCTGCTATTTCCTTGATTCTTGAATTGTTGTACTGACGAAGTTGGTTCCTGCTTGACTCGAATAGAGTTTGTAGTATTAAAAGTAGCGCTGTTATATGGGAGCAATTTCTGAAATTGTTCTGATGTTTTAGCCCCTTTCTCGTTTTCCAAAGCAAGTTGTAGAGTATCATCAAGATTAGCTTTTGCTCTGATTAGTTGCCTCTGAACCTCCACATCGCGAATGCGGCCAATGAACAAATCTTTCAATGTTGCTCTTTCCTGATCGATCGACCGATTACATAGTGCAGTTTGAGCGCTAAGTCGGGCGTAAAATGATGAGAATGAGTCATTATCCTGCATGAAAATTGCATAGTACAGCTTAATCCTTTCGACTGTGTAATCCCGATCTGCCTTGAAGACATCCTCACAACACTTATGAAAATCTATGAACGAGCTAGTATTGAGGTCCAAATGAGGGTAAGAATCCAAAAATCGTTTTTTTCCCTCATTTCCCAGTGCGAAGAAAAATCGCGATTTCAAACGCGCCTCTGCCTCATAGTAACACCAGTTATGTCCAATGCGAGGTCCTTTTCTTCCCCTCTCTTGATTGTACTCATCGATTCTTCTATTAGCTGCTGCAATTCGGAGGTTCCTATTGGCCGCATCTGCGGCATTTTCATCAGCACTCGGTGCTTCGGGCTTCGGGTAAGGTTCATCCACAAACTCTGCTGGGGCAACTAGTAACTCCCCCGGTGAAATGTTGTCTTTGAGACTCACCGCCAAAAAAAATTGTCCCACCCAAGTCTCCCAATTAAAAGGTGGGTTAACCGATGTTCTCGCCCAAAAGGGTGGTATTCCGAGTAGGTCAGTCTTGTCTTCATTCACAGGAACTGCTGGCTGCGCCATGAGATTTCCCTCAGTTTGAGTAGGGAAAAAGATGTTATAAAATTCGGATATTGAATTAGATATGATATAGATAGAATAGAGTAACGAATAAATGATTAACGAATCCAGAATTGAATGTATTGTTTTAATGTATAATGTTTTATGACTAGATTTTCGATTGGAATTAATTCTGACATTCATTCGTATTTTTGCAAATGATTACACCTAGAACAGAAGACACTGCGGCGTTGAAGAGGGGCATCCCGATTGTCTCCAGTGCACTCTTCGCAGTCTCCTCTCTGCTCCTCCCGACTGCACTCAAGTAGCCATGAGCCGAGTGAGTCATAAAATCCACACAGAATCCTGATAACCAACAAGAATAGCTGCATGAACTGTCAATTGGATAGGGAGTACTGGCTACAAAAATTGTTGCAATATCTTTTCAAAAAGTATAAAGAAGAAATAACAAAAAGTTTCGAATTTACGGTTAATGAAATTATTTTAATCATGAAACACATCTGGTTTGACAATTCAAGTTACACGTTTTGATTACTTGAAACAAAGTAAAACAAAAAAAAACAAAAAAAGAGATGTTTGGGGTAGACCAAATCAGTTGATTCCCATTAATTTAGCAAACTCATAAATCCTATTTACCAAAAAAAAAAATCGGAACTTCATTAGAAGTATCGCTAGATCTTGCTAGCTTAAATGCATAACTTTTAAAAATCTTGTTTGGAGGTGCCAGAACATTTTAGATAAAATTCATGATAAAAGGGCAAACCCTTGTGTAAGCAGGACCGAATAAACGAAAATTATGTTCACTAATGAGATTTCAGTATTCAATAATCTAAAAGAAATAAGCATAATAATCAGTCAGTTTTCGACAGTTTGGAGGAAGATAATTGGTCGGTTAATTTTTTTAAAATTATTTATATATGCGGCCAAAATTTTCAACTAACTCGAAAGGTCTATTTTGAAACAATAATGAACTTCAAGATCAAACGAATAAAAAATCAACTGTCAAAAATTGTCTTAATTGTAATCTTGAGATGGAAAAAATTAAGCCAGGTCGAAAAAACAGTAACCCGACAAATACTCAGAACTACGTTCATTAACTTTTTGTACCTTTTTCTGATTTTTTTTGTTTAATGATATTGTTCATCTATATCGTTTTTGAAATATAACTAAGACCGAGTTTGTACTTCTAGTCACCAGCAGATTTAGCTGGGAGGGGGCAGACGCCCCCCTCCTCAGGGATTTGACACCCTGCCAATAATTTTTGGTGAATAACCATAGAAAATTTTCTACAGGCGCCTTGAGCGCCAAAATATACAATTTTAAGGGGGGAGCGCTCATCGAAAAAACGCGATTTTTTGGTAAAATGTTTCCAAAAAGTGCCTAAAAACGCCTTTTTTGGCCTGTTTTCTTTCAAAAATTCCCGGCGGCGCACAAAATTTGGTCTAAATGGAGTCTTTCTAGTGATTTGGGAGAGCTCAGAAAATAATTTTGGTCGACTTGAAAAAAAAATCAACAAAGTTTTCTACTTTTTTTAAAAATTGAGCCCCCACCTCGAGAAAATCCTAGATCCGCCCTTGTTTCTAGTCAAGTTTGGTACCAGACTATTCTTTTAAGAATACCAAAAATGATAAAACTAGAAAAATGCATTGAATTTTGTGCGCTTAACAGGATAGACCAAAATTAGGCGCGATAAAAAGTGAGGAAAATTTTGTTGATCGCAGATCACCATAAGAGCTTCAGATTTTCACAAAAAAAAACATTGGCTCTTTTTCCGTTTCCTCCAGCTGCAAAACATTTGCATCAGGGGTGAGCCAAAACATTTGATCAGGGCTGAGCCATCAGGGTTGAGCCAAAACATTTGATCGCGCCAAAACCCAAAAAACTGAAAACGGATAAAAAAAAGAGATTGAAAATTATGCGACACTTTTTGAAAGTGCGATTAAGTTTTTCAAAAAAAAAAAGTATTTTGGAAAGAAGACTGTTCGTATCAGGGTGAAAGCTTGAAAGTTCCTATTGCGGTTTAATTTCATTGGAGTAATTTAAAAAACCGATGCAAAGCGGGGCTTAAAACAGGCTTAAAACTCAAAAAAACAATTAATCACCGATTGACAACAATTTTTGGGTCGAAACCTAACTGAGCCGAAAACAAAATTGTTGTCATAAAATTTTTTTTGAAAAATTTGAGAAATTCAATGACACATCCAGTCTAAGACACATAATAGCATGCGAATATATTTGCACAAAAAATTATGTAAAACAAATTGACTGAGCCGATACAACATAAGCTGAAACTGTTTAATTATTGCAAAAAGAAACCAAAAAAAAATAACCCTAGAGCAGACTAGGTAAATTTACATTTTACTGAACTTTCAGTTGTAGTAAAACAAAAAAAACTTTTTAAATCGAAACAAAAACACAGGCTCTAGAAGGTACGCCAATCTTAGAGGATAAAAATGACATTTAAAAAAAACGGATGTTGAACCAACAGAAATTACGACGAAAGTCACGAATTCGAGTTAAAAAATGAGACATTTTTGAAAAAAAATTTTACAAACCTAAACTGGCTTTGCCTAATTACTACTTAAATTATAACACTTTTAATTGAATTTTCAAAAAACTGAGCATGCCAGTAGATGGAGGAGTCCAGGAGATGAAATAAATCCAGTGTAAAAAGTTTTTTACGCGCACGAAATATATCGCAAGTTAATTGTCACCAATTGGCCACATTGGCAATCTTTAAATCCCCATAACTTTTTAAAAAAATGATGATGATAGTTAAAATAAATTTTTAAATGTGAGCCTAGGTCAACAATTCCTTTTGAATGATATCCAAAAAACCGGTCAACAGCTGCTAATTAAAAAGTCGAAAATTGTCTGGAGAAATAAAACAACCCCGAGCACACATACTTCGTCACTTTCTTTAAAAGTCGGAACAAAACCGTATAGTTCTAAATTAGACTGACGAAGGTTAATTTTTAATCCGACTTTCGAAGAAAACGGAATATTTATGCATGGTATTCTTTTTTATTCATTCATTTTTCGGGGATCGAAATAATAGGTGTTTTTTATTCAGTCAGTTTTCGGCGATCGAATTTTTAGTTCCTAACAAAAAAATTATATGCCCATTGAAGATATTGACTCCCAAAAATCAAATTCAAAAAAAAATTTCCGATAATTTTTGCAAAGCTTCAGGAATTTGAAACATTGCCCATTTGGCCATGATCTGGACTAATTTATGCGCACTTTGAAGATTTTGTCCATAATCATGAAAGCGTAACGCGAATTATTTGTGCATGGCGAATCATCCCGCACAGCGGAATTGTTTCAAATTGAATTGAAGGTAGCTAATTGGTCGTATTAATTCGTACGACTCAGAATTTCACACTTGATCTTTGATATTGTGCAAATTTAATGGTTTTTTTAATGTTTCTTTTCCAAAAAACTATTCGATGTGGATTAAGGGACAGTCGAACTTTCGGGGCTTTGCCCAGTCTTGTTTAAATTAGCTTCAAACTAGAGTTTGTATTTAACCTTCGATTTAAAATGAGGAAAACATAGGATCAATGATATTTAGGCAAGTTATTGCTAGATAATAACCGGCCTTTTTGGAAAATAAAGAACAATTATAGGCAAAAAAACGTAATCAGCTGCAGGCGGAAGATTTGTTTTCGACCATCAAGATTTGTACTGATTATAACCCATAGTTGAAGCGTAGTTTGAGCATGGCTGCATCCAAAGTGATGATTCTGTGGAGTAAGAATGAGAGGTGACCAAGTATAAATTGTGACTAGCTTCCAAATTATATCTTGATATTGATTGAGAAAAAAAGATAGAAAAAAGAAAAAAGCAATAGTAGACAAAAGACTTCATCAGTCAGTCTGCCAACAATACAATTTTTTCGAGATGAAAGAAAAAAGACTAGGAATATTTTTTGTGATTTTTTTTCACATAACCAAGTTACTGCAAGCTCCTAATTTCCTGTTAACCAATCAGGCTATCTGTGCACCTGTTTTTGAACTCGGAAAGGTATACCGCTTAGACGCGAAAACGATAAAGAAAAAAGGGTCAATAAAAAGTTAGGAAAGAGTCAAAAATAAAAGGTGAAATTTTGAGTAGCGCGGTTCCAGTTAACGTCACCAATTATCCACCAAGTGGTTCAGGGAGGATGATTAATTGCTTTTAAACTAGCACTTTTGTTCAACAAAATTGAGTCAATTGCACACATTAGCAAGAAAATTCAATTCAAAGAGGTGGGAGAAGATTTTTGTTAACTCAACTTAAGAATAGGGCAATATATTTAAGATAAGAAAAATAAACTCTCAGACCATAGGCTGAAATATTTGCTCAAGTGTCGCGGAAAAAGAAAAATGAATACCAAGTTCTACGCACCTATTGACAGAAGAATTTCGATGTATGTGACGAAATTGAGCTGCAGTCCGAATGCGACCATGAATGCGACAGTGTTGGCCACACACAGTCCAGTGATTATGGCCAGAATGAGGAACACCTGGATGTCTGGGATCATGAAGTAGACCCACAGCAGGGCTATGGCCAGACCAATCACCAACGACTCCAGAAGAGCTCCGGCAATCACCTCGTCAAAAAACAAACAATTTTTTCCTCTTAACTGAATAAAACCAGGAGGTCTTAAGAGTAAATAAAATTTATTTGACAAATTTAAAAATGTATTTATAAAAAAAATTCGAAGACAATTCATTTTAGATCTTCAATTGATTGCGCATAAAGTGTCCTCTTTTCTAAAAATACATCATATCAATTTGTTTTGGTCAATTAATTATTTGACTTTTTGTTACTAGGACGGTGGGTGAAGTCCCATTTGTACCAACGTTCATTTGTACCAAAATGAAAATTCGTGTTGCGAACTTGCCAACATAGGGTAGGACTCTACACGAAAATTAGAGCCGGTTATCGCCGCGAAGCGGCCACGCGCGCGTAGCGCGCCCACCAGCAACTTTAACCAAAGAGCTTAAAGTAGCCGGCTTAATAGTCTTACGCCAATTGAATATTTTTGGTACTAACGCGATTGATTTTTTATTTTGGTACAAATGGGACTGATTGATCATTGTGGTACTTGTGAATACCCACCGGACGGTAGGGTTCTGGGGAAGATGATTGAAAACAGTCAATCTAACGGCTTTGTTATAATCTTTGCTAAATCTTTGCATTTCAAATAAATCTGACCATCACGTACATGATGCATCAACTTCTCTAGTCGGCGAAAACTTTGATCACGTGATTGAGGGTTATGAAAATTTCTATAGACATTATTTGCGTAAATGCCGATACATTTACAACTTTGTAAAACCAGTGGTAGTTATAGCATGAAGACTGTATGTATATCTGGCGAGAGGCCAGGTGTCTGCTTTTTTATTGTTCCGACTTTCGATACGAAAGTAACGGAATATTTGTGCTCGGGGTGGGTTTTTTTTTCTTCAGACAAATTTCGACTTTTTAACTAGCCATTTTTGACGGAATCTTTTTATATCATTTGAAATGTATTGTTGTTCTGAGCGCAAATTTGAAAAGATATTTCACCTGTGATCTTTTTTCGTAAAGTTATGGGAGTTTAAAGATTGCCATTTTGGTCAATTTGGGACAATTAACGCGCGATATATTTCGCGCTATTAACGCGTAAGCGGAGAGTTAATCCAATCCGTCTTAGAAAATGTTCCAAATTGGTTGAAAGAAGCTTATTTGCCATAAATGATTTGTTACAAGGAGCAAAATCTATTCTTTTTTACTTTAAATGGCGTGTGGGGGGATAATTTTTATTTAAAAAACTCAAGTTTTAGAAGAAAAAAAAATTTTCATTTTGTTTTATTTCATTTAATTTTTTTTGTTATTACTGCTCCATAAACCTTAAAAGGCAGTCGGAACATTCAGTACTTCGCCCTGATACGAGCAGTCTTGTTCAAAATTTATGATCAAAATTTCTTTTAAAAGTTCTGAACATGTTTTAAGAGGGCTAAAGAGTTTATACAGAATGATAAGTTTGCAGAAAATTTAGATGTATTCATATTTCTAGGCTTTCCAGAAAGGTTGAAAGACTCCCACATCTTCATGACTCACGGATCATGTTAGAATACTCCCCTTAAAGAGACCAAAATTTGATCTTCCATTAAATCTTTATTGTTCCGACTTTCGACACGAAAGTAACGGAATATTTGTGCTCGGGGTGGGGTTTTTTTTTCTTCAGACAAATTTCAACTTTTTAACTAGCCATTTTTGACGCAAATTTTTTTTATATCATTCAAAAGCTATTGTTGTCCTGAGCTTGAATTTTGAAAATATATTTCACCTGTGATCATTTTTTGTAAAGTTATGGGGGTTTAAAGATTGCCATTTCGGCCAATTTGGGACAGTTAACGCGCGATAAGTTTCGCGCTATTAACGCGTAAGCGGAGATTTAATCTGTCTTAGAAATCGTTCCAAATTGGTTCAAGGAAGCTTATATGCTATAACTGATTTGTTAAAAGGCGCAAAATCTATCACTTTGTACTTAATATTATGTATGGGGGGATGTTTATACATAAAATCTCAAATTTTTTCAAAATTTTTTTTTTTTTAATACTTTGAAATTTTTCATCTTATTAATGCTCCATAGACCTTAAAAGGCAGTCGGAACTTTCAGGGCTTCGCCCTGATACGAGTAATCTTGTTTAAATATAATCTTGCTTAGCACTGCGTGTATATTGGTTAATTCTGATTCGCTGGAAAATGTAGCCTACGTCCAAGATAACAGGGTTATATTCTATGGCGGATATAGGATTTTCTCGAGTGGGTTTTTCGTTCGAAAAACTTGTCGACTTTCGTTCAACTCGACCAATTGATTTTCTGAGCTATCTCAAATCACTATAAAGACCCTATTTTGATCAAATTTTTATCACCGCAGTTAATTTTTTTTAGGGAATTTTTGGAGAATTTGGACCAAAAAATTGCGTTTTTTTGGCGCGTGCTATCCTCTCGAAACGGGCTTTTTTTCGCGGAAGCCGCCTTCTAAAAATTTTAGGCGTAACCAGCCAAAATTGGATGTCACAAAATAATACAAGGGGGGACTTTTTGGAACAACAGGGGATCGAATCCCCAAGAAAAGGGCGTCCGCATCCGCTCCCACCCTCTGTATCCGCTACTGGTTATATCGCCATTGACTATTTCCAACCAGTGGTTATATTTTCATGGGTTATATCTCACCTAAGTCCAAGTTATTTTGACATGGGTTCAAAAAATTTTTAAAATATTTGATGGTCAGCTGTTTTTGTTTATTCTGAATGAAAATTAAAAAACGGTTTCAAAAAAAGAAACGCTGCCAAAGAAATGATAAGTGTGATCAGGCGCGGATCTAGGATTTTCTTGAGGGGGGGGGCGGATTGAGAAAAGTTTTGACGAAAACAATGATTTATTTACAATAAGAAAACGAACAAAATTAAACAAAATTGAGTCTTCGATTTTTTGCGGCAAATCTGTCGATGACCTCTTCAACATTGATTCCTACATCTTTGTGAATGTAAATTAGCGCCAAATTTGAGAGTTGGTCCTCCTTCATGTTGGAGCGGAGGTAACTTTTTAGTAGTTTCATGCTCGAAAAAGAGCGCTCAGCAGTGCATACCGTCACTGGGAGGGTAGCACCAATCTGGAGCAAAGTAAAAATTAAGAAAGGGCAAGTAAACAGTCTGTCTGAAGTGATCATAAGCCGATGATGCTGCCGGAGGTCTGCCTCTTCTACCCTCTATTTGAATATCGCCCAGCTTTGCGGCGTCAGAATGGAATTTTTCGTAGCGGCCATTGCCTTCACCATCGCGCCATTGTTGAAAGAGGTGACGCAAGTTCCGGATGTGATCCATTGACTGAGGCAATTCTAGCGAAGGTCCCTGAAGAGCAATGCTGGTAGCTTTAGTCGCCCCCAGCAGGTGCTTCATAGGCATCAGGGCAATCAAGAACTCTGACCGCATCATGCTAGCCAGATAAGCACAGCAGTCAGAAGCACAGCTTTCCCCAGGCCAATTGCTGATGTCTTCTAGTGTAGCTTCAATGGAAGGCTTCAGCAGGATAAAAGTCAGAACAGCATCGTGTCGTTCAACCCATCGAGTGTCAGACATCTTTGGGATTGCAGTTTTGCTAGCTTCGGGCTGCAACTTCCGTATGTTCTCACAGAAAGCGTCAGAACGCTTTGCAGAACCGCGAAGTAAGGTGATGATTCGAGAAATTATGGGCGTCTCAGGAGTGGATGATCCAGGGTTGTCAGGCTCAGGAGTGGTTGCAGTGGATGAAGGTGGTGACTTCTTGGGTCCACTGGTGAAGAAAGCCTTGAGCGTCTTGAAGCCAGAAGCCTTGGAGTCCTTGGGAGCAGTCCGCTTCGACATCTGGAAGGTTGAAGTTGAAGTCCAGGGTCTAATCCAGAGTGCAGTGTGAAGTCCAGCGAAGAAGATTTTAGAATGAGCTAGGTAGTTTTGAACGGGGTATAAATACTGCGAATGAGGCAGGTTGACAGGTACCTGTTAGCAGGTACCTGCCTCGAGTCAAAAACTGAGTCCAATTTGAGGCCTCAAAAAAGACGCACTTTCACACCTTGAATTTTCACACCTCAAAATTTTCTTTGATATAAAGGCCAAAGACACCGGCGCCAAAGGCGCCCTTTGAAAAAAATTAAGTAAATTGTTCAAAGGGCCTTTATTAAGGGCCTTTGGTAATTGTTACGGTCAAATTCCTGAGGGGGGAAGCGTCCGCCCCCCCCCCGCCCCCCCTAAATCCGCCCCTGAGTGTGATAA